>NC_072733.1:31642998-32242998 GCF_026930045.1 Uloborus diversus | reverse complement strand
TGTAAATATATATGCATAAACCGATTTAGCTTTATAGATATAAATATAAAGATGATTGGTTAAATAAACGTTTCGGAACAAAACCAATAGTGTAAAGTGAAAATCAAGATGCTTAAAATAGTTGTTTAGAAACAGATAAACGGGAAAATATATGCGTAGACAAATGTATTACTAAATACACCATGCAGATAAATTGAAAAAACCATGTCTAAGTCTTCGGAATTTCTTTCATCGATTTTTAACAACATATTTTCAGAAGGGAAAGAGAGTTAAGAAGTACATAAATAAATATCCTCTAATAACTAAAATTCTACAAATTAGGAAATCCTTCGCAAAACATAAGCATCTTCATGATTTGTGCATTTATATAGTAGTTATGAATTTTATTCTTGTAATTTCTACATTTATTCAAATTGCACTTTTGTAATCATACATAAATAAAATTAAGAAAATAAAATACCGTTTATTTTCTAAATGTTAAGAGCTTTTTTTTAAAATTAATTTCGCACATGCAACTATCGAGGTAAACTGTTTAGCATCAAGAAGCAATTTATCATATAACAAATGAAATTAGTAGTTTTCTGTGAACGCTACCATAAAATGTTTGGGAATACTCTTATTATTAAAATAAAATAGCTGCAACTTAAGCTGAAATCTGCGTGTAAAGTAGAAAAAATAATCTTTAATACACATCAGTGGTATTTTTCCGTAAAATTTACTTTTGATGACTCTCATAAAAACAGTATTTAACTAGACTCGATCCTCAAGAACATCTTAGTAGTTATTAGCTTAACAAATCAATGCAAAGTGAAAGTTTTAATTGATCCAGAGCAGTTATTTCGAGATGATTTTTTTAAATTTTCACGATGTTAGCCTCAAATAATTATTCCTCTTACAGTGTAAGGAAAATTAGCATAAGGTTTTTTAAAGCATTTTCTAATTTACTTGCTTCTTAGAGTCTTTAATGAGTATAAGAGTTAAAAATATTTTTCTTTTCTACGTTGTTATTCTAAGCTTGAGTTTCTGAGATAAAAATTTTGGAAAAATGTAAACAATTAAGAATTGGCCGCTCTAACATTGTGTTAATTCTCAAATGCGCCACATGCATCACTTACTCTAAACGCGTACGTACAACGAATTTCAAAAATAATTTGCACTTAATTTTAGTGATGCGAAAACTAATATATTTTCTTAAATCAGCTTTTGTCAAAAGAATTTCTCATTAAATATATATATTTATATATATATATATATATATATATATATATATATATATATATATATATATAATGGAAATGAGTTAGAGGCAAAATTTTTAATGAAAATAGTTTGATTTTAAGGATATTTTGCATCTTCTGGGGGAAGGTAGGAGTTTTTTTTTTAATTAATAAATGGTCCATGAGCATTTTTTGGTGCACAAAAAATTAGATAAGTATATTCAGGCGTCCCTCGTATAACACGATACTTCTACAACACGGTTTCGATGGTAGAAAACTTGAACTCAATAGTACACGGTTTTGATAAAACATGAATTTTAAAAGATGGAAATTCTTTTTTTGTTTAATACTCTTAAAAAATGTATGACAATAACTCTGATAAGAGTTTTTACTTTGTTTCTATGAAACTTTGGCGTAAAAGTTTCTGTCTTAGCTCGAAAGTTTGTTTCACCGTAAAATGTTGACATTTAACTTTCAATTACTAATGTTTCTCATCATGTGTTCTAAACACAAAATGATGAAAACTATTTTGTTTCCAATTCATTTTAAGAAAATAACATTAGGATTAAACATAAGCTAAATTTTACAAACGATAAATAAAAAAATGTAGTCGAAACAAAATATAAAATAAGATGAATAGAACAATTATTCTTATTTTATTTTATATTTTGTTCCTTTGTGTTGCTCAGACGAACTTTATTGCTATATCTAAGATTTTTTTTAATGATAGAATGCGTTTTGTTCTAAGTAAAGATAGCTGATAAAGATTTTTCTTGTTGTGCATAATAGTTTTAATTTGAGGTGTATGAAATAACTAAGCTGTATCGTTTATAACAACTCTTAACTTTATATCAGTGGGCAGTTATACATGTTCTGGTTACCAGTTTCCGTTTGTATGTCCTATTGAGTCGAAATTTCAGCCATTATAAAATGTGCACCTTTTGGCTTCGATATATAATACGATACACATTCCTTGGTTTACATTATTCCGACGTCTCGTATAACACGGTTTCGATATAACACGAAACATGGTTTCGATACAACACGAAATATATTGACAAGATTTATGATATGTACGTGATTAATTTGTTTAAAAAGTAAGTAAAAAAAGTATACTTTTATTGATTTTGATAAATGAATAGTTTTATTGAAAATAATCACTCATGTACTCAAGTTTAGTTCAATACATTTTTTAATCATCATAAACCGGATTTTTTATTCCACATGACATCTAAAAGTAACACCACTTTTACTAAATTAGCATAGTAAAATTTTTTGTATGATCCAAAAGGCGTATTATTGGGAAAAAAATTGCTGAACTAATGGATACGAAGTTTCACATTCACGTGCGTAGACTTTATTGAAATATTTTGCTTTCTGTACATTCAACTATTTTTTCCATCACTTAATTTTTTCAAATATTATGTGCTTCGAAAAATTACTGCAATGAAAAGTCATGAATGGGTGAAGAAAGAGAAAATTAATGTCGACGTCATTTTTATTTTTAAATTTACAAGGCATTTAAAATTCAGTAATTTCATTTTTAATGAAAAATCTGAAAAGTAAGACGAGCCATTTAGAATTAAATATATTTTGTTCACTTTCAAAATGCTTCAAATAAGCGGCTTATGCCAATATGGAAACGCTGTTCGTTCATCAAAAAAAAAAAAAAAAAATGAAAAATTTAAAAGTTTAATCCAGCCACTAACGCTATTAAAGTTTTGTGTCGCCGAAATATTTCCCCAGCCGTCGAACCACGACAAAAAATGAGCTGAAATTCCCTTTTGCTGAAATTCGAGCTCTCACCAACGTTAAGAAACGAGTGAATATAAATTCCCCACCGATCTTTAGATTGGGTTTTAAATATGGACAAAAGAACCTGGGACGGAAGTAAATAAAGAAATGACGCTCATGGAAAGTTTTAAATCTGCCTGTAAACTGTGGAATGAATTTAAGAACTTTTAAGGAATATAAAGAAATATTCGCTTTTTGAATTGTTTTATTTGCTGTCTTTAAATAAAATGAAAGAATTTAGGTGAAGCATTTTTTTTGCACGTTTAATGTCACAGAGGTATATGCAGAATGCAGAGAAAGAATTTAGGTTTTTTTTCTTTAAATTGATTATAATATTTCCTTAGTAATAATTTCGCCGTACTGTACTTGAAATATTTATTTACCAATTGAAAGTGCTTTAAACAACACAAGATGCTGTGAAGGCGTTTAAAATTTAGAAATGAATCTTTTGTTTTTTAGGCAGTTATAATCGGATTTTTGTCCTAATTTGACCATTAAAATGCCCCATTATATATTTTTTCACCAATTGAAAAATGATTTAGTGCCTTAAGAGTTTAAATGATGATATGAGATGCTGCAAAACAGTTTAAAATTTAGAATTAACTTCTTGTTTTTTATTTGGTTAAAGTTTGACTTTGGTCCTAATTTGACCGTTAACTTCTTCACTAATTGAAAAGGCTTCATCAGCGTCAAGATCTATATGATACATTATTCTGTGCAGGAGTTATTTCTTCACTAATTAAAAAATGCCTCATTCATGTGAAAATCTGTATGATAATATGTAAGATGATGCGAATGAGTTTAAAATTCAGTAATTAAAATTTTTCTTTTTCATTTGCTGCAGTCTGACCTTGGCTATAATTTGGCAACCAGCAAGTCCCTTTAGATATTCCTTCGCTAATTAAAAAAATGCCTCATTTATGTCAAAATTTGTATGATAATATGTAATATGATGCGGATGAGTTTAAAATTTAGCAATTATCGTTTACTTTTTATTACCCGACTGCACGTGCGCAACGCAAAGGAGGGTAATGTGTTTATCAGTCTATGTTTGTTCCTATGTGACATTGTAGAAGCTAAACGCCTTGGCCAATTTTGATAATTCTAACGTCGACGATTTGTCTTGACCTTTGGAGTTTCACTAAACACATGACAGTAATCAAAATTCACCATATCAATAATCAGTCGCCAGTTTGTCATTTTGGGATCGTGTCGCATGCTACCTGCGTGCGACACAGCGAGCGACAAATGCAGGTAGCGGTTTCACTGCCTGAATGTTTTGTTTACTAAGTCTACGAATTCGATTTTAATTTTAACATGTTGCATTTGCTTTTGCCTTGATTCAAGGGGCTGAGTTTCGCGACGTGTACTTTCGTGATGGGCTTTTTTAGTTTTGTGAGAAAGATTTGATTGACGATGTTTCCCATTTCGCGTCATCATATACAGGTTGTTTATATAGCTGTGATGTGATTGATTTAAGTTTGCGAATTTTTGCTAAAGGTCAAGCACTTGTAGCTTGAAGTGGAGTTAAAATGATCAGTAGTTTAGACCACTGCAAGTTACTTAATAAACCTCACGATATAAACTCAATGAAATGACAAAATTTCAAAATTCGAAAATTTACCGTCTTATAATCATAATAACTAAGTCAATGAAAATTGACTATAAAGTGTAAAATCAAAAAATTATTTAAAAAAACCGACTGAGTAAAAACCAAAAGAAAAAACTAAAAAAAAATATATAAACCAAGTAGTTTAGAATGTTATCAAGTACTACTGAATAAATACACCATTCAAATAGTTTTACAATCGATACACACCATAAGACAAATCATAAATTCAAAAGCAAAATAGAAGAATCAACAGTCGGGGGCCATTCAAATCTTACGGGGTTCCTTGATTGGTCAAAAAGGAATGGGCCCCGGCAGTTAATCCTTCTATTTTGCTTTTGACTTGATGATTTCTCTTATGTGTGTGTCGATTGCAAAACTATTCCAATGGTGTAGTTATTCAGTAGTACTTGATAACATTCTAAACTACTAGGCTTATATATTTTTCATTTTAGTTTTTTTTTTTTTTTGGTTTTTATGCTGTCGGTTTTTTTTTTTTTATATATAATTTTTTATTTGATTATAATTTGATCTTGGTTATAATTTGACCGTTAACGTGTCGTATTAGTTCTTCACAAATCTGGAAATCCTTTAATATCGTCAAGGTTTGTATGACAATACAAGTGCTGAGAAAGATTTTTGAATTTAGTGATTTTTATGTAGTTCCCTTTTAATCGTAAAAAAACATGATTATCATTCGATCGCTAACATACCTTGCTTACTTTGATAATAATTTGACTTTGGCTATAACTTAACCGTATCATGCCACTTTTCATTGATAATAACAACCTTGTCTTATATAGCTTGACTGTACCATGCCTGTTTTTTAATAATTAGACCTTGGCCATAACTTTATCGCATCATGCCTGAGTGGAATTTTCTTTACTTTCAATGCATTTTTTATTACAACTCGCAACGTCTGATTTAACTTTAATGCTTAATTTGTTTTGTTCGATTAATGGTGATATATGACACACTTGTGGATACAGCCACTCACAGCGTAGTTATTTCGAGAATCTTTCATACAACTTCGTTTTCCTTAATGAAGCATTTGTTAATGTTGGTTATTTACGATCCATTACGGGAATCCAAAATACAACAATGAAAAGTTTTTAGTCTTCCTTTTTTTTAACATTGATCATTCTTGATGTCAACTTATCAAGAAAAAAACCTTAGTGTAGCCTTTTTTAACATTGATTATTCATAATCTCTATAAGTATTTGATACACAGCGGAAATTAATCATTACTATTGAAGATTTAAAATGATTACTCATAATTTCTTTTCAATTTTGATTTATTTTCTTAATTTAGCTATTCACGATGAATATTATTCTAGAAAGCACCACGCTTTCACGTAACATTTGTAAGAGCATGACAAGCTCTGAGAAAGATTTTTAAATTTAAGGATTTTTATGCTGTTCCTTTTAATCGTAATAAAGCATGATTATTATTTGATCGCTAACATACTTTGCCTATTTTGATAATAATAACTAAGAATAATGTATTTCAAAACATAATTCGGTATAAAATAAAATTAGAAAATTCTGAATCTAGTTCAATCTGTAAAGAGAAAGTGGAATCTGATATAGTTAAAAATCCCCAGCTATTCAAGCCTGTTAACGGTTATTAAACTTAAAATTTAGACACATATTGAATCAGATAACTGGGAAACTGAACAACCCTTGGGAAAAACTTCACATGAAACGTTAAATAAATATTGTGCAATTGAAAACCCCGCTGGTATAAGGGAACAGCTCTACTTTTATGCCGACGGGAGAGTTCCAACACAAAACAATTGTTTGATACATGAATAGCAATAAATTTCATTAAATTGTTATTGAAATTGATTGCATAGAGACAAATTCTAATATAATATTGAATATAATGAAAAAAAATTTAAAAACTTGTTTTTTTAAACTCTTCTTTCAGAACGTTTTCAAAATGGAGCTATCCCTTTCTTGTGCACAGTGTACTTCAACTAGACGAAATGCTTCTAAGGTGCAAAACATTCAACGGGCGAATGGGTTAGCATACGGCAAAGTTTTCCACGGTGCGTATATAAATCTTTATGAAAAAGCAGAAATAGGTTAACTATTGTAAAGTCAGTAAATCACCCCTGCATTATTTATTTATTTATTTTTTCACAATGATTAGGAACTTCCGGTTACTTTTCCATAAGTTTGAAGTGCAGTTCAGTATGTGCGTTACAATAATAAGTCAAACAGTGCTGTCCGTGTACTTAAAATTCCGTCGAAGATTAAGAAACATTGATCGGGACAAGTGGGGGTAGGAGAGGAAGGGGGTCCTCTCCCACCCCCTTCTCTCCCAGATTCAAACACTTAGAAGAAAACCGTATCAATTTCCATGAAAAGCTTTGTTTTTGACTATTTTTTTGGTAAATGATTCATGTCTGGTGCTACCAATCTTCGTTATATATTTTAGTGTTATGTTTCCTAAAAGCTAGCGGTTACAGACGCAATTCTTAGTTTAAAGCAAATAAATGTATCTAAACATCTTTCTGTTAAAATTAAAACTTTTATCCAACTAGTGCTTTTAGACTTTCTGTAATTTATTTCATAAATCATAATAGTTTATATTTTACTGGAGCTTTCTTTAATTAGAATAGTTGAATTAGTAATGAATGTAGTTCAATCAACTAATTGAAAGTTCAAAATTTCGAAAGCCATCGTGATAAAATGCTAAATAAATAAATACATATAAACAAAATGGTGTTTCTGCATAATTTTCCTTTCTTATTGAGAACGTACTACATTAAAATGTATCATATCTTTCTAATAAGCAAAACGGAAGTAGTTTCCGGGTTCACGAACGACGATGATATTTATAACGGAAAATAATGAGTAAACATTTGAAATAACTCATATTTAAAATGACAAATATATAATAAGCAAATAAAAGTGAAATAATTAACGAAATTCAAATCCAGAGTAAATTCATAAAAGTTTTACTTTTAGTAAACCAATATTACGATACATTAGATTGATGACATTTATAGGAACTTAAATAAATTTCTGATCATCAGTATTTTTTTTAATGCACGAATAACAAAATGACCATTTCCTTAACATAGTTTAAATATTATTTATAGTAAAATTATTTTTCTATCCATTTTTTTTCTTATCCAATCTCAATTTTAATATTTTTAAGACCATAACTACCGAAAATTAACGATTCTTTGTTTAAATTCTTTCAAACGTTTGGTTATAAATTCTAGAATAGCAAAACACATTATTTAATTATATTTTAAAATAATCTTACGGGTACGGTGTTGTTAATAAAAGCAGTTAATTCTCTTTGCTGGGAACATGCAAACTATAACTGGAAAAATAAAACGTTGCTGCTCTAAACTATGATTTTTATTTCTCATTCTTTGATCAATATTGTTTCTTATTTTCTAACATTGAAAGTCAGAATTACTATATGGTTAGCTAAATCGTGCAAAAAAATAAATAAATAAATAAATAAAATAAATAAATAAAAAAGAAAATTTAAAAAAAAAAAGAAAAAAAATCAATAGAGAAAAAAAAAAGATTGTCTAATTATTTAGTCATTAAAGAGTACCACAGAAACAAATATATTCAACATCGTCATGAGATAATTTCTTTTTCACTTTTCAATTAAGATTTGCTAAGTCTTAGAGAGCCTGCAGTAGCATAAACTTTTGTGCTCCAAGATGTAGTATTCGTAAATAAAACGTGATCTCATTTAAGTTGGTCCATTGAGGGAATATCCAGATTCCCCCCCTTACACAACCGCCAACACATTACTTCCCCGACCCCACAAATTTCCATTGTTGGGGAACAAAAACATGGGAAAATGTCTCCCCACCATGATATAATATTCCCCTGAGTGTAGAAATGTCCTTTTTACAGGTAGAGGATTTTCATGCTTGCGAAGTGATTTGTTGCATTTTCCAGGCATGATTGGATTTCATTGACAGATAATTTTACAAAAATGGTTTTAGTGTACTTGAAGTAATATGCTCTACTCTTGGTATAATTTTCCGCAAAAGGATTTTAAAAAAGAAAAAATCCCAAACGTATGCGAAATAACATCTTAAACGTTTAACTTTTAGTTTTGTTATTATCAGCAATTACATTACAATAATGTTTTTTTTTTTTTTTTTAATTGTAAACGAAAATATCATTTCCGAAATATTTCGAAATTAAAAAAAAGGCATAAAAGAAAGTCAAAAGACTTTAAAACCGATTTTTCCGTACAATGCATGTATGCATTTTTTTTTTTTTTTGTTAGTGACTGTTTTGTGAAGAATATAATAATTTGTTCACCTTCACAATTCTGTTACAACTATCCTGAGATTACAAGAACGTCAGAGTTTCGTTAACTCAAATGTTAACAACTTCATAGATGTTTTCGACTTAAAACAGCCGCAATTGAAGCTTACCTTTGCATTTTATGCTCTCAAAAAAAAAAAAAAAAAAAACATATACTTAGTGGATAATAGTAGAGCGATTTGATTGATATTGATTGAAATAAAACAGTCAAGGGGTCAACTAGTATAGTCCCGACGCCTGTTACAAAAACCACTTTAGATACTTCCGGAAAGAGGAATGGATACTATAAATGGTTTACTTGACATAGATAATTTCATTTGATTTTTATTCCAAATTCCCAGCATTTTGTGTAAGTTAAATGCAAATTTAATTTTGAACTGTTCATGTACGGCAGCTTAAAAGAAGCTTAAATAGCAATTATGTGTAAATTATTTCTGTGATTTAATTCAGTATGTATTTTGGCTTAATTTTAGTTAATCTGAGAACCAAAACTAGCTGGATATAACACTTATATTAAATGTGTTGAATATTCCATAATAATAATCATGCAAGCGGAGGTAACTTTGAACCTGCGATGATGATATTATAGCAAATAAACTTTTTTTTTTTACTTGTTGAAATAGTGCGCCACATTTCTGCTTTGCTACAGGCTGGGGTAGGAACGACTAAGTCAACACAAAATCCTTCCTAACCTCGAAGGTGCAATTTTTGAACAAGGGAAAAAAACTAACGTGTGACAATGTCATCCATTTAAAAGTTACCTCGACAAACAGTACCTTTTTTACGGGTTGTTTTATAAGTTACTGAATTGCGTTTAAATGCTTTTATATTATGTTTAACGGTACACTTTGAGTACCGTCCGAACTCTCCTCGAAAGCAGAACCGGAATGATATACGACAGAACCTCATATTATACCGGTCCTGAGTTAAAGCTCTTACGAATTTTTAGTGAAATGTGTATCATTCATGTTAAGGATTAATTGTGTTTATAATTTATCAGTAGCATTTGCATGAAAAGAAATCCAGTTCCTTTTTTCTATTCGAATATGAATTATTAGATTTTTTTCAGTTGATACGAACTGACTTTTTAACACCATTATTATGCACGCTGAATAATTCTCTTCAGAAAGAGCAAAGATTAGTTATTATCTTTTCCCAATGCATTTGGAATGTATATTGTTTAAACTTAAATGAAATTACAATGCAGAAAGTTCTGTGCTTGCCTCTATGAAATAACCATTTCAAATAAGTTAACTTTATTAAATTAATCCGACAGTCGCATTGACTTGGTTTTGGTTAATCCATACTTTATGATTTACCTTAAACAATCATGTATTGTTTAGCCCTTAGAGCAGGAATTAAAATGGAGAGAGCAAGTCCAATCATTGGCTTAGTAAAAGCTGACCCAAAGATCCCAAGTCACGTGACTCAGCAACGACGAATGGTTGGCACGTTTTGCGTGAAACAAGCGAAAGAAACCTGATTTCTTCCAATGCTTTGCTTTAAAATCTGTCACGTGACTTGAGGTCTTGGCTTCACGTATGAAAGTCTTCACTCCCTCCATTTTACCTCTTTTAAATGGTTTAGTCACAATTTTCCGGCATCAAATCGCTCATGCTTAGCTGTCAGGTCTGATTTTTTTTTCTAATATGTAACACGTTTATATGGTAATTTTTTTAAAAAAACTAAAATAAAATAAATAATTTATTTTAAATTTTAAAACAATTTTTTTGCAGTAGCAAGTAGAATGGCATTTTTTGCACTCAAATATTTCTTATTAACCTTATGAATTTTACAGGCTGAAAGCTTTCTTTCTTCATAAATGTTCTTAAAGGTAAAATGTTAAAACTAAAAGACGTGGTCAATGTTAGTTAGATAACCTTTTTTTGCTTCAGAAATGTTCTTAACGGTAAAACGTTCGAGCACATTTTGAACCTCCTTCTGCATTGAATCTCTCTAAGCCTCAGATATTTAAACGCGGGGAGCACGCTGACTGCTGAAAAAACAGTAGACATTGCTCAGCAGCATTGAAATCCTGCGATGATTCAGGATGGTTAGGTCTGCAAGCTCAGTTCCACCTGCAAGCGTGATGAGATGGAAAATCAAGATTGCTATTATGACGTGAAATTTATTGCTAGTAATCACATCACCTTAAGAGTATTTTGCTGCCTATCTTTCTAATTACTTAGATAATAGCTAAATTCCGAAAGAAAAAGGAGGTAATAATGTCTGCTTTATAGGCATGCGATCGACATCCTCGGGTGCCGGCAAAATTCAAAACCTTTTTATTTATTTATATATTTTTTAAGATGCTTCAAGACAAATATTGCTTATGAATTGAGTATCAAATAATATAAACTTTTGTAAGCATTGCTAACAATATTTCTAACTAGTTACTATCTCTCTTAAATACGGCAATATATCTTAATTATTACAAGTTATCCCAATGAATGCATGAATAGCATGATATATCAATAGCCATCGTCATGCTACATTTTTTTTTTTAACGTTTAAGGCCAATTATTTGACAACTACTCTTTTGATAACAAAGTTCCGGCATAGTTTCCAAAGCCCACTCCTTTTCTATAACAAAGGAATTTAATTTATTTAAGGATGGAGCATAAGAAAGGAACTAAATTCTTACATTACTCAACAAAAATGAAGATAAACTATTATGGGGATTTATTTAACTGGGCAAGAAAATAAACTTCCCAAAACCAGTCTTCAAGTTGACAGTCGATTGCGTAACAGCTAATAATTTCAATATGTTGCTGAATAGGCTTACTTAATTAAAACAGACTCAAATCTGAACATAACATAAAAAGAACCAAATGATGGCATAGCTTATTTGAAACTTAGCGTAATGTAAAGAGTGAATGAAAATACTCCTCAAATAAAACCGCTTTTATTCATCTCATTATTAAACAAACAGGGGTATGACTTTTTTGATGATGATCCAAACTTTCTTTGTTTATTTCGCTTTCAGTTTTATCTAAACAATGAATAACCTAGTGAAAAAATGAATATTTTCAAGCATTTTATAGTAACGTTAAATGATATTTGTTATCTTTAGGGCTATATTTTCAAGAGCTTATTTGCTGCTGTTAACCTGTCCTGTGGTTTAAATTGGACCGAATGTGGTAAGGTGGTCCAGACAGCCTCGCAATTTCAATGCAGTTGTCGTCATAGAGGTCTGTGTGTGTTGCTTGTAAGAAATGTAAGAAAACTTATATTTGGGGGGGGGGGAGCTAAAGTTAAGAACAGGGCGGAACTCTGCTTCATGTATGTATCATATGAAGGTATTAGAGCACATGTTGGACTGTTTTTTTTTTTTCCTGGAACAGCACGTTATTCAGAATTTGATGAATTTATTGTTTGCACACAAAATTACCTGAATTTAGTGAGAAGGTTACCGATACATTTTGAGTTAAACCATGATCGAGTTCATGTAAAAACGTTTGATTCCAATGCCGAGCTTTAAAATGGTTCGTATTTGCTTTTTTTATTTGGTTAACTTTAGAATAAGATATTATTGTACGACAGCGTAGTTTATGTTTAAAAGTACATTTAATTGAATGAAAGACGGGCAGATGTCATGCATTTAAACAATGAAAGCAGCAGCATAATACGAAGTAATATTGAAGAGTGAGACTGAATAAAAGTTAGAAAGTAAAGGGAAAGTTTGTTAGCTTAACGGATTGAGAAACAATCTTGGTGTCTTCAAGTGATGCAAAAAATAGAAATTGCGCAATAAGTTTTGAAACTAGCCCTCTCGAGCTATTTACACTATCAATCTTTCGTTCTGTTTGGGTACTTTGATGTGGAAACCTTCAAAAGCAATTTACTTACCTAAAGATGCTTCTTGCGCGGAGGAATTGGCATGAGCCCAAGGAAACCATGGAGTGGGTTTCCGGCTTAAATGTCCGGCTACAGGACCTACCGGTAGGAAGGCGGGAGGTCGCAAGACCGGCAACTGAGTGTCCAGGTAAAGCCGTGTGACCGGAGTTTGCGTTTGTAGTGGTGCATCTTCATAGAGAGGGGATCGCCTTTTGGGATCACTCCGACTTAAGATGCTAACTATTGAGAAAGGGTTCCTGGCGACGCATGGCGTCGACTGTGGAGATGAAGAAGTCTGTAGGGAACTATCTGTAGAAGGCGTTGGAGAAATTTTACCCCTCGATAAGTCCTTCGACATTGCAAATGTTCCTAATGCGCGCACAAACTTTCCGACAGCATGGTACAGGAATGCGGCGAAGAAGTCTGTTTTTCAGTGTCAACAAACGGATAATTGCTACAATTCACTCAGTTTTCTACTGACTAATCGGTGCACGTTCGGGTTAGGTCGGAACAGAATATCGAACATCATCGCAAAGCCATCTTTGTGCAGGTGTATTCTATCTGAGTGAGGGCTTACTTGTCAACGTTCCGAGGCGATTGGTCGGATCTCGGAAGTAGCCACGAGTTGCATTGGTCGAAAGCGGCTACAACCCGCCCACTAGAGAAGGTGATTGGAAAACAGTGCCTCTGACGTCATCGCTCCTGCAGGTAGCGGAAAGAGAGCGCCGATTCTCTCAAACGCCACTTCTCAACACGCGGAATCCCAAAGCAGCGATTCGTAGCTACGGCCGCTTATTCAATCATGCATTATGTCTACAGCATAGAATTATTCCCCCAAAAGATCGTTTTTTTTTCTCCTACCCCCGACACTGCTGCTGTGTTTCGTCACTTGTTTGGACGCGGGAAATTTTTTTTCGCCACTTTCAGACGAAGCAATAAAATCAAAATACAGTATCGGATATTAGAAATATGCAGCGATGTGCACCGAGTTTTCGAGTTTGCACCGTTATAATATTAATTGACTTAAGTATTTTGCATATCGAAAAGCATTAAAACGCTTTCCTCTTTCGTCTAGTGCATCAACTGGCACAGTCATAAGAAGTTTTTGTTAGAAATGCTGACCCTATTAACAAGCTGAAATAATTTTCTCTTTGCTTTTGTAGTAGCAATTATTTTTCTAAAAACTATTTATATTTCGAATTTTTTTCTGCAGAACTTCAAGATTCAAAGCTGTTAATTTATCACTATTCGTACCTCTGTTTTTTCGCCTTTCTTCACTAAAATAAAAATCAATTAATTATCCTTGCAAAGCTTTTTGTTTAGTTTTACAGAAAACCCCATGTACTAATACGCGCGTCAGAGTCAACCCTTTATAACTTCTTTAACTCTTTTTATCTGTGTAATATGTTGAAATTTATAAGATACCTTTTATTTTACCAGATACCTACTGTAACTTGAATTGCGTCGTGTAGAAATTCGTTTCAAATTGATGTCATTTATGTAGAAGCAAAACTCTCACTATGGCAATTTTAACAGATTGGTAAAAATAACAATTTTCAAAGTTAGGCTTTATGCCTACTAAATCCGGAATAAGGCTCAAAAATGTTTCATTCTCTAAGAAAATATTATTTTTTTTTTGCGTGCAACTGGGAAAAAGTACTAAATCCTGTTAAACAAATCTGCATAAGGATCGTTGAAAAAAATAATTCAATGTTGTTGTTGTTACTTCAGCGGAATATATTATATTTTAGTGTATAATTTCGGACGTTTTAAATTATTTTTCCTTTCCGAATTATCATTTATTTTCTTTTTTCCCAATTATTACACTATAAATAAATGACGCTTCAAAACTGTATCTAAATCTCACTTTCCAAACACTGTAAAAAAATTCCGAAACGTTACTGAGTATTTCCGTGTAACTTGTCAGGATTTCAATGGTTTTTTATCCACTTTCTGAAGAAATCAAGCATCATTGTCAACCAGTTTCCTGAATTGCTACAAGTTGCACGAATGCACACTTCTCACTGTTTTGAAAAATATTTTCAACTCCCAGTTTAGAGATTAACTTAGCTTATTTATAAAGTGAATCGGCTTTATTTCAATTACGGCTCGTCCATGCTGATTAAGCTCCCAGAGGGAGCGAATAAGTATGAACTACGCTGCTTTGCAAGAATTGCCGGCAAGTAAAATTATCCATACTTGCTGGCAGTTCTGGCTTAGTTTTGGCCATGTTTGCAATACTGCTTATGGAACTTTCTTAATAAATCAGGAAGGAACCAAGCTAATATGTTATACCTTCCAACGTTTACTCTTTAGTTCCAGAGACACGACTGACTTTAAACGGGAAGATTTCTGATTTTTCAGGAGGCTTCCGAGATAATTTCCGGAAGGTTACTGAATATTAGCGGAAAACGTTCCTGGTTTTTGCAAGGTATGTTACTGGCAGAAATTTGCCACATCAGCTGCCCATTAGTCTCAAGGAAAGATTCTGAATTGTTTTTACAGTGTATAGTTATAATCAATATAGTTACATCTTGAAACATTTTGCAATAATAATAGAATGTTGAAACAAAAAATAGCTTTTCAACGTATAATTTTTAAATCTGTTTGAAAATTAAGAGTCTAAGACCACTTGTACCCACGCTAATTTATTGGAATCCTCCCCCCCCCCCTAAACTAGTTCTCCAACTTAGTGTTGGGATACTCACCTGATTTTATGCATTTTTGCTGATTAAAAGTGAAAAAAAAATCCTTCACATTTACATATTTGAAAGCATCTTTGAAGTAGATAATATAATTAATGTTTATAAATATATACAGGGTGTTCTAAAAGTCCTTGCCACATTTTAAAAATTCATAGCAAAGCAACAAGCTGTGGGTAAGAATATATCGTCGTTCAGAGCAACACTAAAACATCTTCAAAAAAACAAAAATGAGTTTATGATCTTGTTCATATTACCAAATGTGCCTTTATTTAGTGGAGTGTTCGAACATATTTTATATATACAAATCTTTTGTGTGCAAAGCATAACTTTGTATTGAAGAAGTTCCAAAACTCATCTTAGCTTAGGGCAACACCAGGTTAAATCAGATATCTTTCTGTTTTACTAAAATACGAGCACCAAAATGTCAAATTTGCTAATGTTGCTCTAACATATTATAGAACGATAACTTTAGTTTCTCTTTTTCATGATTTTATAGTTTTTCTGCAGCAAACAGGTAATAATTTTATTTTCAACTGCAAAATGCTCTTAAAAGCTGTTCGAAGTTTTTCAGTGTTGTTCCTCTGTTAGGCATGGTAGTATGTTAATGCCGATCTGCAGTAGAAAAATTCTATTTGATTGAAATGTGGTAAGACCGCCTATATTGAATCCCTAAGAACAAGAGGCCCGTGTCGCTAAATGTGAAACAAAACAGAAATGAAAAATAGGGCATCTGAAGCCAAATTTAATTAGGAACCGCCGTAGGTACATTTTCTGTAAATATGACCATAATTTTTTAAAAATATATTTTTGTCAAATTTGCAAAAGTCCAATTCAGGAATATATGCGCCTATATTGAACCATGCACGTCCTAAATTGGACCGTAACAGTAAATGATATAATAACTTGCATTTGAACTATACAGTCTTTTTACAGGATTTACAATAGAATTTCCTTTGCTTTGGACTAACTTGGCGCAGTGTTGATGAACTCACTGATGACATTTCATACACTAAATCATGCTTTGCACTTCTTCTCTATGGCAAATATTGCAATACCAGTTGTTTTATGCGGTTTTTTGCTTCTTCTTTTGTGACTTTTTCTGTTTTGTGTCTTTTTTTCTGTGGCTATGACGTTAGAACCTTTGCCGAAGTAGGTTTCCTTCTGCCTTCCATTTTTTATGCAAAGGTGATATGTGTGCCACACTAACAAAATCATCAATCAAACCGACGATCATAACTTGATGAGAACTAATCACTGATTCCTCGGAACTTGTATTAATTTTATCCGTACGCTGTTCTTGTGCATCTTTAAGAGCTGACACCGAACATGTAGCATGTTTACTTTGATAGTCTCATCTGGACTACACACTTAGTCTGGATAGTCTCATCTGGACTCGGTTGCAGCAAAGTCGCTGTCACTAAACACAACAGTACTATAACAGGTCAAACTCCTGTTCTAGAGGATCCATTCACAGAATATTGGCCACGCTTGCAGTTTGTCCATAAGAGTCACCTTCCAGTTCTCTTATTTTATATTGGGTAATGAACATCATTGGATGTTCTCGCATCCACGTATCACAGGTTCAATTGAAATATGTGGACAGAGGTTCGAAAAAGGTCACGTCTAAGGGCTATAAACGATGCTGAGAGTGTGCTGGAAGTTATTACACCGTTATCGTTAGCCAAGTTACTGCATAACCCCATATCATCATTCCTACAAACTGCTAAGGCTCTTTCCATAACTTTTCCAGCCTAATACCACATTTCACGTTTTATACATCTTCTAAAACTAAGAGTGAATGATAGAAATTAACGCAGCTTGTAATTAATTAAGAAATCAGCTAATAATAAGTTTAACGAGCACAAATTTAAGTCAAATTAAAAAAAAAAGGAATTTTAGCAAACAAAACTGAAGTTGAAGTTTCAGGCTAAAAATAAAAGAAGGAAATAAATCTATTTTATGAGGATGAAGCTTCTAAGCAACTTACTTAATAAAAAATCGTGTGAATGCTTTAATAAGCCTTAACTTATATTTTAAGTAATCTTAAATGCGTATTTAAATGTCACCACTAAATTATTTTCTATAAAAAATTAAAAAGTTTGTTTGAATTTCGTGTTTTTAAACTGGATTTATCGGTCCTTGTAAATAATAAAATGACTAGTCAACAAGTAATGTGAACAAGCACAAATTTCAGTCAAATTGAAAAACTAAATTTAACAAAACTTATTGTACAAGCAACCAGTTTTATGGCAGCTTCAAGAAAGTGTGCTTGAAAAAAAACAAAGAGTCAAAATGAATTTCCTGAATTAGTGTTAAAATGTGCTCAAAATAATCCTAACTACGTTATTAAGTTAAACTAATCACTTATTTCATAACGTGATGAGAAAAAGGCGTGCTTAGTTACATATTCTTAAATTGGACCACCGGTCATATATAGGAAAATATTTTCGGTCCAATAAAGGAAAATACGCCATTTTTTACTCTTTTATTTATGCCTTGTCAATAAGTTTCCCAATCGTGCATGTAAATACATTCCTGTAATCCCCATTAAATACTGTTTATAATACTATAAAAGTAATTTTCTCGGTTCATAAATTTTAATATTATCCTACTAGGTACAAGTTCTCAAAATAAGATCGAACACGTTTTTAACACAAATCACATCGTAACTCAAGCTATATAGATCGAAATATGACGAAACTTCATCCTCAAAGGTTTCAGACACAAATCTTTGTATTTCCACTGGCAGAGTGTAGCACAAAACTTTACGCTAGACTTGAAGCCCCCGGTCCAATTTAAGCAGTGGTCCAATATAGACGATTTTCCCCTACTGTCACAATTTTAAGCAAAGTATAGTTGAAGCTTAATTGCTATCTACAAATTATTGTTACGTTCTGAAAATTGGAGTGAAAAAAATTTGCAGTTGGGGTGACACCATTATCAAAAGGTAAATATGTAGTTCACTTATAGCATTATTACAGAGTTCTATACTGCCGTGGGAAGGTAAAAAGCAGTGTATGCAAATTTTTAATTGTTTTTTTTTTCATATTTGTCATCTATTGTACTTTAGCTTTGTTGTACAAGCTCGCTGACTTGGTTTCCACTGAAATAAAGCACGAAAAAAAACATCAAATTCTAACATGTCCCTATTGTTAGTATGGAATTCAAAACACGTTTTTTCAAATATCCCAAAAACTTATTTCTGCAGATGCTCCGTTTTACCTTGCCACGGTAAATCGTACAATTATTTTGTCGTTAAGATTTTTTTTTCCAAATAAATATCGCTATTCGTTGTCAAATTTTAAAGTTTCGTAGCATGTTCTGATCATTGGGCAGACAAGATAAAAAAATTAAAAAAAAGTATAAGACTACATAGTATAAAGAATATTGTATTTTGTAAATATTATTCTTATTATATATCGACTTAAAGCTTCACACAGAGTATTATAATGTATTTTAAAATGATTTTAAACTTCAGTTTTTTATTAAATGAAAATAATTTGTCTTTTTATTTCTTGTAAGTATTTAGGTATTATCACTAATTTATTGACCAATTATTTAGTAGAAAAAGAATTAAAAACAACATTAAACAGAATAAATATTGAATAATATTAATAATAATTAACAATAACTTTACTTGCTGATTATAAAAAAACTAATAATGATGCATATGAATACATTTTTAACACTCATAATATGTTACACTAATATTAATATCTTAGGGAGAGGATATCGGAATTGTACCCATGTGCCTTCAGATGGTGTTAACAAGTGCCCCATCATCTACCTTAAGACTTGCAAAAATAAAGAATTATTCATTTAATAAAAGGAGTTAAACACACACACCGTCATAAATTCAGTTGACTGTTCATACAATAGTTTCCAATAATTAAGTTTAGCTTATCAATTAGTTTAAAATATGTTTTCCATGCAACAGTGATAAAACTATATACAATACCTGCTAAAACAAAGAAGTTGTCATCATAGAAACGTAAACCGGCTACCTTTATTTGAGAATTTTTCAAGATTTCTTGCTTGTTATCTTAGTAAAACATTCCATGTTCCAATGTGCCCCCTTTTCCCTATAATATATTTTTCTCTAATCATGAAATACATAACTTTTTAATTTAATGAATTATACTTTTTTCGATTAATAAATTATACATTTTTCTATTTCATAAATTGCATAATTTTACGAATCAGATGTTCGCTGATCATTGGCCACATCCATGTGGGTCATTTCAAAAAGAATGGTAAAATTCATGTATCAAAATGTTTTTCAAAATTATACAACTTTACAAAAGCTTAAGTTAAATAATAGAAGAAAGTATGAATTAATCTGTATTTTAAAATTCATCTGGTAAACTTAGATTTAATATGTTTTTTTTTCCCTTCCACTATTTTACGTAACTAAGTATTGAAATAAATTATATGTAAAAAAAAATAATTGTTTGAAATTCTTGTGTGCAAGACAAACAAATAAACGTTATCTTTTGTATAAATTCTGTAAAATATCACAGAAATGTTAAGTTCCATAGTTTTACCGTTTTTTACTTCTTTTTACAAAAAAGGAAGTATTGTATTCGCGAAAAAATTTTCACTCAAAAATCGGCCTTAAATTCCATCTTTCTCACCCCCGAATGAATGTTGAGTTTTTTTTTTCGACCCGATCACGCGTGGATATATGCCTAGGAACGTACAGACACCCGAAATAACCATTTTAACGATCCCCGAGTAAATTACAGCAAATTTTCTCGTGACGTCCATATGTACGTATGTATGTGCGTATGTGTGTATGTATCTCGCATAACTCAAAAACGGTATGTCCTAGAAAGTTGAAATTTGTACATAGACTCTTAGTGGGATTTAGTTGTGCACCTTCCCTTTTGGTTCAGTTTTTGGTCGCCAAGTTTTGTCGCCAACTTGGCGACAAATTTAGCGGGTTTTTTTTGTTTTTTTTTAAATATTTTGTTCCAATTTGGCCACTATTGGTAATATTTAGAGAGAGTAAACTATTGAATCACATTAAAATTACCAATAATGGGGAAATGAAATTAAATTGGAGTAAAAGTAAGTCATGTGATGCACACATCAGCTCGTTATACTTCAGAAAGAAAAATTAGTTTTTGAAAAAATGCAAATATTCACTAACAGTTAAATAAAATCAGAATTGTTGTAACGTCAACATTAACTGGTTAGTTTGAAACATGTTAAAATGGATTGTTGCATTTTAAGTTGGAACTTCAACAAAAACACTTTTGTAAAAGAATGTACTAAGCATACAGAGTGTAAAGTGTGCAACAGAGTGGACATATACGTAGTTTAAGCACAAGATATTTAATAAATTGAAGCATATACACAAGAGTGCTCTGAAATGTTCACTGTATCAAAACAACTGTATTACTATACATAAAATGCAGCTTTGCCTTCAATATTTGAGTTGAACCGCACCATTGCGGTCTCTTGTCTGGTGTGCTAATTCTACATTATCTACCAGTTTGTTGAGCTCTCTTGGCTCCAACTCAGTTACTTCCTATTCCAGGTTGATGAGTGCTAAAAAGCACGAAACTGCTGTCCTCGGACTGAATAACTGAGCTGGCGGTGTATTTTATGTATTTCTGCCTTAGCCCCGGCTTAGGGCGGTCACTTGTTGCAAAAAAACTGTGTTACTAGTTGATATGTCTAAGTTCAGACACAATTCATTAAAGAGAAATTCATAAATTATTAAAAAATTAAATTTTGCGTTGTCACAAACGATTATGTATGAAAACATAAGACTTACATTGCACAAGGCATAAAAGGGATTTTAGTAGTCTGTTGTAGCCCTGAATAGATAAAATATGTTATTTTCAGTTGATAACGAGAGATTATGAAAGGTTTTGAGGGCGAATCTGCCCCCAATCTTTCTTAGTTGCTGATTTTAGCTCTCGTCCTGAATAATATGCTTTCCGTTTTTTAGAAGTCTTGAGAGAGGATTCCTCCTAGATATTCTCTATATCGTATTGAGATCTGACCTGAGTGCTAACGAGTTCAGCACAGTGATATTTTGAGATGTGGGCCATTCTTTGGAAGTGTGTATCTATTCGTTGTATTGCTCAAAGATCCACTTGGAATGCTCCTTGGGATGCACCACCTTGGGATGTTCACCAAACTACAACTAAGTTCACGCAGTTTTTTGACCATTATTTATTTATTAATTTTTTTTAAATGTAGAAGGCAGTGAGAGGTTTTCTTATTAAATCTGAAGGGTCAACACATCATAAGCAAGCTAATATGTTTCTGCCTGCATAGCATGTGCCCATTACAATCTTGTTTATTTGTGGCGCTGTTTCAGAAAAAGCTCATTAATAAATTTTTGTTTTTTGATGAAAATTGCTTTCCAATTTTAAGATGAGTCCAACTTAGTGTGCATCCATTAAGTACGGCTTCCTGTTGCTTAATGTTCAAAAAACGTACATTACAGAAAGAATAAATGAAGCTTAATCAAGTAAAACGGTTAGATAGCAGCAGCTTCAAAAATTCTGGAAAAAAATTACGTTGATCCAAAAGTAACGAAACTTCGAATCAAAGTTTTTAAAACTTTATTAATTTTCCATCCATTTGCTTGTAATTTGCTTTGCAATATTCCCAAACATGTTGAATCGTCCCGTAAATTCGTCTCAGAAACTTGATTTTTTTTATATCTAAATATCAATTTCAATGCAGTTTAACTAGGTTAAGGCTTACCTAGTTAACAGAAGGTTAAACGCTTACCTGCATTGGGTCATGTTTGCATATTCTAATGCGTTTATGTCAGTGAGCTACACTTTAGTAATCAAGAGAAAATTTAGATCAGTGACATTATCATAACAAACTTGATTTCTGTCTAAGTCATACAAATACTGCAAACCAATCTCATGAAACAATGTTTTTTTTTTCTTTTAGTGTTAATTTTAACTTAATTTGCAATTCTGTATTCGATCCTACTCGCATGTTATGATGTGTTAATGTGTGTGAATAACCTCTTAGTATTCATTAACAGAAACGTAGGATCGGTAATATCTACATGATAAAAGGACTCGATTTGTCTGAAGAGATATTCAGAAAATGTCCTCATTCTAAAAGGAACTCTACAAAATTTAGCTCTCCTTCGAAACATGGAATAAACATGAATTCAAAAGAGGTTTCCAAACTCCTAAGATATTCCCGTTTACGGATTTTGTAGCCTCTTTACATGAGTATCGAACTTCCGCTTGAATCTTCCTATCACTGATTTGAATGAAGACATCCTGCCAAGATTTCAGTTTACTGAAAATTTATTTTACGCGCAGAATCCTCTATCTGCAATAGTAGTAGATATTCTGGGGAGATTGTAGCCGGCCGGAACTGCATTTTGAGTTGATGAAATGAATGCTGTTGAAACTCACTGGACTGAATCACAGTTGTCCGGTACCGTTGGATAATGTTTCACTTCAGCTCTTGTGCAAAATTTTTCAAATTTGTTCTACCGACACGAAGTTTAGACTTGTTAGTGTCGCTTTCTGCTGAAACAGAAATATGTTTCAGTCTTACGTAAACTGGATTTTTTGCTCTTTATAATTATTTAATTGAAAAGATTGTGAATATTTTTAAAGTTTTCATTTCGAAGGAAAAAGTTTCACAAGCATACATAAAACAAGTAACTTCCAGAGAGATCTCGTTGTAATTTTAGCCAATTTTCAAAACGAAATTTTCGAAATGGGATTTGGAACTGAATAAGTTCTAATTTTTCATCTTATTTGGATTTTCCCTTCAAAGTCAGTGCAATGCACATTTCAAAAGACATTCTTATCGGGGTGCAGCGAGAGGGGAAGTTAACCCTCTCCCCCCCCCCCAGTTTCAACTCTATTACCAACCGTAATATGGCAGTTTATGTGTTTATGTGCAGGTAAGGACTGCTATGAGCAACCTCCCGCATCCAGAAGTTAAAATCTGGCTGGGAAAAATTTTTTATGTCCAATTAGAAATTCGAAAATTAATTTTTGATCTGCTTGGAGAGAAAGATTTGGTCTAACTCTAACTCAATGGCCAATACTGTCCACATTTCGCAAGCCGGCAAGGACACAGCTCAAAATGTAGAAAAAACGTACGAGCTACTGATTCAAAATCTAAATTTAATGCTCTCTTTCTTTTGCCACAAAACTCGCTCACAGTTAGTGTGCATAACTGGTGCGTTGTGCTGTAAAAACGATGTAATCAATAGTGATACGTCATCTAAATTTCATAACTTCGAAGAAAAATTTTCAAACTTTAAGTATGCATTATGAATTTAGACAATAAAAACTAACCCGTAAGCATCACATCATAAATCTTTTGCTCGTATTGTAATATTTGAGACTGAATCACTTAAAACTGCAGTTGCATAAAACCTTAATTTTCTCCATTGCTGTTTTTTTTTTTTTTTTTTTTTTTTTTTTGAGTTGTGTTACTATCTTTGCCGAGGTGGGATAAACTCTCCGGCGGCAGTCTATCGTGGAAGCTAATAGCAGGACATTTGCACCAAAATTTACTGCTCGATTCATTATCCTTTTTTTACTGAAAAACTTATTATTGCTGCTTTAATTTTTCTTAGTTTATTTTTATTTTTAATTTCGTTTAAAAGTGAAATTATTATTATTGACAAATTATATAAACTCGGTGCTTTATCTGCAATGTTCATTTTATTGTAGTTATGGTGAATATAATTTTTAAAAATACAATACAGCTTTTTTTCTTTGGATTTTGAATACCGCTACAAACACACCAAAATTCTTTAAATTTGAAAGTGCGAAACTCTTCATTTTACACATTTTTTAAGTGTCAAAAAACATGAATTTAAGAAATATTACCTCAAATGCGAGTACATGAGTACAAGCATCTTTTTTTTTTTAATGTATTAAAAACTCATCAAATATTTTACAGAGGAGAAGTAACGTAATGGACACATCATTTTATTTTCATTTAATAGATACGTCACATTTATATTTGCTCATATCAAGGTCCTTAAAGTAGCATCATATAAACAACTTACTGTAACAAAAATCAATATAATATACAAATAAAATCGTACTTTATTGATTATATAGATTTTCCGAGCATTGTCTTGGTAAAAACCTGCCCGAAGCAAAAATCTGGTTATGACCCTGTGCTCGGTATGCTACATTCATTTTCAGAATGTGAATGCTCTTTTTCAGAACATGAGATACTTTCAACATCAAATAGCACATTTTACAAAATAATTATTCATCTCATAGATAGCTCTTAAGATTACACTGAAGCAGCATTAGAATAGGAGTTTAAAAATTGTATCTTCATCAGAACCAAAATTTATGAGAACTTACATGTCCACAAGCATCATAAATAGGTTTCTTGACGGCTATGTCGTTGTTGTTGTATCCGTAATAAACTACTACGGAAAGATTGAAACTTTTGCCTCGAGAGATTGGACTTCTTTAGTGACAGATAAGAAAACACAAGACAGATTTATAGCACATAGAGGGGAAATAACACCCAGAGCACCGGTTGGAATCGAACCGACAACCTCCGGCATATGAAGCGAAGTTTCTACCGAAGCTACCTACCAACACTGTTAAAAATTCAGGAAACTTGCATGGTAAATATTTCAGTAAAATGGAGTGTCTACAGTACAGAAAAATTAACAGTAAGTTGTCCCGGAAAAAAAATAACGATTGTAGCACCAATCGATAACCACGTGACTTACAGTGCAAAGCAGATAACACTATCTCTCTTTACTCGCTGTGTCCCAACTCGTATGGTGGGCAGCAAAGCCGCCTGCCAATCCGAAGGTCCCGAGATCGAACTGCGGCTGGCATTTTTCGTTTTTAACTCTCGCTTATTCTACCGTAAAATTTTACAGTAAAATAGAATTTTACGGTAAAAGTTACTGGCAACATGGATGCCAGTAACTTTTACCTTATAATTTCAGTATTTTTTTTAGAGACACTGAGATCTCTTGATGGCTATGACGCTACGGAATAAAATACGATTTTCGTTAAGCTTCAAATAGTTTATTTATTTATTTATTCCTCTTCTCGGGAAAAAAAATTTATCACTTTTCTTTGTGGGCACAATAAGAATTTTAAACTATACTGAGATTAACATGATAACAAATAAAATATTTGATTTTTCATCTAAATTGTTATTTGTTTTGAAAAACAACTGATGATTCTACACTGCATTTTATAAATGTTTTTTGCGTTAGTGAATGCTCGAAAATTTTCCTTTAATCAATATTATTAGCATTCCTTATCAATCCAGTTTACATTGGTAAAGAGTTTTTGTTAAAACGGAGCTTTCTTCCTTATTTTTCATACATCATGCATCTGTAAACATGAATAAAGTGACGCAAATGTAGGCTCAAACGAAATTGAAAAATTTACTCAAAACAGATGGAATATTTATGTGCAGAGAGAAAGAGAGACGGGTATTTGTAATTCATATATTCAAGAAGAATAAAAAAGATCATATAAATTTCTGATTTGAATTTTTGTATTGATTCTCCTCAAATATGACTCGTTGCTATTTGCAAAATTTCCGTATTTCAAAGTATTCTATTTTTTTTTTAAACTTTTGAATCGAAATAATTTATTTCAACGCAAAAGCTCAAAGCAAATTTTCGAAATTTCTTCAATGCAAAATAGTTCAAACCAAATATCTGAAACGGAGAAAATTGGAACTTTTTATTCAGTCAAAACATCAGAAGATTTTGATGCAAGTATAAAATTAATTAAATTTCATATCAAGGAAGTCGTTTCAGAAATGTGATAATTCCAAAAATATCTATCGTTTTTGAAGCAGACGTCATGCCCGTGAGCGGAAGGTGGCATAGGGAAGAGAAAAAAAGAAAAAAACTTGACAGGAAAAGAAAAAGCTTTGACAAAATGCTCATTTATGAGGAATGTTTTAAAGAGAAGATACCTCTGCTACACTTCTTGTATTATAACTAGAGAACTGTCTACAGAGGTCTCCAAGCTTTTTAACCAAAGGGACATCCCACCCCCCGTCCCCCAGATAGAGACAGCGCTCATCATACAAATTATAATTCGGAAACACTGGCATGTTTTTGTATTAGAACTGGTTGAAATGAGCAAAAAGTACATTTTTAATTCAGTGTTGTTATAACATTCATAGAATTTAAAAACACGTTTCAAACTTTGCTTGAAATCATCGGTTCTCATCCGCCAAATGTCAGAAAAAGTAACACTGAAAGTGAAACAAGTTACTCGTCTAGAATCAGAACTAACGTTCGTTAATTACTTGGTTAAAATATTAAATAATCAAAATTATTTTAAAAATGATTCCAAATAGGTTTATTTCAGTAGATACCAAATCCATGCCATTAAAATGTTTTATATTAATCATCATTATAGTTATTATTTGTGAAAAATACCATTCAAAACCTGTTAAAAACATTTTGCACATCCTAATTAATCCCTTATGGACTTAGGAACACTCACGAACATCTTTTTTCTGTAGGAGAGAGTCAGATGACAAGGGACAGCGCTGCATTCACCCGAAATAAAATGTGAAAAATTATTTCTAGCTTGTCCAGTAGATGTATCAACTTTAGACTCTGGTAGCTATATTTACTGGATGAACTGAAAAGGCTCTTTCACATTTTTTTACAAATAAATGCAGCACTGTCCCATTTCTCCCCCTACTCTTTTTACCTTTCCCCAATAAAACTTTTTTGATTGGGAGTTTTATCAACCTTATTTTCTAATGAAACACAGAGCAAAAACAAATTTAATGATTTTATTTAATGTAAGAATAAGCGGCATATTAAACTCTAACAGAATTCGATAGAATTGAATACGATCAACTGTATCTACCAATATCGTACTCAGAAACCTTCTTTACCCTTCTTCACTCGAAAATATATTTTAAATTGACTAATAAGCTAAAATTAGTTATCGCAAGCAATTTTATAAACATTCAGATAAATATTTCTCAATGTTTAAATTTTTAAATCAATTAAAAAAATATATATTTGCAATTTTGTTTTAAATCAGATGATAGAGCATTTGTAAAGGGCACATGTGAACACAGTGAACAGTTTCTATTTCCCCTCCCTAATATGAATATAAATGCAGGATATTATAAGTTTTAGAAAAATCTGTAAGCATTTATAATTCTTATTCTTCTACTATCGATTCATAAATGTATTGTTACACTTTTTTTTGGTTTTCTTTTTTTCTTTTTGTTTTACATTACTAAATAACTGGTTAAGATTTTAGTGATATAGAACACCTACAGGAAACAAAAAGACATAACATATTTTAATTTAATTAAAAACTTAAACTTAAAATCAACATACCCAGTATGAACCTTAACACATTATATAATAAGAATAATCTTTATTCCTTACATAATAAAACATTATTTGTGCTACGATGTCTTAAAAGTTTTTTCTTGTCTATCCAGTGATCAGAACTTGCTACGCAAATTTAACAATGAGCAGGGTCTGATTTTTTATTTACAACATTTTTGTCATTACACATCATTATACTCTTGTATTTCCGCAAGAAAATGTAGATGAATTAATAAAAAATTAATAAATATTTCTTTGATCTGATGAAATGAAAATTAATCCAATTGCTCTTAAATGAATTAACTTTTACTTTTTCGTATTTCTGAAGGCCTGTTTATATTTTTTTTTCTAGAGGTTAAAATTGCTAGACCTGAAAGGAGCACATTAAACTAGTTTACATATAGTTTCGAAATCAGTTCTCTGTATTCTTGATGCAGTAATTAATTTTGTTTTTGCAGTTTTAATTTTCTTGCACTTACGTTCTTTTCTGGTACTCTAAAGTTTCGTTATTTACGCCAATTTTTATTGCGTGAGCAATAATATTCAAAACCCAACTTAATGTGCCCTCTCCCTCATTCCCCTTTACAAAATTGTATTTTGTGTACAATTCCCATTCATTCTTGAAAACTTCTCCGAAACCAGATACTCTCACTAACAAAGGACAATTACTCTTTCCCTAATAGTAATAATAATAATAATAATAATAATAATAATAATAATAATAATAATAATAATAACAATAATAATAATAATAATAATAATAATAATAATAATAATAATAATAATAATAACAGTGCACTCATTTTTTTCTGAAATTTTTTTTTTGCAATACACTGAGACCATAATAATATTGTTCAAAACTTGCCAAAAAAGAGTGGCTGCCACTAATGCGTGGATTTAGTGCATTTCAAATTTCAAAAGTATTTTCTCAGCAAAGATTCACTAATTTTTAAAAGTATTCCTAAATTGGGATGATGGTACTAATTTATTCCGTTTGAAACTTCTGTATTTTGAATGTTTACTAAATCACTTTTGTATCACTCTCTAAAACGAGTATGATTAATCATGGGTTAAGTTAAAAAAAAAAGAAGTCGAGGGAAGAAGAAGAAAAAATCTTCACTTTAATATAGTCCATTTGTAAAAAAAAAAAAAAAAAAAATCTCTCAGTTGATAGAATTAAATATAATGACCTTGACAAATTGTCAAAGTGACACTCGTTTATAAAAATTCTCTTAAAATGCATATGGGTCCAAAAGAATTCCTCTAAAAAATTATATTTAAATTCTTTGTTTAAAATAATTCCTGGTTAAACTTTATCGCATTGAAGCTTCTATAATCAATTTACTGATTCACATGAAACTAATATTTCATTAATTACCCTTTCTCCAAACTGAGCTTCACAGAAACAACTTTTCGAAGTGTAATAATAATGAATGCATTTTACCAAATCTCTTCCAATGGCTTCGTCTGCTTAAATTAATTCCAAGCATGCCATTAAATTAGAAACGCATAAAATGATTCATTCAAGTTAAGCATGAATGTCCGATACATAATTCATTTCCCTGCTCGGGTCAAAGTATTAACTTCCACGAGCGCTTATAATTTCTAACGCAGGTCAGCCATTCCCTTTCGGCGAGAGGACGGGATGTAAAATTGATTTTTAAATTTTTCCTCTGGGATCTCTTAGGATTAAAATACTGATGCTTATTGCGTGTGAAATTTCATTTAAACGTTAAATTTTTGTGAATGAAATATTCCGCAATATGAAAAATTAGGCTATTAAAGGCATTCCAGTGTTGAATTTCTGTGAGATTTGTCTTTAATTTAATACATACGACATTAATGTAATGCTATTTATGGCAGAAAACCAACGGTCTGTAATTCGAATTTAAAAATATTTTGCAATTATTATTCAACATAATGTAAAAACCGACCAGTGATTGAAAACCAACAATGAATGAACACTTTAAAAAACAAACAATGGTTTAAAATATTTTTCTTCGATGAAATGGCAACAGTAATTTTCGCTTATATATATAAAAGAAATGACCAGATAATGGTGTGTTTGCTTACTACTTTAGTATTCAATTACGGAGATGAAAAAAATCAGGAAACTTTTCAGGTAAATAGTGAGTGTTTACAGTACAAAGACAATTTTACAGTTAATTGTACCAGAAAAAAATAAGCGATTGTAGCGCCAGCTTTTATACCACGTGATTTTTGATGCGAAACATTTGTTTCGCTATTCCCGTTCTCCCCTTGAGTTCCATTCAGTATTGGGTTTAGGACCGCTTTTCTCCAAAGAGAAAATGATCAGACCCTCATCACCCCTCAGCATGTTGTTTTTATTCCGTGCAACTCAAGCGCGGATTCAGGGGAGGGTCAAATGGTCAGCTGATCCCCCATGGAGAAGAATTTTTTAAAGACTATTATTAAACTTCAATTTTTAAATCCAAAAAAATAGTACATAAAATCAAAGTTAACCTTTTTTTTTTTTGCTTGATTCTGTTAGGTACTTCTTCTCAGCGCGTCATAATTCAAAGGATTGACTGGGTTCGTTTACTGAATTATTGCTATTTTGAGGTGTTTGTTCATTTTCAGTAGAACAATCATCTCTGTGTCTGTGAGCTTAACATTTTTCAGAGCGCTCTTCCATCTCAAATAACGTGTCGTGTGTGTGTGTGCATGCAGTGTGTGCGTTTTCAACTATTTTATAGTTGTTATCTCATTTATTCAAAGCTTACGTTAACGTGACCAGCCTGTCTGCCTAAAGAAATAGGACTTTTGATAAAAATTTGAGGGAACAAGATCCATTGCGCAGGTTGCACCAATGAAAAATTTAGGGGATAGAGGATTTGAAGAGGTTTTAGCCTCATTTAGGGGGAGGGGGAGCTGTGTAGCATATCAGGGATGCGCCACCCTCCTTGGAGAGAAGAGCACCCCTGCTTAACGGATACTTTTTTAATGTTGCAGGTATAACGCTGGCCATTGAAACTTAAAACCCCAATCAAAAATTTTCGGATCCACCCTTGGTGCAACTAGCTGTAGGGTTCGTAGTTTTTTTCACCATAAAATATCAGGGAATTCTCTCTTCTTCTTCTTTTTTTATTTTATATAGTGATACATTTTTTTTTTTCATTTAAACCCTCCAAAAATTCTGAAGTAGAACCATAAAGTTCTCCTACTTTTTTATTCGTAGTTACACATATCAATAAAAATGATTTTAATATCATTTACTAAGCACTAGTTTTTCATGATATTATAAATTTCTTAAAATAAAATTGTGCTTTAGCGTTTATTCACTGGTCAGACTACTCGTCTTTACATATTTTTAACCTTAATTCTATTATTTCAAAATGTATTTGAAATCAGTAGTAAAAGTAACAAAATATGTTTTAATGTGCGACAATAACAGTGAGCATAATAAGCATGGTAGGCACTAGCGCTGCCAGAAATACGGGTTTTTTACTTCTTTTTACAAAAAAAAGGAAGTATTGTATTCGCGAAAAAAATTTCACTCAAAAATCAGCCTTAATTTCCATTTTTTTCATCCTCGAATGAATGTTGAATTTTTTTTTTCGACTCGACCACACGTGGATATACTAGGAACCTACAGACACCCGAAATATCCATTTTGACGATCCCCGAGTAAATCACAACGAATTTTCTCGTGACGTCCGTTTGTACGTATGTATGTGCGTATGTGTGTATGTATCTCGCATAACTCAAAAACGGTATGTCCTAGAAAGTTGAAATTTGGTACATAGACTCTTAGTGGGATCTAGTTGTGCACCTTCCCTTTTGGTTGCATTCGGATGTTCCTAAGGGGGTCTTTTGCCCCTTTTGGGGGGGTGGGAATCATTGTTAATTTCGATGTAAACTCAAAAGGTGTTATAATTTGTCGGACGCTTGGCAATATATCGCCAGTTTTTGGTCGCCAAGTTTTGTTGCCAACTTGGCGACAAATTTGGCGATTTTTTTTTTTTTTTTGTTAGCAATCACGATTGCTTATTGCTTTCATTTGACCGTCCTTGGCGTTTGGTTCCTTTTTCAGCTTGGACCAGGCACACCAGCACCACCGCCCACCGGCCTCTGCAGGCGAGCACCGCCTCCTGGAATCCGTTTCTCCTGGTCGATGGCGTCCATGTTCTACACACACGCGCGCTCACACCCACACACACACACACGCTCACACACACACGCTCACACACACACGTTCACACACACACACACACACACACACACACGCTCAAACACACATGCCTTTACACACATACACACACGTCTACGTGCATACACACAGGTCTAAGCACACACACAAGCCTGCACATGCACGCAAGCGTGCCTACACATACACACACGCCTGCACACACACACACACACACACAACTATACACACGTAACCGCCCAGGAGGAGAGGTAGGCTAGGGGGGACAGGATGAAAAATACCTTCTGAAGGGGATATTTTGATTAAAAATACCCTCTGAAGGTTTTTTTTTTTTAAATCAAAACAGCCCTTTCTATGCATAAACTACTGTATTAGAATTTGCATTTGTGTTAAAGGTAATGGCTCTGGGGGTGCTCTCCCCCTCCCCTCGCTGCGCCACTGTGGTAGGGTAATGTCTCCTAATATGACGGTACCTGATAAAATGGGTTGCTTGTGCTTTTTCTATGCTTGCATCCGTCTACCACATAATCTCGTAACTAACAATATGATACTTTATGCTCTGAACGGGATCAGTGGTCTTTGCTGTATTTGTCTTAGTAATATGTGTTTGTTTGGTTCATTGCTTCGGAAAAGCTTTGGTGCTAGCGAAAAACACGCGCATTTTCAGCATTTATTTGATTTCAAGTATAACTGTTGTTTGTGAAAAGAATTGAAATCAGTGTGATAGGACTAAATGACACTTTCACATCTTGCTACTTGAAAACCTATTTCAATATTAACAGTTGGTTTCCCAGACATATATTTTTGACATTCTCAGTTGCTGTTGGTTTTACTTTGAATACCTACAATTTTAGAAAAAATTTCGCTTATGTATAAGATTTTTTGTATTGTTTTATTTATTCATTTTACGTTGTGGGATGAACCTAGTGTAATTCGCCCTCACCGCACCACAATGAGAAGTTGGCGAGGGGGCTGGGTTGCAATATGGAGCGAAGCGCATCATAAGGTGCCCCCCCCCCCCCCCCATGACCATTACGCATTTCCAAACCTATTTTCGATTTTCGAAGAAAATAAAATTTGCTGCAAAAACTATTGATTACTTTTCAACTAATGGTTCTAATCCAATGAATCTTGAATTTCTTTCAATGTTTAGTATCATTATTTCATTTTTAATCATGTTAGTAGTAAAAGGTCAAAACGAAAGTAACCCTATATTGGGAATTTTCACCCTTATAGAAATACACGAAATACACTAGTCAAATACCAAAAACAAAGTTTTGTAGAGAAACAAGGAAAATACGTGGGCATTAACATGCGAGGCAAACAATTTAAGAGTCACAATAAAGAAAGTTTTGATGCTTAGAAATGCAAAATAATGAATCACAAAGCCATATTGTATAATTAAAATCGTTCATTTATTTCCATTAAATCCTGCAAACTCAGACTGACTTTCTAAAATCAAATCAATTAGAGAAAAAAATAACCTGAAGCATGTTGCCAAGTCCAACCATTTGCTCCGAAATGCAACTAATTGCCGAGTGTAGTCAACACTTAAAAGTGAACTTTAATCCTCGGAACTAGTTTTGAATTTAACATTCAGTGAAAAGGCGCAAGAATACGCATTATCAAAACGGAAAAAGAATCGATAATTGCTGGCACAACTTCTTTAACAGTTTACTGGCGCGAAATAAATTTGAGAACTACTGCGGAGTGCTAATTTTTCTAAAGCCTGGGGCAACTCTCCTCGCTTTAATGGAAGAATGAAATGCTGTATGTTGTATTGAAAATAATCGCTAGAAGGCTACCATAGATTTTTTTAAAGCTGTTGAAATCATCCGCTCTCTAGTAATTAAGATTTACTCAAGCGTTATATTGTAAGAAGGTTTTGTTTCACGGTATTCTCACAGAAGACAATTTTCCGTGATTTGAATTTGGAAAGGAACTTTCATTTCTTAATTTTCGAAAATTTATATTGCCTCTTGGTATAGAATGTAGATTTGCTGAAAATCTTTTTCGAGTTTATTCACCCGTTAACTAAATCAGTGCTCAAATGCGAATTTAATGCGAATTAGTTTTGATGATCGCATTGAGGCAAATTATTTAGCATTTGTTTAAAGGATGTGGGGTATTGCAAATATAAAAATGCTTCAAAGCGGCTGAATATTTATCTAGAACCACGATATATTTAATATATTAAGTAGTATCTATTTAATTCCTAAATAATTACTACACATTTTCTGCTTCATTTTGCATCAAGATACACATACACTTTGATAAGAGCAAAATATATATATATATATTCGGGTGGGGGGGGGGAGGGTTAACAGCAATTACAGTCAGACTAGCTTTGTCAAAAATTAAGCAAAAAAAAATTATTTTTTTTGCTGTCTTTAGGCTCGGGACAACATAATTGTACATATTTAGTCTGAAAAAACTTTAGAAAATTTTTCTAAACTTATAAAAAATTGAAATAACACTCGTGGAAAGTAAGCTTTTTTTTCCATTCAATAATGCCTTCTGCGAGATGTGAACGATTAAAAAAAAATAGTGATGTAATTTATATTAAACAAAATCTTAAAATTGGACATTGAATTAATAAAAGGAATCTAGATTAACGAAGTAAAATAGCTTTTTAACAGTTAGTTCCAAATTTTTCTTGGAAACTTCGTTAAAAAAAACGGGAAACCTAAGATGTCACTAAGTAATGATATTTTATTGCGTGTAACGATGCTAAAATAACAATACTTTGTTTTTCTTGCCTTTTTCTTTTTAACTTTCTTAAGGGACTTTTGCTTAAGAGACCTCTCGGTATTTGAGAGACCTTGACATGTTTTAGAAAACCATTTAGAAGTTTGGGCTCTGGATATACGCATTGATGATACTATCGGGCAGGAAGGGTTGTTGTTGAAGACTGATAGATGGTTCCATGAGGTGTGTAGAGAAAATTGCTATCAAACCTAGTTTAGATACAAAAAATGTTCGTAGTTAAAAGAAAATAAATGTGTTACTCTAATGTTAGTGTGTGTAAGTTAACTCTTAGTTTCTTCTTGTGCATTGTTCATATTTTTACAAAATCCATTGCCCAGATTTTCAGCTGCAAACCTCGTAGGTACCTGTCAAGATCGCCCGGAATCTAGTGGGCGAATCAAGAGAAATTTGAGCTCTTATGTTTTCTCTTACATCAAAAATGTAACAAAATACGGGAAACGGTACAGTTATAGGCCATCATACTGTGAAAATTTTTAGAGAACTAAAGCTTGGCGACATATCGCCAAGTTTGCGAAAAACAATTTTGGGTACCAAAAAATTGGTGGTATATCACCAAGTGCTCACCACTTTATGACATTACTTCTGTCAGCATTGACGAGGTGGTGCGTAGCCCAGTCAGTGGATAGGAAATTTGGAATCGAAGGTTTCCAGGTTTGGAGCCTGACCCAGTCAAATACCTGATATGTACGCGGTCGTGAAATCCAATAGCTAATAATGCGGCCATTTAGTGTCCACTTGACATTTGTATTTTTGTGTTGACTTTATTCAGATAGTATGTACAGAAAGCGTTTAAAAATAACGGAATTCATAAATACGTTAATATAGTATCATAAAACTTTTTTTTTTTGTTTTGTTTATGTGAAACTGTTTTATTTATTTTAAGTTCAAACACACAGTCATGGGTTCGTATAACCAATTCCCCTACAAAGCTTGAGTCATGGTTATGCCTTAATAAATTTTGATTATCTCATTCTTTTCACTCCGACTCAATTGGTTTAAAAGCACTAACTCTTGGACCATTGCTTAAGAACCCAAAGGGTACAAAAATTTCAGGTATTTAAAGAAATCAAATAATAATGTAAGAAATTGCTGTTTACTTCTAATTAGGATATATATATATTATGGTTAGTGTGATGGTAAAAAAAAGTGCGTGCATATTTTATTGGTTAATATATGGCTTTTGATTAATGTAATGTTTGATTTTTATGCAAAAATATATCTTTCTTTTTTTTCTTTTGAGCGTTTTTCTTTCTTTTTATTAGCTTGAACTTGTCCTGTGATTTTACACTTTACTCCTGTCTATTCAATAAAGATTTTATTGCTTTAGAAAAAGAAAAATGTCGAATTAGAATTAAGATTTCCTTCTGTATTTCAATGGTATGCAAGATGCTTTGCTTCCTGTATTGGTTAACTGTACTAAATTCAACTGAATTGAATTCACTATCTTACGTTAATAATTAACTGCATCAGTGCATTAAGGAAACAAGTTATGTTTGGAAGTAAATAAATGAGAATTCATATTTTGTCAGCACAAAACTCAAACTCTTTTATCCGTCTAAAGTAATAAAGTGCCCAATTGATTATAGAAATATCTCCACCTTTCTTCTTTGACCGCATCCAATTTGCTGCGTCGATTAATATTGTAACTATCAAAATGTCGCATTTCCCGTATATGTAGATTTGGTTTCGCCATTTCATTTGTCCTTAATATCCGTATAATCGTAACAATCTCCTCCAGTCTTTCCTCTTTCACGACTCCCCGAAGATGAGCTTTTTAATTTAAATCCGAGACCGCGTTCCCCACCTAGCATAACGCTCCCTCCACCGAAAGAAATGATAAAAACCAACTCTGAAAAGAAGTCGCTTTGAATGGGGGGAGGAAGACCCTTTTGTAGGCCCTTCTAAGTGCCGTCGACCGAACAAACCCTGATGCCAGCGAATGACTGGCTTTTGATTCCAGCCTTTGAATGGAATCTTATTGTGAACCATGGCCCCATTAGCCTTGCGGAGGTGAATTCATCCCTGCTTTCTACGTAAACGGTACTCTCGCTCCTCTTTGGCTAGATGATGGACTAAAGGAGCCAGAGGCTCCTTTATCATTTATACGATTAGGCGGCGATACTAATTATTGACGTTAGTCCATGAATGGCGGTGGCTTCTATAGACTGCAACATCATAGCCAGGCTTTTTACCCGCGCTTGTGAACGCTTTATGCTGTAACCGCCGCGAGTTGGCGGGACGTTTACTTAGGCTTTGTAGAAGCAAAAGCGAAAGGCTTCTAAATGGAGATCTGGAAAAGCTTACTAGTTGGGCGAGAGATCGAGAGGAAAGTTCAAATCTGGCTTTAGAAAGCGGAGAATATCCATTTCATTTCCGATACTACTTAAAATCATGCTCTGAATTTAGTTTAATGCTCAATACGATTAGTGATAACTTTTCTGGGTCTGTCATAAATTCCATTCAAGCCTCTTTTTAGTGACCATTTGAAAAATCATTCTAAGTTTTAAATTTTTTTTCGATTTGATTCTCGATATTATACAGATCATGGTGTTCAATATAGTTAGTTTTAACATCTCTGAATCTAGTTTAAATTTGAACCTTTAGTGATTATATCACTTTGTTTTATCGCATCAAATACTGAATCTCAATTAACTGCAAAAGAAACCTGAAAACACGAAATTCAAACATAGGGAAAAACTTTTTACTCATATATTAATTCAGTCATACTTTTATGTGTGTATAAAGGTCTTATTTATTATTAACTCAATCTTAAAACACTACAGCTCATTAAATACCTTTCTGTGTCTTTGACAAATTTTAACCATTTGGGTCTTTTTTTTCTTTTTTTTAAAATTTATATATATAATAAGGAGTCTCAGATTATTGCTTTCAGTCACTGCCAAAGTAATTTATCTAGCAGTGTTTTTTGCTAACTTCTTTACAAACAGTAGCAAAAAAACTTAACTAAAGATATGATTTTCTTCAAGTAGACTGAGATTCTTTAGATGTCTATTCTGAAAACGCTTTACAGACAATCTCTGTTCAGGAAGATACTCTTGAAAATCTCGCAAAAAAATTTCTGTCGGCCCACGGAGATAAATTACCTCGCAAACATCTCCTTCACAATTGTAAATATTTTACTAAAAAAAATATATTGTTCATGTGAAAAATCATTTATCTTAGAAGACAGATAAAGAAGATGCATTTGATATCTTTGCCCATATACTGTTATTCCCCAATCAATCTTTTGCATGCTAAGGTAAACCTAATAGTGCATGAACTACCCCTCTCCATTGAATGAATAGCTCGTAATGTTTAAAAAAAATTAAAGGTTCCGAAATTTTTTTCATGAATGACTTGGCAGTGGTAACTTCCCTCCATAAATTTCGGAAAAGAAAGGGGCTATAAAATCTACTGTGTTTGTCCACTGGATGCGGATTAAGCGCCATCAGCTATTAAGGCTCAAAAGAATCCAAGATCTTCACGGTTTGGTCTGCCCTGAATGACGTACATGTTTATTGATTAAAAACTGGGTTTGCGCACTTTTTCCTTCAATTAAACCCCTGTCCCTCCCTCCTCTTCCCAAACCCTACACAGAACCTCACTAGGCCCGACCCCCTCTTTTTGTAAAAAATAAAATACATCTTGATATATATAATAGCCAATAATTGAGTAACGCTCTTGACGTCATCAACAATGAAAACCACGACATGGTAACTTGATAATACACTGGTGTGCAAAAATTAAGGACACGACGGTTTTTTCAATATAACTTTGTACAAAAGCTTTCCAAATCAACACATTTAATACCGTAAGATCCCCAATTCGTAAGGACATGTGTAATGTAAGCAACACTTACTAAAAGATAAATCAGAGGGATAAAAAGAAGCTTTATTGAAAAAGTAGCATGGAGCGCAATGCGACTGAAGGCCGAAACATCCCTGTGATGGGTGTCCAGCAAGAAACATCCGGTCTTTAGTAGGGGATATGATCTCCCCCGACTGCTAGGCAGGTTTCACAGCGTCTGCCCATGCTGAGAATGAGGGTGTTAATGAGTTGTTGAGGCATTGCTGCCCATTCGTCTTGCAGCGCCAATCGAAGCTCCCGAATCGTTGCTGGTGGTAAGGTACAAGCTGCCAAGCGTCTGCCTAGAAAATCCCATACATGCTCGTTGGGATTGAGATCCGGAGATCGTGCCGGCCAATCCATACGTTCAATATCCTCACTCTCTAAGAGCTGTTTGGCAGCTACTGTGAGATGACATGGTGCATTGTCGTCCATGAAAAGGAACTGCGGACCCATAGCGCCTCTAAAAAGACGCACATATGGAAGAAGAATCTCGTTACAATAACGGGTCCCGTTGACAGAACCTGCGTCGAAGATGTGAAGGTCTGTACGACTACCAAGCATGATGCCTCCCCAAACGAGAACACCGCGACCTCCATACCTGTCCCTTTCAATGATGTTCGAGGGAAAATTGCGGCTTCCCCGCTCTCTCCAGATCAGTATGCGATGAGAATCGCTACTTAGACTAAATCTGCTCTCATCTGTAAAGAGTGCTCGTCCCCATTCATTGTCTCTCCAATTCCGGTGTTCCCAGCACCAGAGAGAACGCCTTCTCCGATGGGCAGGCGTTAGAGGTTCACACCGTATAGGACGTCGTGCAAACAGACCACCACCGTGCAGTCTTCTGGCCACGGTAAAACGCGATATCGGTCGTCCAGTCGCCTGTGTCGTGTGTCTAGCGATTTCTCCCACTGTCTGCCGCCTGTTTCTTCTGACCTGTAAGACAATATACCGGTCATCTGCGGGTGTGGTTCCTCGTGGACGACCACTACTGAACCCCCGGATAGCTGTTCCTGTAGTTTGAAATTGTCTCCAAAGTCGTGAAACGATGCTGTGAGCAATTACGAACTCTGCAGCCGCACTTGTCACACTGCGGCCTTCCTCCAACTTCCCAATGATTCGACCTCGGGTAAAAGCATCCAGATGTCGTCTAACAGATTGATTATTCGCCATTTCTCGCTGAGGCAGCAACTCGGTGTGATTTTAACTGCTATACGGCGTGCAATCTCTTTGTCAGAAATACTGATCTTACACCGACAACATGTTTTATAGTACTCAGACACTCCCCCCATTACGTCTGCCTGCATATCTGCGCATGTGCTACCGTACATCACCTTACGTAATCTCCTGTTTGGTCTTTCTGTCCGCTCTGCCTCTTCGTTCAGCTGATATGCTAATTTTTCGACTTCGTCCTTAATTTTTGCACACTAGTGTATTTTTTGGCAATATTCAACATGCGGGGAGATGCTTTTTTTTTTTTTTTTGACAAGACTGAACTGTATTCGGTAACTTAACTGTTTTACTGGTAAAAATGTCACTTTAGGAGAATGAAGAAACGAAAAAGTGGTCAACATTTAACGCTATCTACTGGAGTATCACCAAGCAGGCAATTTCTTTGTTCAAATGTAGAAACAATTTTCACCCGTCATTTCTTGACGGGCGTTTTTCTAGTGTATCAATAAAATGGTTCCACTGTCATATGCCTAATGCTCGTTTTTACCAAAGATATGAATTAAAAATTAAATAACGCGTAAATTTTTATTCATTGGTCGGTGTGTGCCCTACTGGCGAAATTTTGGAGCTCAAGGGATATATTTGCTCCTCTACCCAGTATAAATTTCTCTACCCAGTTTTTAATATTCTAGTATAACCAGAGACTTTCTAATGCCACTACAAATGTATTCACATACTGAAAACCGAAAATATACGCCTCAATAGTTTAGTGAAGTATTTTTATATGCTTTGTATTGTAAATTAAAATTTATCATCGTGGAAAGTACGGAGAAAAAGCAATTTTAATTCTAGAAGTATTACATTCGAATGTTTTTTTATGTTTTAGAAACTCAAAATATCAAACATGGTCAAAGAATAAAAACATCGTTTTTTTCTCTCACATCTTCCATCATACAATTAAATGTTTTTTGTTTTTTTTAATGGAATTGATCACCATTAGGGTTTTTACCATTATATTTTTAGTGCTTCATCTTTTTTTTTTTGTATATTTCACTCCTCCAAAATGAATCTCACCCCCTCTAAAAATGTCATGAAGTATTTTCACTACTTGAAAAAACTCCAGCAATGCCTCTGATCGTGACTCCATCGTTCTATGATTACTTAAGCGCCAACAAAGTTCAGCTTTTCAAGTAGATTAATGGCTTAGCTATCACTAATAAACTATTGGATTTATAAGACTTTTCTAACAATTTATTTAAGGATGTATAAAGAAAATTTATCACAGATTAAAATTTTCAGGTTAATTTAATCGTCTGAAAAAAATTAAACAAATATATTTAAACTTTCAATCATCAACACATTTTAAACAAAACATCGAGTGCAAATACGTCAAAACAAAAAGTGAAAACACTTATCTATCGAAAAGAATACAAATGAAATTCTAGATTTTCTTCATAAAATGCCGTTTTATAAAAATGGATTACTTACGAAGAGATTCTCTCAAGATTCAAGTGGATTATTTTCAGAAGTGAATTTCTTAAAACTAAAGTGGATTGTTTTCAGAAGTGACTATCTTAAAGGTTTGAGAAAATTTCCCGTTTACTCTTAAAATGAGCTTATTTACCAAAAACGACATTTATTTGAAACTGCAGAGAAATACATACAGATGCGTTTAAGCTGCAAAAATATTTGCTCGCGTTTTTTAGAGATTTGTATAATTATTTACTATAATGAAGCTGTATTACCTATCGTCATAAAATATAGTTAATTATTTAAAATATATTAGGCTTCTTAGAAAAGCACGAATGAATGCATTTTGCGTAAAAAAATTGAGAATTCAAATCGACGTAGAAATTAAATGCAATAAAATATTATTGAGCATTTTAAGAGGAAAAATATGTGAAAATAAAGTGCAAACCAGCCATCTGCGTATATTAATTAGCAGGAAAATTAGGTAAAAGTTTTTAAACAAGCCTAGTTATTTTAGCTGAGGGATTTTTTTTTTAATGCAGTACAGTGGAATCCGCTTAATTGGGTCACCGGTTATTGGAACCAGCCCCTTATTCGGTCCAAATCTTAAAGAACCAAAACAAATTCCACTACACAAGCCTAATATTATTCGCTTATTGGGACCAAAAATCCGTTTAATCGGACAAAGAAACATAAGAGAAAAAACTGGAAAAAAAATTTAAAATCTCCCACTTGAAGCGAGTTTTAATTGGGTCAATTAACTTAATTCTTAGTGCAATACAAATTATTAATGGTTCCTTGAAACTTTCAATTAAACCCAGCAATATTTACAGGAAAAAGTGTTTAACGAAACTCCCATTGCATGGCCTCACTGTTCTAGAAAAGATCAAAATTGAAGGGAAATTTCTAATTTCTTTAGTTCAGTTAAACCGTTTAATAATATATAATTTTTTTCAAAAAAAAAGAAAAAATGTTTAACTGTAAAACACGTAATTTATATATACACATTTCATTGGAAATTCAAAGGACTGATTAGTTCTTTTTTTTTTCACCCACACATTTTTAGTTACTTCTAGTTATTGAATTGATTCGATACTGACAGAAAGTAATAACTTCAACCATATCGGTCTGATAACGTTTTTGAACGAGTGTAAAAAGAGTATTCACTTCATTTCAATTCATTTTTTAATGGAAAAATTTCGTAAACAGTAATTTTTCTTCTTTGTACGCTCACCATACATAAGGGGCTCACAATAATCATAAGGGATTTTAAATGTTTGCGTATAGCATGTTCAGTCAAGCTACACAGGTCCTGTTCGCTTAATTGGAACAGCCGGTTATTAGGACCAAAATGGTCATGTCCCAATGTGGCCTTTCAATTTCAATTTCAATTCATTTTATTTCAATCAGGGATATATATATATATATATATATATATATATATATATATATATATATATATATATATATATAATTTTATTTTATATTTCACATATAAAATAAAAAGAAATTACAAACAAAAATATGTTTCTCTCTGTCTATTTGAGAATCCCTGATTGAGTAGATGGGAGTAAAGGCTATACAATAGCCTGACTAGCTCCCACCACTCAGAGAAGAACTTAATTTAGAGCCAGTTTATAACATAAGATAAAATTAACACAAAATAAATGCATAATCATACAAAGAACACATAAACACAACACAAGTAATGCAATTAAGTACGTCTAATTTTACAATAGAACCGAGGTATACTATTACGAATATGCTACTTTGTCCTAAATTGACTGCAGTAGAATTGAGTATAAAATTTTTTAGCCTATTCTTAAACAAATTTCGATTATTAATGGTTTTTAAACAATTGGGTAAGATGTTCCACAATCTTGGTCCATTGGAGTTAATGCCATTAAACAATAGATATGTTTTTGCGTTAATAGGTATAATGTTTATACCTATTAACAATCTTACTATCCTATTAAAAAGTCTTATTAACTGGAATTGACATTAACTAATCCTATTAACAAGTCTTATTAACTAGAATCGACTGTACATTTTTGAAAGGGTTACCACGATACGCAATGGTAGTTAAATTACTGCACAATTTCGCAGACATTTGATTTAATATTTAACTCCAATAAAACTCCAATTTAAAACTCTTTTAAAGGAGGAGCTAAAAATAAAATTAGAAGAAGAAAATTCGTATTTTTAATAGTAATAGAGTAGTTAAGCATTCCATTAACCAAACTGCAAACAAGATAGCTTTATGTCACTCACACGATCTTGATCGTTATGAAATTTATATTGATAAATTTAATCCTGAAACGGAAAACGTTATCTGTAAGCTACCAGTTTATGAGTCACCCTCTGCTTTAATAAATAGTTATGTCATCTCTTAGAAAAAAACTGGCTCTTTAATAAACTACAAACTACTGTCACTATCACATTACTGCACACTAAGCAGTTTTGGAGAAAAATAATTTATTTATTCGTAAAGTGCTTTGCCACTCACCAAAATTACTACGTATAATCAAGATCATATGCAATTAAAAATGACCTTGGAACAGAATAAAATATATAATTTAAATTTAAAACAATCTTTCTAAATCTAAACATATTTTGAGAGTGAAATGCATCTTCCACAGTCTGAAAAGGAGCATTCTATGTCCTTAAAAACATCCTCGATGCCCGAAAAAGTTGTTGAAAATTATTGTTTAAATGAATGAAATAACAAAATGAAAGATACTCCATATTCAGAAACGTTTGATACACCAAGAACAAATTCAAAGCTTTTTACATTCTCTTAAATGAATTGCTTTTAGTTACAAAGATTTTTATGCTTAAAAAAATAGACAAGTTCACAAGAGAAATGAAGTAAATATCAGCAGGATTATTGAAATAGAAATAAAATTATAACTAGTGGACTTAATGTATTATGAAAATAAAAGCTAGAGGATATTGAATGTAAAATATATTTTTTATGTGTTTAAAATTCCTAAAAATAAAAAAAAAAACTTTGCTTACTAAATTAGATTTTTAGAAAATTATATAATTGCATGGTTGATTATTTTAGATCTGCTACGCACGTTTTATCCATTTATTGAAGCATATTGATGAAGATTCGTAATTGTTATTTCTGTGATGAATTTCTACAATCGCGCAACTTTTGATTACCGATGAGAACGATACCCACGGAATTTAGAGCAAAAACGATTTTATAAAACGATACCCACGGAGCTTTTAGAATTTAAAACAAAAATTATCTTATAAATTCGTTACTCTTTGATCTATTTTGGGCTATTCCCTTTGAGCTCATAGTTTAACTCAAGTCCGTTTTACTCTTGAAGATAAAGAAGAAATGGATATCAAAGCTTTATCCTATTCAAAAATTACAAAACTATTATTGTATCTCTTTTTTACCATAATAGAAACTCCTTAAAAAGATAATAAATAGTAAAATAGCTAATTTGTTTGGTTCGCTTTTCTAAAAAAAATAGTCTATGAACAATAAACAAAAGCAAGAAAAAAATTAAATTAGTACAAATTTATAAAAAATAAATGAGCCAAAGAACGGAGACTTACACTGCCGCGGGAAGGTAAAGCGCAGTATCTGCAGAAATGAATTTCTGAGATATTTAAAGCCTTTTACTTAATTTAATAACAATAGAGAAATGTTGGAATTTGACGGATTTTTCTTCGTGCTTTATTTTTAGGGGAAACCAAGTAAACAAGCGTGTACAATAAAGCTAAAGTTAGATGACAATAATGAATAAAAAAAAGAAAAGAAAAGAAATAATCCAGATGCTGCGTTTTAGCTTCGCACGGCAGAATATGACTAATGCGTCCCGATTAATATACTTGAAGCATGTGACTATTATTAAATTTTATTTTATCCCGAATAAGCATTTATATTTATTTTTACAAGCAAATCTTACATAAGAATTCGATCTTTCATAAAAATTTAAATTTAAATTTTGACAAAAGTTTCGCTCTCGAGGAACGCTTATCAAAGTTCCGGGGGTTCCTTGGGTTCTGCGGAACTCAGGTTGAAGATATCTACCGAACTCCAAGTTTCTAAAAGTAGTTTTCCGCAATGAACAAATGAACTCTGTACAACTTGTTTCACCTCCAGCGTACTAACAGTGCAGAGAAAATAACCAAACTCACTCTCCCTCTACTGCAACGTATCATCTTCAATTACACTCACCTGCGATGGTTGCGTTTCTAAAAGAATTCCGATAGCTGATTCTTGTGTATTTTTTAGTGTCGAAACCAGAAATTACTGTGTTTTTTGTAGAATACAAATTTCAAAATTTGCAAAAATTAAATAAATAAATTAATCATAAATTAAAAAAAAAATAAGTTGATTTTGTTAAGTATTGCTAGGTTTCAAAACAATGGTTTATTTATTTATTATTTATTTATTAATTTATTTATTTTATTTTTTATTTATTTATTTATTTATTCATTGTTTTTTTAAGAGAACTTCTTTTTTTTTTCTTTTACAAATTTCCCTGCTCTACAGCTGGTCACTTCGTAAAACAAAAAGATTGCATAAATTTCAGTCTATCCTGTCATGGTTTTTATTTGTATTGAATATCATATTAAAAAAGAAAACTATTTAAGAGTAAAATTTTTAAAGTTATACATTGTAATATGAAATAAATGATACTGGTAAAAAATTCTAATAACGAAAAAATATAGAAATTTATTTTAAAGCAGGCAAAAGAAAAGTGAAAAATGTATTCTAAATGAATTGATTTGATTATCTTTTGTAAAAGAAATTCTAAAGTTCGATTTGATTTAAAAAATAAAATCATTCACAATTACTATGACCAAGCATTTAATGTCAGATAATATAAGAAAATATGGAGAACAGGTAAAAATTACAAGCATCTATATTTATTTTTACAACCAAATGTTACATAAGTATTCAATCTCTCCTAAAAATAAAAATTTGATTAAAATTTAAATTTTGACAAAAATTTTGCTCTTGCGGAACCCTTATCAAAGTTCCGGGAAGTCCTTGGGCTCTGCGGAACTCAGGTTGAAGATCTCTGCCGTACTCCAAGTTTCTAAAAGTAGTTTTCCGCAATGAACAAATGAACTCTGTACAACTTGTTTCACCTCCAGCGTACTAACAGTGCAGAGAAAATAACGAAACTCCCTCTTCCTCTACTGCAACGCATCATCTTCAATTACATTCACCTGCGATAGTTGCGTTTCTAAAAGAATTCCAGTAGCTGATTCTTGTGTACTTTTTAGTGTCGAAACCGGAAATGACTTTCATTTTCTCTCATCGTTCTGTGTTTTTTGTTGAATTCAAATTTCAAAATTTGCAAAAATTAAATAAATAAATCAATTATAAAATTAAAAAATTAAGTTGATTTTGTTAAACAATGTCAGGTTTCAAAGCATTGTTTTTTTTTCTAAATTTATGTAAAAGAGATTCCTTTTTCTTCTGTTAAATTTTCCTGCTCTACAGCTGGTCACTCCGTGAAACAAAAAGATTGCATAAATTTCAGTCTATCCTGTATGGGTTTTATTTATATTGAACATCATATTAAAGAAGAAAACTCTTAAAGAGTAATATTTTTAAAGTAATACATTGTAATATGAAATAAATGACACTGATAACAAATTCAAATTACCAAATTATATACAGGGTGTTCCGTTTTAACTTGCAAGACCTTCATTTTCGCAACCGTTAGTCCTAGGTGTATCCTTTCACTTGCAAAATTGTTTAAAACCAGATACAGAATTCAGATTTTGAAAGTTTGAAGGAAAAATAAAAACAAGTCAAAAAATACAAAATTTAACTTTTTATACGGACCCCAGGTCCCCTAACTTATGTTTAGACAAATAATCTCCATTGAAAAATAATTACCACACAAGCAGTTTGAAATTAGTACGGCTAATATTCATTGAGATATGAAGCGCAGCATTTTTTGACACCACTTTTCAATCGCCGTCAATAACACCTTTTGGAGGGAAATATAGCCTTTAACAAGTGTTTAAAATTATATGTGTGCATAAAGAGTGCAGTGAATGGTTTTTCAACTTGTTATAGGTTTTTTGGTGTGTTTTTGCGTATCACGGCATAGTTTTTGCATTTATTTTTGAATAGGAATGAAAAATATAAATACCTTGTTTTTCTTACTTTCACGACCCTCTCTTTCTTTTGAAAGGGCGATAACTTTCCATCAATTCTTCCTTATGATCCCTTAAAACTTTGAACTGGAATATCTCCTTGAGTTTTGGTCGCACAAATGTTAAGTTTTTTCTTTCAGTAATAATTTTCAAAGGAGATTATTTCTCTAAATATTAGTTAAGGAACCTAGGGCCCGTATAAAAAATTAAATTTTGTGTTTTTTGACTTATTTTTATTTTTGCTTCAAAATTTTTAATATCTTAACCCTGCATCTGATTTTGAACATTTTTGCAATTGGAAGTATACATCTGGGATTAACGGTTGCGAAAATAAAGGTCCTGCAGGTTAAAACGGAACACCCTGTCTATATTTATTTTAAAGCAGGCAAAATAAAAGTGAAAAATGTATTCTAAATGAAATTCTAATTCATTTGAATATCTTTTGTAAAAGAAATTCTTAAAATCGATTTGATTTAAAGAATAAAATCATTCATAATTACTATGACCAAGCATTTAATGTCAGATAATATTACAAAAATATGGAGAATAAGTAAAAATTACAAGCATATATATTTATTTTTACAAGCAAATGTTACATCAGAATTCGGTCTCTCCTAAAAATAAAAATTTGATTAAAATTTAAATTTTGACAAAAATTTTGCTCTTGCGAAACCCTTATCAAAGTTCCGGGAAGTACTTGGGTTCTGTGGAACTCAGGTTGAAGATCTCTGCCGTACTCCAAGTTTCTAAAAGTAGTTTTCCGCAATGAAGAAATGAACTCTGTACAACTTGTTTCACCTCCAGCGTACTAACAGTGCAAAGAAAAGAACCAAACTCACTCTTCCTCTACTGCAACGCATCATCTTCAATTACATTCACCTGCGATGGTTGCGTTTCTAAAAAAATTCCGATAGCTGATTCTTGTGTAACTTTTAGCGCCGAATTCAAAAACGAATTTCATTTTTTCTTATCTTTCTGGGGGTTTTCGTGGAATGCAAATTTCAAAATTTGCAAGTTATTAACAAATAAATAAATCATAATTTTCAAGACAAGGAATTGAAGTTGTTTTGCTAAATAAATTAGAAGTTTCAAAACATTACTTTCTATTTTTATTTATTTTATTTTATTTATTTATTTCTTCAGAGAGAATTTCTTTTTTTTCTTTCACAAATTTTCATGATCTATGCTCTATAGCTGATCACTCCGTGATCCAAACATGTTAAAATTTTGCATGAATGTGGGTCTATCTTTTCATCTTTTTTATTCGCACTAATTATCATGTTTAAAAAAACTATTAAATATTAATATATTAAACCTTATACCATTGTTATAATAAATAAAAGATGCAGCTAAAAATTTGAAATAACAAAAAAATATCTATGTTTATTTTAAATCAAACAAAATAAAATTCATAAGCGCCGATCAGAACTTCAAAGCCCTCGCATAAAACGTTCAACATCAAAAAAAAAAAGTGAAGCACTGTTCAGTTTAAATAAAATGCTTAGTTCGTGTCATCACGTTGTTTTTCCGGATATTTGGCCTAACCCCTAACCAATTTCCCAATTCAGAAAATAGAGAAGGGTGGCCCAAAGCGGGTAGGCTTTCGTACGCCCCCTCCCCATCCTGTGATAGCGGCAACGAATACGTATGTCTTGTTTACCCGAACACCCCCGAGTTATTATCAGTCCCAGCGAAGCAGTAGTGAAGCGGCATGGCGCAACCGGGCTTAAAATTAAAAAAATATATATAGATTTTTTTTAGAAAATGAAGTTTTGTAAATTGTGATTAGTTGAAGACCAGCTTATTTTTTTATTGTGAATAATATTAACTTATTCTGACACTATCCGCCTATGAACTACGATGGTCATTCCGTTTTTTTAATTATTAATTTAAGGTTATAATTATTGAAATAAAAAACGTGCCTTTGGGCAAAGCGGGTCGGGAAAAACGGGTATAGGATTTAATCATATATTTATTTAAAATTTCTTGACTCGTGTGCTGAAACAGATTTTCTCTTTCAGTAGGATAAGTATAACTTTAAAAAGTTATATTTAGGATGTCATAATTAATTAGTCTATTAATTAACTCAATTATTTCTTTATGTTTAATAAACAAATGTACTGACTTTAAATTGGATAAGTACAACTGTTTTATATATTTTTTTTTACAATGACAAGTAACTAGTCAACAATTTTAATCATTTATAACTTCAAATTTGATTGGAAAATGTACCAAACCACAATTAGTTAAGCTTACCCGCTTTGGGCTCAATGGTAGGGCAAAGCGGGTTTTTCACATGTTTGTTATGTTTGATAATAAATAAATATTGGGTTTGAAATAATACAAAAATCACTTTTAATTTTGAAGTTCAGGAACCCTGCTAGGAAATAAAACCGAAATTGTTGTGATTAAAATCCTAAAACTACAATTTTCAAGCGTTCTTCGAAACCTACCCGCTTTGGGCCAGCCTCCTCTATACCCTTGATCAGGGTTAACACCTTCACATTAGCAACCGAGTAACTTTAGTTATTGTATTGTTTTTCAAAATATCCAGAGTTTGGAAACGATACCAAAATCGAAATATTCAAAAGAAGGACGAAAGGAGGCTGCAGAAAGACGAAAAATTCTCAATTTTGCTCTTGATTTTTCATACATTATTCACTTTATTGCTGGACTGTACTCAACAGATCTATGTGTGAAGGATTCATTTTTAAATATTTTTTTTGTTCTTTACTACATTAAAACATAAAACAGTCGCTAATTATTAAAAGTTTTAAAATTTATAAAATTAAGATTATTATTTATGTCTTTAAGAAGATCTTTTTTTTGGGAGAGAAATTTCTAAATTTTCTCCAAAAAAAAGTGATAAATTTCTTACTAGTACTGCATAATGAATAATAGAGATTTAGAAAGGAGAAAGAACGATAAAACACAGGCAATCCGATGCTAGTGAAATGTTCAAAACTTTTTCCTTGGACGGAGCGTAAAAAGAAGGGGATTTTGACGCCAGTAAAAAAACATTTGATGGAGCGCTCATTTCGAGTTTTATTCGCCAATGAAAATGCTCTAAGCTCAAAAAAAGGGAGCATAATATCGTAAAGCAGCGCATAAAAACAAAAAGCATATCCGTTTTTGCGGGCAAAAGAAAAGCTCCAGAAGTAAGATCCCCTAGCTTCTTCGCTTTGTTATTTATCGTTGTAAATGGCACGCCTATCGGTAAAAGTTTTCGGTAACAAATAACAATTTAGGACGCGGAAAAAAACGTGGTGTGTGCCCCTGACCACATTCCTTGGCCAACCCAATCAAAGGCCTTCCATCATTCGGCAAATTCTATTACTCGAGTGTGAGGTGGATGCCATTCAGTCCGACACACGAGTTAGCTCGGGTTTATCCCTCTACGACTCCCTCCGATTTACGGCGCTATTTGTCGCTACTGGTGTCCACTTACGGACATAGGAGGCTTGTTTCACAAGGCGCGAGAGCACCTCCCCATTAGCCGCTATTAAGGAAGCAGGGGGAGTAATGGCGGGCACGCGCCGACAGATTAGCCATTAGCCCGGCCCGACGCCCCTTGATGGAGGGGTGGCTTTAAATGGACTGGGATGGAGAGGGGACCGCTCTAATGGAATTATTAGAAAACATCGGCAGACAATCCGCTATTCTATCAGGGGCCTTTTACAAAGAAATCGCGCGCATTCGTTTCTCGATCCTTGGATAAAAACTCTCTCTCTTGCATTCAAACCGCGATTGGTATGCGTTGATTTGCTCTCAATCAATAGCTCCCTACTGTGCATGGAAGAGAAGGAGGGGGTGCTTCTCTGTCTTTAATGCATCCGAGGAGCCTCATTAGGGACGGATTATATCTGACGGTGATTAATAAAAGCATCTTCGAGACTGTGATTTCGGAAACTCTGCTTCAATTTCGGAGAGTTTTAATGAAATGCATTTTCATCCAGCCTAAATCAAAACAATTACAACGCTCGGCTAATAGAAGTGGCCCGATAGCGAGCGATAAAGAAACGGCTGCAAAATGGAGCGATATAAAGCTGTGATGATATAGGCATAGAGAGAGCGGTGGAACTAAGATACACATAAAATGTAATGCATTGCTGCTATTTAGAGAGAAATAATAATTATTGACGGGGAAACTCCATGAGTTAAGACATTTTTACTTATGGGTAAAGCGACAACTTACGTAAATATGTATGATGTTTTCTGATATTTTTTTTTTACGCATTTTTATTTCAAAACAGCTGTTGAACTAGAGCGACATCAATGACTTGCTTCTCGGACATCTCACGCTAATAGCTACAAGGGTTAAACCAGGACAGGCCCGATCAGATGGTTCACGATGCCTAATGTCAATTTAGCGATTTTATAGCCCTCTCTTCTTACACAAGCCAAAAGATTACTGCACAAGTTTGGAACAATTATACTGTATTATCAATTGCTATATTGATAAAAATAATTATTGCATAGAAAAATTTAAACAATTACATCATGAGGAGGCCTCATACTCATTCTCTGTTCCGGCACCTATTTGCGCGTAGGAATTAGGTGGCAGATTCGATTCTCGCTCGTGTCCTGGATGAAATTTCCTTCTTTGTGATGTTTACTCACTGTCTTGTGTTATGTTTGCCGCATAATACCTTGTGGAACATGGCAAAGCACATGTGTTAGTTTTCTTTTAAATTAAACAAAAGTACCTTCTCTAGGGGTTGTTTTGATCAAAAATCTCTTCTGGAGGGGTTTTTTTGATCAAAAGTACCTTCTGAAGGGTTTTTTTTGAGCAAAAATACTTTCTGAAAGAGGATTTTTTGATCAAAAATACCTTCTGAAGGGTTTTTTTTTTAAATCAAAAATACCTTCTGAAGGGTATTTTTTGATCAAAACAGTCCTTTCATGTGCTTAAACTACTGTATTGGAATATGCACTTAGAGTGCTGGTAAAAAAATTGCATCACCCTCGCATTTTCACGACAATGGGATTATGTGAGAGGTTTTGGTCGACCGATTAACAATGAATGTATGTGAAATTCTGCAAAACTTATGAAATAAATATTTAACAGCAGGAATCCGATAATTGTTTACGTAGATCGGGGCTGTTTTCGGGCCAAGGCAAACTGCTGACCCTATGCTCATTTTTCCATTTCTGAACCTGCGTCTGAGTTTAGAGAAAAAAATTACTTAACTCCATGTCAATTTAAGTTTAATGGCAAAATAAAGGTTTTTAAATTGCAACTTACCAGTTTTGCCCTATGGCACGGAGCAAAATCATCCTGGAAAATGACGTTTGGAACTGAAGTAAAGTTATTCCGGATAGTAGGAAGCAATTTCTCCTCCAAAATGCCAACATACACCTGAGCGTTTACTGTTCCTTGCACAAAGTGAAGCCCACCATTTCTTTGACCAGAAATACATCCCCAAATCATCTGGGATACGGGATGCTTGACTCTGGGTTGAATGCAGTCGGGATGATATTCCTCTCCTTTGCGGCGCGGGTGATGCAATTTTTTTACCACTACTGTATGTTGAACACAATGCCTCTGGGGGTGTTTTTACCCCCAAAACTCCCTCTTTGTTGCGCCACTGATAACACAAAATTTACACAAATGAGATAAGCATGTTTTACACATATATTTGCATTTCATTCTTGGAATTTTAAGCTTTGGATTTTAATTGCGATATATTTGAATATAAGGAACCATTATGTATCATAGTATGGAGCATCAAATTAATAAAACAATTTTTTGAACTTGAAAAATAAAATGCTTCGTGCGTGTTGAGGATTGCATTAGCAACACCTACAAATCATTATTTGTTAAATACAAGAAAACTTTTTATAATATTGATACTTCATATTACGGTGCATAATGGATTTTTATGTTCGAATATACCAAAATTAAAAGCAAAAGCTTAAAATTCTGAGAATAAAGTGCAAATATAAGCGCAACCCGTGCAAATAGATAGAGCATGTGTATTAAAAGGTTATTTAAAAGTGATAAAAATATTAAGAATAAAATAAGCTATCATTAATAAGGAAATCAATGAATAAGTAAGATTCCATATTTCACTGAGAATAGCTTTTAGTCCCATATAAAAACATTGAATGAAGATTACAAGCACCATATTATTTTATTTAGGAGGAAATAAAAGTATCTTAAACAGATACAAAATTTTTTAACTGTTGTCAAAAACACGCATATGTTTTTCAATTTTTTCTAAACAGTAGTTTTTGCTCTACTAAAATTACAATAAATAAATGAGTTCGAAATGTATATTAACAATAACATGTAAATTCACCAATCTGAGTTTAACTAAATAAATGTCTAATTAAACTGCAATTCAGGCACTTGTGGCCCGTCTAGTTTCTCTTTTTTCTTTGGAATATTCCTCCTTGGTCCTCGTGGTGTAGTAACGGAAATAAAGGAAATCAGATTTATTAAGTGAAAGAAAGTCTTGAAAATGAAAATTCTTACTTATTCTTTAAATGAATTAAACCTAATTGCATACCGTATAAATCAAAGTCTCTATAAAAGAAAATAATGCAACGTTAATATGCACAGATTTACAGGAAATGGCAAAGTCATGTTTCGGGGCTACTATGAGCTCATTTTTCAATGCAAAAAAAAGTGATCTTATGGATGAAAAGACATCGGGCCAAAGCAAAAACCCTTAATACCCGAAACACGGGTATGGAGTGTCCTACAAAGCTGTGCGCAATAAAGCTACATTGTTTTGTTTGTTTTTTTACTTTTCAGCACAAAGGTATTTATTAAATTCAAAGTTTATGTTTATAACTATCAAAGGTAAGAACTAAATAGATCATCTTTAAAGAACCAACAAGTTTCATTTGAATCCCAAACTTTGTCATCTGGCAAAAAAAAAAAAAAAAAAAAAAAAAAGCTGTAAAATCACCGGGAAAAAATTAAAAAACAATTTTAAGTCTAATGGAACTCGATTTTCATATCGGAAAATTATCTTTTGTGCGATCTTATTTTAAATTAGCCTTCAAAATGTTGCCACTTTTTTTTTCTCGGCTGTGATTATTATTTTTTTTTTTTTTGTTGAGGTAAACATTTCCCTTTTTGATTATAATTTGGTGATTTCTTTCTTTTTGTTTTAAAGGATTTTAGTTGTATTTATGGAGGGTTGCGTTCAATTTATTCGAAAATTTTTGATTTGCCGTTCTTTTTCTTGAAGAATGATTACTCTGACGGGGAATTTTACAGTATTTTTCTCCTATAATTGAAGGCCGATTGCTGATCATGCGTCACTTGACAGAACTTTTATTTTCTCGGTAGACCCTGCAAAGCCGGGCAATGCAGCTAGTCTATACATATAATAAAATAAGATGTTTGTGTGTGTGTGTGTGGCGCGCATCTCGAGAAAACGGTAAGGCCTAGAAAGATGAAATTTGGTATACAGGTGCAGTTTTTGCTGAAGATGTGCACCTCGGGCTTCGATTTTTGATATTTTAATTAGAAAAAAAGTTATTTAATGTTTTATGTGTTTTTTTGCACTTTTTACCTCACAGACCCCGAAACAATCGCACCACACAAATATTTTTTGCACTATAAAGTAGGAGATTTAATTTTAAATATGATCAATGAAAAAATTTTGAAGAGAGAGCAATTTTTGTATTTTTTATGAATTTTTCAAAAATCCTTTAATTTGCATTTTTCCTGGGTTTTGTTTTTTTTTTTTAAATATTATCCTGCGAGAAGTATCAAAGCCCCATTTCTAAAATTTAAGTTGGTAATAGTAAAACCATTTTGCCCTCTTAAGAAGAAAAAAGTTCTTAAAAATACGCAATAGTTTTTTTTTTAAACAATTTTTCAATGCTGAACACATTATGTCTTTCCACGCATCGGTCGAAAAAAGCGTTCTTCAATCTTTTATGCCTCTGACGTCACTACTTGGATTTCGATTCGGTATTTACGATGGAATCCTAATCGCAAACAATGTTTATCTTTTGTTTTTACTATACAGCTTACTTCTACATTTTATGACGTGATGACCACGTGTTTTCCTGCTGAGCTTGCTTTTTTTCTTTCCTTTTTTTGTTTTATTTAGGGATTGCATTTATTTCTTTTTCCATCCCCCCCCCCCCAAAGCTGGAACGTTTTGCTGCATCTATATTACGTTACATTTCATAGTTATGCACATTTAATTCAATAAAAACAGATATTTAATTTCTTTGTCAAACGCTACTTTTTGCACACTATGGGGAATTTTGAAGATAACTTTTTTTTTGCTCTACTTAAATTTAAAAAAAGGTGGTTTTTTGAGTGATCTTTGTTTCTATTAGGAAATGGACGAGGAGGTTAAAATAAATAGAGATGGATAAGAAAATTTAGAGATAGATCGTAAAGGCAGATAGCCGCCGAAGGCGGCAATCTTGGCGTAAAAATGTGAATGGCACAACAAAAAATAGAGATATATTGATTAATACTGCTACCAAATTTATTTAAACAGCCGCCGAAGGCGGCAAACTTGAAGTAAAAATTTAAATGACAAGTTAGCCAAACAGCCACCGTAATTGGCTGCTTGCATAGAAAGGCGAATGGCGTAAGAAAGCGGACCGGCTGGTCGCCGCAGGTGGCTAGTGTGAAATAAAAATAATAAACAAGTTTCGCAGGTCACATAAATTAAAAAACCTGAGCTTTATGTATTTTAACATGTAACATTTATTTTAATAAAACGAAGTTCAAATTGACCCATATTGAACCAATCAACCATAAATGCAGAAAGCTATAAAAATGTAAATTGTTATGCTTCATTAAATTTATTGAACAAAATTATCATCATAAATCAAGTATTCTGTATCACTATCAAACTAATAAACACTTATGGAAGCTAAAAATTATGCAAAGCATCGTCTTTGTTAAAGCAATAAAAATTCACTTGAATTCCAAAGTTTATCTTCTGTACGTCTTAAGCAAAATATTGTAATAACTTTCAATGAAACAGATGATTTGAATTAAACTGTTTGAATTTCACAAATTTTATTTCTTTAAGTAATTTCAAAATGAATTTAATAACAACTTTTCGCACATTTATGTATCGAATGAAACTAATAAATTTTAAGCACATTCAATTGTCCTGCTAATTAAAAAAAATGTATAATAACATAACTTGACTGAAACTCTAAATAGATTCACCGTTTAAGAATAAGCATACTTTTAAAAATCTCACCACTGAAACTTCTAATACTGGAAAAGAAAATCGCTTCCAGTCTTCAATAAATTAAATTCAAAGCAAATTAAATTCTAATAGAAGTTTTTAACTTGATTGCCTTAGGCTTCAAGGTAATATACATCAAAATCTAATTTTCATGGCTCACTCTAAACATATAAAGTTTGAGGTATGTTTTGTCTGGGGATTGGTTTTCGGTTGAGTGCAATCTGTTCATCATGTATAAGAAATACATCGGCAGCCATAAGCACGCTGTATTCAATAACCTTAAACACACTCATTAATTATTCATTTCAAATTTCCATCTTCCACGGTAGCAAATCGTTTCACGCGTGTACCTCAGAATCTCTGTTGTCGAATAGGGGAGACCCAAAGTAAATAGTCTTCTCGTCACGGTGACACTAAAAGTTCAAAAGCTTTTGACGCGGATTTATTATTCAGGACTGATTCATATTTTTTGTGGGGTGTCTGAATGAGAGGCCCGTTTTCTCTTGTGGAACATTAAAGTTCGACATTCCAAGCGACTATTTTCGTCGATGTGTCACGAGTTCAAACGTTTTATGAATTTCACTTCAATCAATATAAAATGTGGAAACAGATATTAAGAATCAATGGCGGAAGTGGCATTCTGAAACAGTATGACTGAAAAACAATCCGAAAGAAATTTGTGAGTCAGTTATTAAATCCAATAATGCAGGAATCGGAAAATGATTGTATGTTATTCCTCAAATTTTTCACAAACGACATGAATTCGACATCCTAAGTGACTATTTTCGTCGATGTGTCACGAGTTCAAACGTTTTATGAATTTCACTTCGATCAATATAAAATGCAATGTTTTTAATGGAAACAGATATTAACAATCAATGGTGGAAGTGGCATTCTGAAACAGTAAGATTGAAAAACAATCCAAACGAAATTTGTGAGTCAGTTATCAAATCCAATAATGCAGGAATCGGAAAATGATTGCGTGTCATTCCTCAAATTTTTCACAAACGACATGAATTCGACATCCTAAGCGACTATTTTCGTCGATGTGTCACGAGTTCAAACGTTTTATGAATTTCATTTCGATCAATGTAAAATGCAATGTTTTTAAACAATCAATGGCGGAACTGGCATTCTGAAACAGTATGACTGAAAAACAATCCAAAAGAAATTTGTGAGTCAGTTATTAAATCCAATAATGTAGGAATCGGAAAATGATTTTATGTTATTCCTCAATTTTTTCACAAAATGTCAGCAAATTGGTTGACGGTCGTATTCACCAGACGATTCTACACTCGGTAAAACACCCAAAAAACAGAATAAAATCTTCTTATTGGTTGGAAAAGGCTTCAACAGTGAATTTGACAGTATAACCGGGAGTCGAATGGTCTGGGTGTGTGGATTTGATTCGAGAGCCGAATACGACAGCTAATTCATGAAATACACCGCCAGCTCAGTCATTCCAGCCGAGGAGTACAGTTTCGTGCTTATTAGCACTCATCAGCCCGGCATAGGAAGTGACTGAGCTGGAGGTGGAAAAACCTCTTAAAGGGCGGTAACTTACTGAAAACGACAATTAGTATTACATTTTTGTGACTTAAGCGAAGGTATTTATTATCAAGATCAATTATAAACAAGGATGTTACAGTTCCAGTATTAGTGAAAATTCATATCTATTATTCATGTATATGTATACAAAAAAAGGCATAATTTTTCAATTCATATTTGCAAATTGCTATTTTCATTGCTCTGTTACTGTTTTAGCTACAATTTATATTTTTAGCATAAAATTTCGTATGCGAATTATAATGTTTGGCAACCATTTTGTGATACCTCGCGAAATTTCACATAAAAGGGATAGTTTTAAACCTATGTCAGCTTGGAGGCATTTGGCGAAGTCTCCATAAACAACATGTTAAATTCTATAATAATACGCTTTCCTGTCAATGGTCTAGGTAATGGAGGAATTGCACTTCAGAGGTATTTCACTCTTTGCAGTTGTTGTTTGTACACAGTTTAACGGATAATTAATTGGTTAAGGTTAGGTAATTCCCGAAATATCCGTGTTTAACACTGTAAAAACGATTCAGAAACGTTCCTGGAAAATAATAGGCAGCTGATGTGCCCAATTTCTTCCAGTAACATATCTTGGAAAAACCAGGAACGTTTTCCGCTAAATGTCAGTAACCTTTCTGAAATTAACCTTGAAACTTTCTGAAGAAGTGCGAAATTTTTCCTGTTAAAGCCATTCATGTCTCTGGAACCTTCTAGAAAAAATAAGTAGGTGTAGAGTTATTGATTAGAACCTTCCTGTTCTTCCAAGACTCCATAAAAATCAGAGCGACCACGGCCAAAACTATACAAGAAGGAACCAAGCATATCTCTTTGCCTGCAATTCCTGCCTTGCAAAAGCTGTAGCTATCCATTGACATTTTCGCTTTCCTTGGGAGCTTAGTCAAGCTGGTCGCCTTAAGAATACTTAGGCCGATACACTTAATAAACACGTTCATTCAATCTTTAAACTGGTTGCTAAAAATATTTTCCACAACAGTGAAAAATCTGCACGCGTGCAACTTGTAGCGATTCAGAAAACTTTTTCGTGAAGATACTTGTTTTTACGGGGAAATTGGTGAAAACGTGTGAAATCCCGAGACGTTCCACGGAAATAACCAGTAACGTTTCGGAATTTTTTTACAGTGAAGTTATAATTCACAATCATGTATCAATAAAGTTACAAGTAATTACCCCTCAACCGAAGCTGCGGTATAACTGCAAGGAAATATCAATTAGCTCTTTACGGCATCGAGAAACAGTAGTTACAGTTGTTTTCACTTTTTTGGGACCATCAATCTAGCCCCAAACCGCTGGAGACAGTAAACCCCTCACGTATGCAGAGACTAAATAGTAGATATAATTATTTAGTACCCCAGCGGGATCTTTTTTTTTTTTTTTTTTGAGCAATCACATTGCTTATTGTTTTCACTTGACGGTTTTGAGGGCCTTTTTTTATTCCCCCCCCCCCGCCTTCCTTTGCAGCACCACCGTCGACCGGCACCTCCCGATGCTGCTCCTCAAACGAAAGCCGTCTCCAGGTTGCGTCCATATCCTACACACACACACATACATACGCACACCTACACTCATACCCACACACTCATTTCTGTACACAGACACAAACACACACACACTCATGCCTGCACACAGACAAACACACACGCCTACATACACACACACTTGTGATTGCGAAAAACATAATTAAAATTCAAGGTGTCAAAATTCAAATTATTAGTATTTTTTTAATTATTATTATTATTATCATTATTTTATTTATATATTCATTATTTTTTTTTTTTTTTTTTTTTTTTTTTTTTGCAGCTTTCAATTTTGAACGGAAAGCTCTTAAAATCCAAAAAATAACACAACTGAATGAAGTGGTGATGAATCTCAAGTTGTCGTAGTGAAAAACATCAGCCGTGACCACTAGACAACTCAAGACTCGGAATGCGGTGTTCTGGACAAGAATTTTCGAAGCAAAAATAGAAACCTCTAATCAAACTATTAATAATAACTCTAAGAGTTATTAGGTGGCGAGATAAAGAGGTAGATATTAGAGTGTCACAAAAAAAAAGAAGAAAGAAAAACGGAAGTCGATTTTTCAAGTCGCACACCCTCTTATGTTTTTCCTTTTAGGTCAAAACAAATGTAAAAAAAGTTTCATATAATTTAATTACGGCAACCCGTCTCGACTTGCGCTTGAAAGTGTGAAACAGCAGTGAACTAGGCCGAATCAGTTTTTTTTTTCCTTCGGAAGTTCGGAATTCATGTTGATAATACGTTGCCCTTATAGCCCTTTTATGTACCAGGACAATATTTATCCAAATTAAAAATATTTAGGTGTCCAGCAAGAGGTCTAAAATTTAGAAACTATCTTTAAAAATTTGATTTTTTTTCTGTACAGGGTGTCCCAAAACGACCGCATAAACTGTGCGCAGCTAGATTCCTCGTGGGAGTACATAAAAACTGCCCAAAGATGCGTTCCTGTACGATCCATGGTTTACCAGAAAAATACGAAAAGCAAAGTATGACATCACTGCCGGTGCAAAAAAAAAAAAAAAAAAAAAAAAAACACTTTATTAGACATATCAAAATCATATATAAAGTGTTTTTTCTTGCATCGGCAGTGACGTCATACTTTGTTTTTCGTATTTTTCGTTAATTTTCCTGTGTATTCAGATTTAACTTCAGAAAAGTAAGTTTATTTTAAAAGTAATTATTCAGGTAATTTTATTTTTGAAAACGCTGACTTAAACTGGACTGAAACGCAAGAGGGTCACATGTCTGCCACTTCTTTCCACTCACTGAATTTCATCAGAATTTTGTTCATTTTTACGCTCATTATTGGCCGTGACGAAAAAATAGTTGTACCATAATTCATGCTTGCAGAAAAATCTAAAATGACAAGCTACTGACCTAAAAAAGATAATAACAAAAATAATTCTCTTAATACATCAAAAACCAGATGCTAAGATGAGGGATAAAATACGAAAAGTTTTTCAACACCATCATCACATTATTCGGCTTATAGCCCACAACTTTAAATACACCAGCCAAAAACAAAACTTATAACCTTCATATAAGTTCTTTCCCTCTTTTTAGTTCATTGAGGCGTTTGCTACGCTGCTTTGGCTCTGCCCTACTTCAGTTGCTATCTTATTTCGATAACACAAGTTAAGGTCTTTTGTTAATCTTAACGGAGCAGTTATCGCCTCCAAAAAATTACAACGATATTCCAATATTTTATTCACAGGACAATACACATGAAAGGTTTACAGAGCAGATAAAGGAAACAACACTCATCAATGCAAGGTGGGATTGGGAATTGAACCCACGGCGTTTGAAGCGAAGCTTCTACAACATAGGCCCAACAGTTGCTATCGCTGATTGAAAACATTCTATACAAATAAACTTTGCAGCCGTTGCCAAGCTAAAATAGCTAAATATAAATCATAGTTACTTTTAGAAATTGTTGTTGGGAAGTGAAATCGTATAAAGAAAAATATCTTTTGAATATCGTAAAACTTCCCTTAAAATGACTTAACAATGACACAAAACGAATTATAGACGATAGAAAGATTTGAAGATTTTAATTTCCTATATACGCATTAATTTCATCCATTTTCTGTTTGACCTTTAAAAAATATATATCTTAAGTTAAATGGATATCGTCGACTCCTCAGAGTTACAGTAAAATCAGTATAATATCTGAAAAAATCAAGTCTTTTAAAGTGTTAACAAACAACTTCGTGATACTGAGGTCACAGAAAAAAAAAGAAAAGAAAAGAAAAAGAAAAAAGAAAAGAAAAAAAAGCAAGCAAAAAAATGGTTGGCAATATCTAACTGCTGAGCTGAATTCAAATCGCATGGCACGTGAAAAAAATAGACGAAGAAACTACAAGAATAACTCTGTGGCAGCGCGTATAAAATCTTTGGACTTTCCAGAGAAATAAAGAATTAAATATATAGGTACTATAGAAAAGTTACATTCACCGTTCTTATTTTTAAAGAAGGTAAATTGTTTACATTATTACCTCAAACAATTTAAGAACTATTTCTAAATTAGAAAATCTCCCGTCAAGGTATGACGGGTGAAAATTGCTTCTACATTTGAACGAAGCATCAATTGCCTGTTTGGGGTTATTTTGATACTAGTTGAAATTGTAACTCTAACTCCAGGGGATTAACCCTAAACTCCAGTAGATAGCGTTCATTGTTGACCACTTTTTCGTTTCTACATTCTCCTGATATGACAGTTTGACCAGTAAAACAGTTAAGATACCGGATCCAGTTTAGCCTCGTCAGAATAAAGCATTTCCCTGCATTTCAAACATTACTAAAAATATTATCCAATTATTGTGCCGTGGAGTATCATTGTTGGTGACGTCAGGAGCGTTACTCGATCATTCGCTATTATATACATATGAGGAATACATCTACAAAAACTGAAGAAAAACTCCTGTTTCGAAGTGTAAGACATTTTTACATGTATAGCAAAACAAATGAAATGAAATTAATAAGCATAATGAATAATTCTATTAAAACTTTTGTGAATTTATTTAAGCAAGTCTTTAAGCAATAGGGACACAAAAAAATACTGAAGAGAAACTCCTGTTCCGAAATGTAAGACATTTTTACATGTATATCAGAACAAATAAAATGAAATTGATAAGCATAATAAATAATTATGTTAAAATTTTTGTGAATTCATTTAAGCAAGTCTTTAAGCAACAGGGACACAAAAAACAAAATAACTTAAAGTTACAGTTCCCTTCTCGTCGCTCAGAATAGTAAAATGCATTGAATATCCAAGAGCAGTTATCCGTAACTGACTTAACTGCAACACCTTAACGTCAAATTACGTTGTCAGTTTTTGAAATGAATTTGTACAGTTTCAATACAACGATATGAAAAGCTTCTTTAAAAAATATATAAAAAAAAGATTTTATTTATTTTTTTAAAGAACATTTAAGATTACTAATCGTTTTTACTATGCCGTAGGTGGCACTTGCTCCATTTTTAAAACTGTCTTTTAAGTAAGAAAACGTGTGTATGTTTATCTATCACTTCAAAAACGGGAGGGAGTATCAGGTCGAATCATTTATTTTCCACGCAAGTCAATTAAACCGGTCTTATATTTATCGAACTGAATCTAAGAACCAGTTAACATTCTCTTGCAAATTTGGTGGAGGAAACATACGGGAAACCCGGGCAACGTGAATATTTTAAGATTTTCTTGATTATTGTTTTTTAGTTATAACTGGGGGAAATGAAACACATGTTTATATTCAGTCTTCATTTAATGCACTTACATAATGCAATAACAGTTGTCCTTAATAGTAATTAAACTATTAGACATAAGGCCAGTTTTCAACAATGGCATGAATATCCACTTTGCCCAGCACCCCGGGTAAAGTGGCTTCAGTACTAAGATAAAGCGAACAACAATATTATTTGTCCTGAAACTAAAGATTGAAAATAAAATAACCGTCGAAAATTATAGAAATATATTTAAAAAACATTCTTTGTTGCAATATTGATATTACAAACAAAATTATTACGATTAAATCTTCTTACCCTCGCCACAGACGTCGATTCTGGAGTTCTTAAAGTGAAGTTAGCATGACGTGATGAAATTCATTGCAGCCAGTCTTCTTCTGCTTTGTTGGGTTTATTCCAGCTCTAAGGATAGTGTAAATGGGTTGCGTTTTGCATACTCAAATGCTAGACTCATAAATTCATCCCGAGTAAGATCAAAAAACACAGTGTCCATATCTTGTAGATAAGTCACCATTTCATTTCCTTGATCTTCCGTGAAGGTATAGGACGGAATCGACCTAAATGTGGAGAAGTAATTCCACTTTTGACATGTCGATATACAGCGGTGGTAAAAAAAAATTGTATCACCCGCGCCGCAAAGGAGAGGAATATCATTCTGACTGCATTCAACACAGAGTCAAGCATCCTGTATCCCAGATGATTTGGGAATGTATTTCTGATCAAGGAAATGGTGAGCTTCACTTTGGGCAAGGAACAGTAAACGCTCAGGTGTATATTGACATTTTGGAGGAGAAATTGCTTCCTACTATCACTTTACTTCAGTTCCAAACGTCATTTTACAGGATGATTCTGCTCCGTGCCATAGGGTTAAACTGGTAAGTAACAATTTAAAAACCTTTATACTGCCATTAGACTTAAATTGACATGGGGTTATGTCTCTTTTTTTTCTCTAAACTCAATGAGCAGTATGAACTATCTCATACTGCTCAGTTATTATTTTCATTTTCTGCATACACACCCACCCACACCCACCCACACTTACACACATATATATATAATATATATATATATATATATATATATATATATATATATATATATATATATATATATATATATATATATATAAATATATATATATATATATATATATATATATATAAATATATATATATATATATATATATATATATATATATATATATATATATATATATATATATATATATATATATATATATATATATATATATATATATATATATATATATATATATATATTGAGAAAGAGATTTTTTTAATTGTATTTTTCATTCAATATCAGTTACTCACATTTCTTCCTCTGTATCTCCGTATGTACCTGAAGTTTATTCTTTTACGATTGCTTATTAGAATGTTGCTTTTAAAGTGTTCCGATTTATTAGTGATCTTTTCAAATGATATTTAGAGTGAATATAAAATCTGAAATGATAGTCTAAACTTCATGAAAAACTAACGTTAGGAAACATGGAGCAATTAACTAACAAGTAACTGTAGACTACAGAAATTTGAAACGAGAAAAAAAACTTTGAAAAGAAATAATGGTTTTAATCTGTAATATATAACTTAAATTTTTCATGAATACATTTTTGTTTTTCGTTGTTTTTCTTTTGTTTTTACACTTAATTGGTGCGTACCGCTTGACATCACAAAACAATTCAGCAATGTCATGCTTATAAACGATTGAGAAAACATTACTGTATAGGAATTAGTCATATGCAATGATCTTTTGTCATTTCTGCAGCAGAAAATACTCCGCGTCGGTAATACTAAATTATTGGTGGAAATTCAAATGGACTTTTCAAATATTCTTCAATTCTTTCGTAAAGTTCGTAACATTGCATCTTTTTAAAAAATGGACTTTTCAAGTGTTCCTTCATTCTTTCGTTAAGTCCGTAACATTGCACCTTGATAGAAAATGAATTTTATCCAGCAGTTTCCATATTTTTTCTTCTACAGTAGAACAAACTTTTGTACGGTATATGTTAGTTTTATCATGGCACTATATCATGGCAATTTTCTACCATCCAACTAAAGTTTTTCCGTCTAATAAGGAAAGAAATATAAAATATGCAGTTACCATGGCGAACATTTGATATTTGTACAGAAGTAAGTATATCACTTAAGATTTTTCTATGCCTACAGTCAGTGCAGTTGGGAAAAAGAAAAAAATATGGGGGTCCTCATATGGCAAATGCTATGGTTGACGAATTTTTGCTAGGCCAAAAAAAAATTGGTTTTGATTACTTAATTAGCTTCAGTTTAGTAAAGTAAACATTTATTTTTTTCAAAAAAAAAAAGTGTTTTTAAATCTATTTACAGTATATATGAAATATTTAAAAAAATGATAAACCATGTGTGTCAGGGAGGTCGCTCCCCTCGTTCCCTCCAAATACAGCACCTTCAACTTATACAGAAATACTAGATGTACGTCACTGTTACGTTCGAGTAAAATTAACTAACTTAACTAAAGTTAATCAAGTCCAAGTGAAAGACAGAGTAAGAGCTATGCAAGTATACTTTCAACATCGATGCGTTTTACATTATCGTTTCAAATTCAGTTCACTCACCTAAGCAACGCCACCCCCCCCCCCTTTCTTTTTTTAGACGAGATGAGTTATTCAGACTAGACGGGTTTTGAATTGACTTTTTTTTTTTAGCCTCTCAGAGTAGAAGGCGGCGCTATGTTCCATGGTACTTTTTGCTGTTTTGTATGGGTGCCCCCGTCGCGCCTCTTATTTTGTAAAAACATTTTTGATTCACCTTGTATATTACTAAATAATTATCATTTCTAAAATGACTTTGTATTGATCAAACGTTTTAAGTTTAAGAATATGGGGAATTTTTTTTATGTATAAGCTGAAGAAACATCAATAATGACTGGGCATATTTAGAAACATTGTGCAAAGAAATACATATCTTCAATCGTTTGATTTCCACTTAACTGGCAAGCATTTAGTCATAAATTAGAGGTTTTATCGATGCCAATTAATTAAAAGATGGCAATTCTGTTTCTAAGGATGATAAACTTGGAGCATGGATGTAAAAATAAAAATCTATAGTAATTAAGAGCAGATAATAAAATAACGATATACTCCTAATTATGTGTGTGGGAAAATGTAATGCGCAATCGCCATATAATTAAAGATGATTTCTGAAAGGAAACAGTATATTTGGCTGAAAATTCTAAATTGGACATGCATTATCAAAAAGGCTTGATTAGCGGTCGGTGGATGTAGGCTTCAAGTGTTTGGGAAGCGGCCGTCAAGTGCAGTAGAAGTCTAAAAACCCTTCGGGCCCGAAGTGATTGAAGCGAAAAGATGGGCATTTTCAATGAGGCGGCGTCGACGTAATGCGTCTCCAAACATGTCAGCCGGCATTCGGCGCGTGTTAGCGTCATCCACGAGTAATCCTGCACAGACTGAATAGGGGCGGCAAACCCCGGGAGATCCGCCCGCCGAACTGATGCGGCGTGAAATTTCCTAATCTTCGCACGGATCTCTCCGGGCCTGATGGGATGCCGGATAGGCTGGCTGCTATAATGGAGAGAAGCTTTTTACGTCGTTCGGCCGGACATTGGCAGCGGAAACCCAGGCTTCTTAAAGTAGCGTTTCGCATTTCAGGGCATTTAGGCGGAAAAAGCAATCTCCGAGCGGAGAAGATGGAGCGCGTCACGCAGAAAAGCCACAGCCTCCTTAACAAGAGAGAGAGAAGGAGGGAGCGAACGAAGGAGAAGAAGGTTTCTCTAGTTCTCGAGGGGATCCTGGAGCGGACTGCCTGGCTTTTCGAGTTCAGAATACCTGAAAATTCCTGGAATTTCGTGCCGGGCCTGTCCAAAATGCGGATGCTGAGATGAATAGGCTGGTTCTTTGGCTGCTCGACAATGGAAGCAGCGCCGAGCCAAAAATGGGGTTCATTTACATGAGCCCGCTTGCTCTTAAACGCTCTGCCTGATTACCCACGCCTCCAGAAATTTATTATTCGAGCACAACCCGCGCTGCCACGCTGCCACTGATCGGAAGGGAGATTTGCCTTTCACATGGCTTGGTAAACAATGCTTAATGAGAAAGAGCAAAGAAGGTGCCGGAATTAAATGGAAGAATCGGGAAGGCATCCGTGAAAGAAGCAGGAAACAAACATTTCAAGATGATATCCTCCGACGATATTTAACATTAAATCCCATTAATAAGAGACAGCTCCATTTTACTGTCATGATCGAATCTGACCTTGAGTTAAGTAATGTGGATTGAGAGCGTAATGTTTGCAATTTAGAATTTGAGGTTCCTTATTGATGGGGGGGGGGAGACTTCAACTTCAGTAATTACGAGAATATGTTTTGGTCTATTACGCATTTCATGTCCTGCAACAGAGGCGAGATACCTATACTTTCTACAACGACTTTAGTAAGTTGTAAATAATCATGTACAACTTACATTGAAAAGCCAGTAGTGGTAAATCATATAACCAGGACCTGATTTAATAATAAGTCAATAAGGATCAGTCGAAGGATCCCCGAAAATAATCTACCAATATTTTCAAGGGCAAGAAAAGGTTTGTTTGTTTCATGAATTCATCAACATTATCACTTAACAACTATTAACTTAGCAAATTTACTTAAACAACTTTTAACTTAAAAATTTTAATTAACTACTTTTTCCCCCAAGTTGATTTACATTAACGTTTAGGTTGAGGTTCGTCTGAAATAGTTGTTATGTGTTTGTGCCTTCAGGGAATTAAAAGTTATCACTTGTTTACTTCCTCGGTGTACTGCAACGCACAGCCATGTATATGGAATGATATAGGTGGGAGTTTGTGAACCCTAATGCACTTTTTGTAACTGTAGAATTCAAGGGATGATATAGATATGTGACTTATTGTCCCAAAATTTCAAAATCGTGTCTTGCGTTTCTAAACTGTTACAATTTATTTCATTCGGCGACATAAATATGTATGGCTAGTTGACCCGTTCGAAACATAAGCGATCGATAACAGGAATTCAAAAAATTGTTTTTTTAGTGGTATTTTTTGAATAAAATCCGAAAGGTGATTTGTTTATTTAACTTTTCGCTGATAGTGGTGAAAAATCTTAGAAATGATCTTATTTATGATGTTTGAAGAAGTACAATAAAAGTTAAGGCGCACCCTCAAAAAAAAAAAAAGAAAGAATCTATAATCAAAATATGTGCTCGTCTGTCTGTGTGTACGTAATCCTATATCTCCTCCAAAGTTTCAACGTCTACCAGTTCAAAACTGGTACGGTTGGATACAGGACATTCAAGAGAAGCTATTCCTCGGATCGCACTCCTCTAAACCTTACCGAGCTAGAGATATGAATTGATGAGAACATCGTTAAAATTATCAATTATCATCCGGCTCAGGTGGTGAACTTAGATTGGCGAGCGAAATGAGCTGGAGTATGCCTCTAGTATATATAATGATGTGATTTACCATGTCAAAATAAATGTTTTCTTTTCTCCTTTTAATGTAACAAGACAATTGTGGTTCCTGCCCCGAATGAGTTGAGATAATATATTTATTTAAACTTGAACCAGAATTCAGCTGAGGAAAATTAATAATTCAAAAAATACATTTTCTGGCCCACGTAGGATTGATCCAATAACCTTTGCGTTATTGGCACGACGCTTTCCCCAACTGAGCTCTAACGTTCCTCCCTCTCGGAATGATATATACACTGAAGTAATGCGTAATAAAGTAGCAAAATAAACTGAAATCGATACAAACTGAAATAAATGGAATCTTTAAAATGCGGCCTTGCTTTAACGAAGTTATGGCATTCTTACAAAAAACACCTGTGAGAAATAATATATACTAACACCTTTGAGACATTCTATATATGATTCTATGATTTACCGAGTTGAAATAAAATTTTTCTTTTTTTTTCCGGATCCCATTACAATACAACTGAGATTTTTATCCTGCCCCCACATTGAGTTACTACAGTTATATATTCAGGGAAATTTGGATCAGACTTAGCTGAGGAAAATTAGTCATTCCAAAACTACATTTTCTGATCTATGGGATTTTTGACCACATGACCTTTACAATAATAGCAGGACGTTCTTACCGAGCTAATAGGCCTTCACATCGGGATACTAGACACTAAAGTAATGCGTAATAAACCAACAAAATAAATTGAAATGGATGCTTCTATTTTCTTAAAGTATTTTTAAAAAGGTATACTGTGATTTATCATGTTAAAGTTAATGTCTTGTTTCATGATTTTAACAACAACAGAACTAAAGATCAGAACTCTGCAATGTGTTTAAATTATACATTTATGGCACTTTGGAACAGAAAATCTGCTGAAAAAAAATGAATCATTAAATCGATATCTTTCGGCATATGGGGATTCGAGTTCACGACCTTCGCATTCTTAGCATGATGCTCTACCCAAGCGAGTCAACCTGTCTTCATTTTGGGATGTTATGCATTGAAGCAATGTGTAATAGAGAACACAATAAATCTTTTTTTTTTCCTACCAAACAACCATAATGCGAAACATATCTTTATTTTTCGCCAAAAAGGTTGAAATTAAATCTTTAAAATGATGCCTTACTTATGAAGTTTGATTAAGTATTGAGGGAGTAATGATGCTTTCAAAAAAGAAAAAAAGAAAATGAAAAAAAAAATTACAGCTTTGAGAAATAGTGTACATGATTATTGTTGTTGTTGATCACTATAATGGTATTGATGATACATTAGAGTTAATATAAAGTTTGCATCATATAAAGTGATATTTACAGTTTTACTGCTTTAACTGATCTACAATTACTGCTGATTAGTGTCTGCTTTAAAATAGCATCATAAACATTTCCAGACTAATCATTCATAATTCTGCTAGAGCGTACTTTTTTTGCCCAACGGTCAAATTCAATCTGGCATATAAAAAATGTCCCCCCCCCCCTGATTTTTTTTAAATCTAAAGTATGTCACTGATCTTCAAACAGTTTTTTTACGTAAAAATAACGCATAGGAAGTAGGATATATTTTTATGAACCTCTGAATAATTATCTATTTCTAAAAAAGCTATACGGGTCATTATCAAATAAACATGCAATTTTGTTTAAAAAAATAAATGACAGTGTATAGTTTTAATTCCATAAAAACAATACCAGCAGAAATCTTTCGCTTCAATTGCGTCTGTAATTAATTTAGTAAACTTTCATTGATGGGGCATGGAAACGAAAAACAAAAAACGATGTAAAGGGGAGGGAGTTCATGAAATTGTGATAGTTTGTGACATGGAGGAGGGAGGGGTAACAAAAAGTGCGACCTCGCGGTTTTTTTTTTTTTTTTTTTAATCATAAAACTTTTATGTTACATTGCGTGCTGACCCTTGACTATAGAGTATGTAAAAAAAAAATGTATGTAACTCTACTCCATAAAATCGGTGGCACCTTAGCTGCCTCCACTGCTCTGGAGAAACTTTACTGATATAACTGGTGTAAAGTTGCACATCGCTTGTAGAAGGTTACACCATGGTAATGGAACTATAGCGTAACACCACACGAATTTCTGTGTAAGGTTGCACCAGAATTTTCTGTATGCTTGCAGAAAAATTGTTTGATAGGTTAGCAAAAATTTAACTTCCTTGGACGAGCACTAATTTTCGTTATACTAATTAGTCTTATACTTCAAGTTACCTATTCGACTGTTTAAATTATCCAAACATATTAAATAATAAAGTAATAATTACTTTCTATACGTTTTAAATTGGAAGTAAAAAATTACTAGGTTACAATCTTAAAATTTTGCTGTGACGAAAAAAAAAATATCCTTCCTCTTCCCTTCTTTACTGCTGTTGCTTTTAATTCTTCTTTTCTTTTTTTTCAATGTTTATCAAGTTCATGCTGTTTCACCAAACAATATACACCAATCATTTATTTATTTTAATATACAAACAAGATTTTTTTATTGCATAAACAGAGGAAATAACCTGAGTGGTGTCCGAACCCACAACGTGAGTCTCACAAACATTTCGCAAAGCAAGAGATTTTGCCGCTCGGTTACAAAAGCCTGTTTTCGATTCGCTAATAAGAGTTTTCATGCTCTGTGCTGATTCTGATCTTCACGCTTGCGCTTTGAATTCTTTTGAAACCATAGTACAAGGTTCCTCGAGCAGTTTGAGTTTTTATAGCAATGATACTACACACTTCAGAATTCGTGTCACGTTACTTCAGAATTCGTGTCACGTTACACCCATTAATACTAGTAACCTTACACATGTTTTTTACAGTGAGGAGGAGACGGGGTAAAGTAAAATGTAACCCTTTGGGACAAAAGTTGTGACAAAAATGTAGCAATGAAACATACCTAGTCAATTTTTGTCTCCGCCTTTAAAACTTTCGGAGGAGATAGTTTACCGGGATGGTGCATTGTTCTTTTTTTCCATTTATATCTCTCCACTTTCCAAAAAAAAAAAAAAAAAGCATGAGGGAAAAAACTCAAACATAATCATAAAAAAGTCCCCTCTCTTTCTCTCTCTCTCTCTTTTTTTAATAGATGCTCATATCAATGAAAAAAATTAATGTCACATATAACAAACACTAAAGTTTTCAATGATATTATAAATTTCTTGAAAGGAAATTGTCTCGAAATGTTTATTCATTGGTCAGATTGACTACCTTACCCATTGAAAACAAATATTTGCTTGCTGGGTTTGATAAAAATTTTCTTTCTAGTTTCAAAGCGAAATTGCCATCATCAGATCGACAGATTAAATCTTTTCAGAATTATTAACAAACGCTTTATTGATTCAATTCCCACGAAGACGAAAGCAAAGTACTACTTGAAAAGTCATCATTTTAAAGTTAATCTGAGAAAACCGACAACGCCGAGGAAAAAAGAAGTTTTCTATAGGAAGGCTAAATATGAAAAGAAAAGAGAAGCAAGCGTTGAAAGGCAAGTTATTGGAAGAAATGTTTGAATGGGGGCAAATCTGGAAGCCAGATAAAACACAATTATATGAGTTGCCCGCGCAAGGGTAAATCCTTCCATTCAGTTGTCGAGAGGAGCTAGTGGGTCTGTCAGGAATGAAGCATCGGGTTACTAACGGTGACTGTGGTCTAGGGGGGGGGGTAGAAGTGATTTAGAATGTGGAAGCTGCTTGAAGTCAGGACCCACTGACAACGGTGGAGTTGTTGATCTTTTGTACGGGAATTAAGACCCCCTTAAATGAAGTACATGACTATAGTATAAGAAGCTTTGGACTATCCTGCTTCGTCCAATGATTTCCCTTGTGTCCCCCGTCCCACATTCACAATAGACTACAATTAAGTAGTTAAAAGGCTCTGGAGAAGTGTCTGTTTTCATTGGCCAGAATTACTCATCCCCGATGTGCGATGACAGAAGCGATGGGACGTATAACTCCGTCCAGATTAACTGAGACATCATCCAAATTAATAGACGCAATCAGGAAACTCAGTGGCGTTCAACTGGGAAAAAGATCTCCTTATGGGGGGTTATATCCTGATTACAAGATGAAGGTTATTTTGAGATTCATTTATTGTTGTTAATTTCTAATTGACTAAATGGGATTCTTGCAGTTAACATTTCAATTGAAACTCATTTAGTTGAAATAGGATATAGTAAGTAATCATTTATAATGGATTTTTCAACGTTCCCCAACCGAACTCTTATTCTACTTATTCATTTTAGTCCTCAATATTGGATTAAGCGATTCAAAAATGTTGAATACATATTGCTTATTTACTTTAAATCTTGTTTTTTTTTTCAAATAACTTTATTTTAAGTCCTCATCACCTAGTTCTGTTTATGGGCAAAAAAAAAAAAAAGAAAAGAAAAAAAATACTAATGCAACTTTTATCAGGGTTCTTTTCATCTACTCAGTCAACTATATTAGTTCGATTTAACTGTTATGCAATCATTTTCGATAAAAAAAAATTTTGGAGATTAGTAAAACTACCTTCATTAAAATCAATCAATAAAATGTTTAAATCTCTCTCTCTCTCTCTTTCTTTGTCTTTATCACACAGTTCTCTCAAAGTAGTATTTGTGGATTATTTCGCGGAATGCAGACATTTTTCTGCGTGTGACAGCTCTGTATTTCATTTTAAAACGTTTACTAAAGATACCCCTCCCCCCCAGGCAAGAAATTACACATGTTATGTGTGATTTCTTAATATAACTTCAACGTGTAAATAACTTCAGCAAAAACAACATTTTCAATCAATTACTTAAGAATTTACGTTATTTAATAAGTAGCTTTAGTTATTTCATTATGCTTGATGTTTCGTTAGATTATTTTTCGTTACTTGATGAGCTTTGACCTCAAAAGTAGCATATTATATATGGTGCCGTCCCTGTGTTTTTCGAATTCGTTTCTCGTTAATATTTTCTGTGATCGGAATGCTATCAAATTTGATTCTACGGCTGCTTTAAACAAAGTGAGTGGCTTATGTGCATTATTATTCATTTTAAAGCCTTTTTCAGAATTAAAAATTATGTTTTGCTAATGTCACGTGTGCTTCGCAAAAGAGTCCACATTTGAAATTCAGTCAGACAAAACTAGGGGAGACCGGGGTCAGTTGTTACACGGGGTAAGTTGTTACATTCGAATTTAAAATTAACCGCCAGGAGAAACTGACTTTCCTTGCAGTCAATGATAGCACTCACCCATCTGCATTCCCTGACAATCACTGGAGGGCTTGCAGTCAGTAGCATGGAGAGTGCTCAAGGAAAACGGTTTTTCGAGTATAGAAGTAATTTTTCTTTCCGCTGCTATTTTTCTATTTGTGACGAAGCCGTTGCAGATAACAAATTTATTTCTATACCACGTGAAAGCCTACATTTTTAGGTAAGTGCTAACATATTTAAAAGTTTTGTACAAAGATATATTACCAGTAATATGTGCCAAGAACTAAAGTGGCGTCATATGGGGCAAGTTGTTACAATTTTGTTGGGGTTAGTTGTTACGAGTAACAACTTGCCCCATGCAAGTTTTAATTTAATATTATGTTTTCTTTTTAAATGTGATGTGGCGGAGGACTATAAAAACAAGACGGACAGGGTAAAACACCTAAAGAAACATTCCTGGACGTGGCTAAAGAAGTAATTGCAGGTAGTTCATTACGAAAGGCAGTCGATGAATTTCATGCTGACACTAGAGAGATTCTGCAGTAAGATGAAAAATTGTGGTGGTAAGTAGTATTTCTGATCCGTTTTATTGCATGATTTAATTCATATAAAATACTGTAGTTGGATGAGAATAGTAATAATAATAATAATAATAATAATAATAATAATAATAATAATAATAATAATAATAATAATAATAATTCTAATATCTTTCATTCTATGATTTATTTTATTGTTAATATGTATGGTTGAAAAAATAATGTATTATTTCAATGTATAGGTCTTTCTCCAACGCTGCAGGCAGTGTAGAAGAGAAGACGGTTCGCAAGCGGAGACCATAGATCAGCGCCATTTCAACAGATACACCAGTAAATATGTCTTCAAGCCGAAGCTGGGAAACAAAAATCTGTAAAAAGGAAATTGTCTAACAGAGAAGAAATCAATAGACACAAAGGCAAAAAAAAAAAAAAAAAAAAAAAGATAAAGACTGATTCTGCATAGAGTGCTCTAAACCGTACTCAGAATCCAAAAAACAAACTAAACGGCTTCAATGTCGTAATTGTGACAAATGGGCCCATGACCGATGTGCTAAGTTTGATAAATTATATACTTGTAAAAATTGTAATTTGCGCGCGTGCAGGCAATGATAATGATGATGATAGTTTATTATAATAAGCCATTAATGAAGTAAATCTGTAAAGCCAAAAAGTTTATGATTTTTAACGTGGTTAAGAATTTTTTAAATTTAACAGAATAAACCAGAAAATGTGTAAAATTCATTTCATTACTAAACTATATCTCATGTAACAACTATATATAGTGTAACAGCATGCCCCGTGGTGGAGTAAGTTGTTACAATCTACATCTATTCAAAAAACTTGAAATATTTTTTAGTAGTGACTTCTAATCATTTTTTAAAAAATATGTTATGAATGTTAAATAATCTAGATGCATTTTAAAGTTTCACGCGTGTAAATAATCGAAATGGTTTAGAGTAAAAAAAATGTTGAAAAAAATTGTAACAACTAACCCTGGTCTCCCCTACTAATGTATGGCGGCTCTACAAAAAAAACGTATCGTTCTGATTGCATTCTAGAAAGGGTAAAGCATCTTATTAAAGTATTAGTGTGATCTCTATTCAGTTCTAAAATAGCTGGATGCCTTCACATTGTGTTAAAATTTAGACTAATAAAGCGAAATATTGCAAACTTGCCTGATTCCAGAGCTTCTAAAATGGACTCCGAATGGCAATTTCTTTCTATGCAAGATTCTGCGCCTTATCATGAAGCGAGAAGAATTTTAAAAACTGTATATCCGACTTTTGCTTTTGCTTGGTAATGTTCTTTATATGCAATCAATTACAACTTTATAGCAGGCGTAAAGCCCCAAATATCCGTAGAAATCAACAAAACAAAACGACATTTAATCAAAAAATGAATAAACGCATAGTATCCCCATCCCCTGATAGAAGAATGTACAAAACTATAGAAAGCATGTAAAGGCAAATGTAAGCCTTATCAGAGTCCAAAGGATACGTGACCAAATATTGACAGAGTACTCTGTATTAATTCCTTGTTAATTTTTTCGCACCTTTTTTTTTGTAATGATTTTTTCGATGTATTTCCTAAACTTAATATATCTGGGACTTAACAAAAACTTCTGGGAAGTAAGAAAATGCGAAAATGGTAAGATTTTTGAAAGGAATTTCATCCCTATTTTATCAAATCATGACATTTTTTGAGTGTCCTCATTGATTTGGCAACACGCTGTAAATTCACACTAATTTTTACCATGGTAAAAAACGACGGAAAGATGATAAATATTCTGAGCAATCTCCATTTTAATAATATTAGAAACCTATACAAATGGATACAATTATTCCACTTAGTAAGTTTATTTAGGTTCCTTTTCCTGCCTCTTGAACTGTTTTAATTGTACACGTAATGAAAATTGAATTATTTAACTAAAGCTATTGTGACATGATATGTAAGCTTAAAAAGTTTCGTCTCATAGAAAAATTAATATAAATGAACTAACACCTCATTGAATAATGTACGTGCAATGCTGAAAGTTTTTTAATCCCTCTTTTGTGTGATGTTTTATTCTGCTTATATAATGAATACTGAATTGTTGTGCCTCAAATTTTACTTTAATAATGAAATGCAAATTAAAACAAAAGAATCTCAAGTGAAATTTCTTTGTTAACATTCATAGTTGAATGACTAAGCAAACAATCTCTTAATTAGTCATTTATAGTGATTTTTTTCAAACACAAATTATTTTATAAGTTGTCAATGCTTATTTTTCATTACTCAAAAATGATTAAATTTCTATTCAAACACAACCTTTCCTTTAATGTCTGAGACAATTAATTAGTTAAATTGACTCATTCTATCATCATAATTCATTAAAGAAATAAGAGAAAATAATCATTTCACATTTTACAGAAGAAAGAAAATAGATTTCTTTGTTCTTTGAAAATCTTTTGTTTCAGTTTCATTTTTTTATTCATATCATCACGCTTAGTACAAACACTTTTAAGTAAATTGAAGCGCGTTTTCCATGGTGAAATTAAATGCCAATCTGCTCTCTTTCTCTCTCCGACTCTGTGTGTCTATTTCTCTCTTTACTTTTTTTTTTTTAATACTTAGTAAAACAAATCTTTGCTTCTCTCATTCAAATTTTTGAATATATAACGTTAAATGTCGAGCACAAGTTTAATCACTCATTCCTGGTTCTCTCATCTGCCAAAATCTAAGGAAGTTGTATCATTTTTACGTCAGCTGCAATTCATTATTGATAATGAGCTGACTGACTTAAGTTTTCCCAAGTATGCATCAATGACGCTATGGTCAAGATTCTTTTCGCACGGACGGAGTACACAGTACGTCTGTTTTGAAACTTTTTTTATTTTTATTCATTTTTTAATGCAATCTGTTATTTTTTAAAATGTCATTGATCTGTTTTTTAAATCATTCACTTATTTGTTTTAAATTTAATTTGCTTATTTATTTATGTATTTATTTATTTGTTTTTTTAAATCATTTACTTATTTGTTTTTATTTTCATTTGCTTATTTATTTATTCTTATTCTTACTTATTTATTTATTTCGGATGATTGTGATCTCACTTTTTAATCAAAGAAGCTTGTACTTCTTGATTATAAATTCAAATTTCTTAAAGCAAAGCTAAATAAAATAATGCTCAAAAGCTTTAAAAACATATAACTACCTACTTTTCAGTTTTTCAGGACTCTAAATGTTTTTCGAGGCTAGGGTGATAGAGGTTAGTTTTAGTGTTCTTGTACTATGGATGATATTTTTAATAATTTAAGGTCCTTGTGACATACAGAACTACTATATATCCACTAAGCTCAAAATTTATCCTTATATATTATTTCTGTACACTGTTAGAAATTTCATCTTAAAATTACGGTGAAATAACCGGCAGCAGTGTGTCCGTCTGATTAACCGTAAAGTTTACGGTTAGGGTTGATACTTCACATTTACGGGTTCAAAACCATTTTCAACTAAAATGGTTAAAAAACCGTAAACATGTAATTTTACGGTTTCTAACCGTATACATCTAGTACGGTGAAAAACCGTAAATACCACAATATACGGTTTTGTAACCATATTCCAAAAATACGGAGAAAACCCGTAAATACAACATTTTACGGGTTTGTAACCATATTCCACTAGTACGTCAAAAAAACCGTAAAGATACCACAACGTAACATTTTACGGTTTTGTTACCATATAGGACTAGTATGTTGATGTACCGTAACTATACCACTTTACGGTATTGTAACCATATACGATTAGTACGTGGAAAAACTCTTAATGAAACACTTTTTGTAACCATTTAAAATGTGCATAGGCACCTACTAGTATTCACAGTAATTTAACCCATTTGGTCAGGTTTTATAGTATGTTAATTAAATGAATGGATCTCTTTAGTCTGTTAATTATAAATACAGGTGAGAAATTAAATCAAGAGAGAGAGAGAGTTTCCTTTTAGAATTAAGGCTTACCATTTCAACTGTAACAGTTACAGAATATTAAAAATAAAGGCATTAATTAAGAGAATATTTTAATTGACTTCAATTTTTAAAAATCAATAAGTAAAAACCCAATAGATACACTACACAGTACTTACATGTTGTTACACAATGTACAAGATTGATTATCATTATTTTTTAATGTATAATTAGAGCTGTGGTTATATTCAATAAAAAGTGATTGAAATATGCACTAAAACTATGAAAATATGCAGCAAAAATGAAAAAACATGCAATATTTTAAAAAATGCTCAGAAAACTTGTTACTTCTGAACCAAAACGATTGGATCTTTCAGTTTTTATAAGGAGATACATATTTAACCAATCATTCACACAAAAAGTGATAAGCAATGGTTCTTCAAGGTCGGCTTCTATGAGACATGGCGAAACAAAAATTACTTCTTAAAATTTTTTTCAAAGATAAAAAAGGACCTAAAATCAAGAAAAAAAAACCCAGCAATAAACATTTATGCATTCAAGTGCACTAACATGAAAAAAAAATGCAAGAATCCGCAATTGCATATGCATTTGAATGTATTACTATGGGAACATATACCTGCAGAAATGATTTTTTGAGCTATGTGAAAAAATAAGTTTTGGATTCCATACCAGCATTAGGAAAATGCTGAAATTTTACACTTTACTCGAGCTTTATTTTTCGAGTTCCAAACAAATAAGCAAGCTTGTACAAAAAAAAAAAAAAAAAACTTAAGTACAGTAGATCACAATAATGCAAAATTTGCTGGTACCTCCAAATGACAATTTAATCCAAGCTCTCTATTATTGAAAATATTTTAAACACAGAAAAAATAAGAAACCTTACGTGGACATCTTGTTTATTTTAGAATTTGAGCAATACAAAATAATTTACAAATACATATATACAGCATAACAAATGTATTACAAATCGCAACATTTACAAATAATAAAAATCATCTTTTATGTCTTGGACCTAGGCATTGGATTTATTTTCACAAAGCACCTGAAACATAGATTAAAATTAGCCATGTAAAACACAAGCCTAATATTATGGTATTCTTAAACTGCAAAATCAGTTTCTGTTAACATTAAATTAAATGCAACAGCAAAATCACTTTTCATCTTTTCCAATATTTATATCAATACACAATAGAACATACTGGTTCCTTAGGAAGAACGTAGCAAATTAAATATGCTTTCTTAAGGCATAACTTACAAGTTAAAATACATCTGCAGCATTATTAAAAAATTCAGTTGCATTTAAATATCGGACATATATCGTGATATATATCGGCGAACCCTCGTAGTAGCACATTAAAGCTAATCAAATAAAGTACATTCATTATATGTACAGTTTAACTCTCTTAATATGAAATCACGGCAAAAACGAACGTTTTGTTCGTTAAGTTTGGTTCGCTATCTAATTACAATGAAAATTTCACGCATAATGCGTAATTGCAAGTCTCGGCTAAGACGAACAAAAATTCCTGACCTCTTACTAAAAACGTTTGTGGTTGAATACTGTAGTATCCTTTTCAAGAAATTATTCATCACTTCGTTTGGTAGTAGAAGTCCCATCGTGTATCAAGAAGAAAATATAGATGATTTTGCATAGAAAATACAGTCCGTAAATTTGTTGACCCGCGAAAATTGCAATTTATACGGAGATAAAATTGTTCGTCTTCCATTGCAGATTCCAACCTATTCCGTGATTTTCGATATCATCTTCCTTTTTCAATATTTTCCAAATATATTCAGAAATAAATATCTTGTTTCTTATAAATGAATGTGCTAAATGTACAATTCGTGCAGCAATATTTTTTAAATGTAGAGCAGCATTTCTTCGCTTCCCCCCCCCCCCCCACGGAATCACTCATTCACAGTAGTTACGAATAACTGCTAATACAAACGAATTCATAGCTTTTTGATACTTCATATTAACCGAGTTCAACTCTATATACAAAAAAAAAGTTTGCTACGCAATTTTTTTTTGAGAAAAATAATAAAGCCTCAGACTTTATTTTGCACCTTGCTTGCAAAAAATAATTTTAAAAATTGGAAAATATACTAAATAGAATAAATAAAAATTAATAAAATTTCCTCTTAACTATTCATCAAAAAAAATCCTATACACAGATCTTTTATTCTGCTAAAAAAACAAAGCCCTCACTTTGTGAAATTTAAATACTAACCTTCCGACAACCTTTTTTGTCCTTTGTTTGAAGAGTATACAACTGTAAATGACACCATTAATTCCTCTTTTAAGTCCACAAGGATATTCTATAAAATGCCCAATGACTTCAAATGACAAAGCAAGAAAAATCTCGAATAATTTATGAAGTAATTTCATTTCAGATCCTTAACTTTGTTACCAAGACTTTTTAAGCCATTGAAAAACGCTCTCTCTCACTCCCCCCCCCCCAACCCCGACATTTTTGAAAACAACATTTAAACAATGATCCAACTTTTTCCCAATGGTTTTAAAACTTGGATTTTGAATTTTTAAAACTGATTTTACATATTCAAGTTTTTGGCATTATTTGCAACAATATATAAAAGTAACATTAATCACTATAGAAAAAAAAATTGCTACTTGGATAGAATATTATTAGATTTATGTTATTAGATTTATATAATATTCTAAAGAGTTAGCCTATTCAATTGAAGAATTATTTTTAGTTTTACCTTGAATGATTTTTTTTCAAATGTAAAAATAACTGTTAAACTTTTTAATGCAAAAAAAAAAAAATGCAAACTCCTGGTTAGAGTTAAATTTGCTTTGTCACAGATATAATTCAAATTACGGATGCACGAAGATTCAGTTTGGTCGATTGTACTTTAATATTCAGCAACGGAATATTGAAAAAATTTAATATTTGACAAATGGAGACCAAAAATATATTTTTTGAAACAATGAATGAAAATTATAATATGCAAATTCTTATTAATAATAGTATTATCACACTGAAAGTAAATTTAAATGCAAGATAAAATACTTAACTGAAGTTGTATTGCTTTTTCAATTTTTCTTAAATCTTATCGCACACCTCATTCACCTTACCAAGGACGTGCCCAGAAATTTTGGGGCCCGTCACAAATATTTTTACTGGCCCTCTTCCATATTGTTTACTCCTATGTCCCCTACACATATTTCACCTCTCATTTTAAAAATCTCAGGCACCCTTCATGCTCAGGCTAACAGGTGTTTTTCTCTCCCCTCCCCCCTGTGCATGCCCCTGAAACTTACTCTATCACTAAATCTATAAAATACACCGATAGCTCAGTCATTCCATTCGAGGACTGCAGTTTCGTGCTGATGAGCACTCTTCAGCCTGGAATAGGAAGTGACTGAGATGGAGGTGGAAAACCTCTTAAGGAAGCCAAGAGTATCAAACACTTCTTCTATATGAGCTACCAATTTGTTTGGCACTCTTGGCTCCCTTAAGTTGTTTTCCACCTTCAGCGCAGTCTCTTCCTAATCCGGGCTCATGAGTGCTAATAAGCACGAAACTACAGCCCTCGAATGGAATGACTGAGCTGGTGGTGTATTTTAAGGATTTTTTCCTTAGCTCTGGCTCTAGGGCAGTAATTTACTGAAAATTACTAAATAATTTAAAAACAAAACAATAACGAGAAAAATAACTCATAATATTAAGTGTTCATAAAAATATTAGAATAACATTTTACTATATTTAGTTGATACTCAGTATACTGCCTATTCGGCAGATAAACCAGATATTTAATTCGGCTAATTATTTCAGTATTCTACCATCAAATAGCAAACAAATGTAAATATCTGACAATTGGTAAACAAACACATCTTTCTCTATGGAATGAAGGAAAGTTACAGCAGTTGAAAACCATAGCCTAACTACTATTATCAAATTCAAAGTAATTTTTCTGTAATAGAAAAGCCTCAGATGTTAAATTAAAATTTTGCTGTTTTTTAATTTTGCTTAAATTTTACGGCACATTACATCAACCCTACTATCAAACTCATTTAAATATGAAACAGTAACCAGAAAGAAAAACTTCATAATATTAAGTGTTTAAAAATATATAATTTCAAAAATTAATCAAATAGGTGATTAATAATATATTACAACAAAACACTTGGATATTTTCAATATTTTAATTCAAAGATTAATAATAGTAAATTTTTAGGCATTCTACAAGATTGTCAAACAGATATCCAGAAAGAGACTAATTGAAAACAAAAAGTAAATCAAAAATGAAACTACTTAGTACCTCTTAAAGTTTGCAAATGCATCATTGATGAGTTTTTCGCAATGCCATCAATTGTCCACAAATTCTTAGGATCTTACAACGGATGCCTATTAGGTGAAAAGAAAAACACTAGTAAGTCACATAAGGATTAAAAACATATTTTAATTATTTATATCATAAGCATATTTTTCATAATTTTAAAATGCTTCATCTGTTTGTCATACAAATACATAAGAAAAATTAGATATCAAAACCGATTTTTAATAATTCATTTATTTTTTAGTTACCTTTTTAGCTGTTCATACGTAGCTCTCATGGCATTGCTCGAAGTCAGAATGAGAGTTTGAAAATTATAGGACATTAATTATAAGTATTTAGTTTTTTACACTTACTTTCTCATAAATTACAGGGGAATGGGGGCCCATCAACCAAACTGACAAGGCGCCCCCCTTTAACTCTTGGCGGCCCTGCCTGCAGACAAGCCGAATATCCTGTTCGGCCAATTACTTAAAAACAACAGAGCCTCGTAATTTGAACATGCTTAAAAGCAATTACTGCTAAAATGAAATACATTTGACGTAATTGCTCTTCTGTTTGCTGTTGATTGTTATTTGGATCAGTGATGTTCCTACCAATTTTTCTGAGGATCTACTCCTAGTAATCCATTACACACAAAATGAGTAAGCAATTACATAAATAATATGTCATAATATGAAAATTTTTGAAGCTTGAGGTTGGGAAGTATTTATAAAATGGACGAAGTTATTTATAAAATGAACGAACTCTTTTATGCGAGTTTTTTAATGTGGTCCCTATCCACCACAAAAAGAGGTTAGGATGTATTTATCAATTTATACTCATTTTAAAAGGGTAAATATTTTTCAGTGTTATTAACTCATAAATGCGTTGGTTTTTGCAATGGAAACGACAAAAGAAATTAGAGTTAGTGGAAATGTTTTGACAAAATATAAATGCCCCCCCCCCCCCCATTGTTGGCCAAAAAAATATGAATTTATATTTTACGTCAATAATTGTACTTACCAGTGTTTCTGCTTGCAGTTGCATTAATTCTATTTTTTTTCATTTCAAATTAAATTTGGAATTTAATTTGCATTTGCAGGTGAAACGCATTGAGGCATTTAGAAAGAAATACCTTCCCCATAATTTGCCTTATGGAAAGATATTCATTAACTTTGGATGTTTTAGCATTTCGCTAAAGCTTTTTTTTTTCACATTTTAGCTTTTTTTCTAAAAAAGTTTTGAACTCGGCTTAAACCCTAGTTCTTACTTAATTTATTCGAAAATTTTCTCTGCAAAAATATTGGGAAAGCTAAACAATATTATTTGATTAAGCTGGGAACTTGAACACTTGCGTCTAAGTGGAAGTATTTGGTTCCGGGAGGATTTTTTTAAATTCGTATAAGTGGGGGTTTTAGTTTATCTGTTACCTAATAAATTATTTCTTAAATCTTACGACACATTACATTAACCTTACTCTTACTTACTCATTTATACATAAAACAGAAAAAGTAAAAAAATAAGACATCATGATATTAAGTGGTCATAAATATGAAAAGTCAGCTTATTACTGATTTTTCATACTTCAAATATCTAAAAGTTGATTTACAATATAATAAATACTGCTAAAAAGCAATATAATTTAATTAATCACAGTGATCAACGTTTAATAATAGTCATGGTGCAGAAACATTTGGTTTCCTGCAAGATTTATTTACACAACATTACCATGATTGTACGCAGTAAAATCATACATCTGAAGCAGTAGATTTTTAAATAAATAAAGGAATTTAAATTTGTGCAGAATTGCAGATAAACTAACCAAATTCGACACATATCATACTACATGCAATATGGAAGACAATTTTCAACCGTATACGATTGTAATTCTCGGCCAAATACTCAGTATTTCGCAAAATATGGTACAATTCCTAAAAGATAATTGTTTTTTGCAATTTTAACAGTATTTTCCCCATAAGCGATGATAAACTCTTGGGAATAGAGAGAGAGGGAAGGGTCAAAGTTTCAAATTTACTACTGTAAATGCATTCAACATTGAACATTGCTTACGTGTGTATAATCTAAAGTAAAAAAAGAATAGGTGCAGTGGCACTCATTTATATAAGAGCGTTTTAGTGCTTAAAATAAGTGATAGTAGGGATAACATTAAGTACACAACAAATAACTAACTAAAAATCTAATAAATGAAAAATGTATTTACCTTTCCAATAGAGGCCGCCATGCTTGCTATCATTACCCACGCGCGCGCTGAATTCCTATTGGCTGTCAGTCGACCCGCTTGGCTCAACTTTACAGTGAAATAACCGTTTTCTCAAAATACGGTGAAAATACTGTTTTTCTTTCGATTAATGGTTTGAAAATCATCTTTTTTATGGTTATTTGACTGTTGAGGCTGAATACGGTAAAATGACAATAAAATAAACTGTTATTTAACCATTTTTTCAGTGAAATTTTTAACAGTGTAGACTGTTTTTTGTTCCTTCGCGAGATCTTCCTCAATTCTGGATCGATTTCTTTGATTTACACCTCATTTTAAAGCTTATCGTGCAGGCTAATGACGAAAAATAGACCCACGATCTAAAAATCGTTTTTCTGTCAAAAAAAAGTTTTTTTTTAAAGCACTGGACTGAGGTTGTCGGTTAAATTTATAAGTTTAACTTGCGCGGTGACCGACAGAGCTGAATAGCTCGATCGGCAGAGCGTTCGAATGGTAACCAGAAGAACAAGGTTCGGGCCCGGCTGATCTGCATCAAAGAATTAGACAAATATCACGCAGTACGTGAACACTTAAAAACAATAACTAACACAAATGAGGTAATAAAAAAAATGATGGAAACGCTCCTTGCTGTTAACGGAAACTTGATGCAACCTCTAGCTAAATTGATCCTTAACTGTATGATTTATTTTTTTTTTTGTTTCTTTTTAAAGCTTTGGCCCCGGTCAGAAAACTAAAGCATAATGTAAGCAAAAATATAAGTATCAAGTCTAAGATTAGTATAAGTCTAAGATTTCAGACTAAAATGAAAGAACTTTTTGTTCAGAAAAAAAAATCGCATACTGAAATCTAGATTCTTCTAATGACAGTTTTTGCCCCTTTGTACAGATTAAAACATTACTACCCCAAATAGAAATTACACTTTTCATTTAAATAAACAATGAATATTTATTAGAATACGAAGTAAACCATTAAAATTATTAACAACTTGATGGGTAAAATATATTTTTTTTTCCTTCTTTTTGCAAAAAACACATAGCCAGTCACATTTTTACTACATTTGAAAAGCTATGCTTAAAAACCGAACTTAGTTCAACTGATTTTGTATTTAACCGTGCGGTTTAATGTAATAATAAACACGTGCTGCCATCTAAGCCATAACAGTTCAAGCAGCCTGCGATAGCAAAGAAAAATTGTAGAAATTTTCAAAAATAAAAACACTTCTCTTCAATATCTTATCTTAGATATTATTTCTCTGGATTATTTTTCTGCCGGTATGCGAGATTCTTTCTTCTTTCTTAAAGAAATTCTCCCCTCATATAAAAGCTTACCGCGCCGGCTAATGACGAAAAATAGACCTGCGGTCTAAAAATCGATTTTTCGGAAACGCCCCTTGCTCCAGCAAAACCTTAATTGAAGGATGTTCTTTCTTTTTTTTTAAAGTTAAATTAAAGCTTTAATTTCCTGGATATCAATATACAAATTGACTCAAATTGTTCCACTACAATCTATGATAAAAGACGCGAATTTAATTTCACAGTTAACAGCTTACAAGATTTTTCCTCCTGCTTAAGTAAAAAGGTTTTATTGGCATCATTGTTTCGCAAGCTATCAGAATAAAAATAAAAAGCAATACCATTTCTGCATTTAAGCAAGAAATTTCAGTACTCAAAAACTTGCTTTTTAATAATAACTTCCCTAAAAATCTAGTTGAAAACATTTGCTTAAGTATAGCCTTCGATGAGCATTTCGCTTCTTTTGAAACTGTTTAACTGTGTAAATGTATGATACAACCGTGACAAACCATTTTTTATGAATCACCGGGGTGGATGAATTTTTACACGTGGGAAACAGGCGACTCGGTATGTCTATGGATTGATCTTCTGGATATGTTTTTATCTTTATTTTATTGTTACGTTGACAACTGGAATGGATTTTTATCAGGTTGAACAATGGAATTGGCTTTGTTTACATGGATTTCAAGGTAAGACAATTTTGTTATAGGCAGGTACTGTCCCGTGGATGGCTAATTATCGGAACTTGTTTTCCTAATTAGTCGAGGCGAAACCCCCTGCTTTTAGTTTCAGGTTTGAGCTCTAGTTTATTGTTTTTAGTTTAGCAAGTGGTGCTTTTGCCCATTGTTACTCTATATTGCATGTACTGGAGCTTAAACATTCTCTTTTAGTTCATAGTTAAAACTTTGGTCTTTTGACCATAATTAATGAATCCTCCACGGCTGATGAGCTCTGGATTCATACTTTATCTTTTCCTACTTAATAGCTGTTTGCAATTTTCCTCTTTACCATCATTAATTATTTATAATTTGTTTAATATTTGAAATTCTGTTTTCTTAATTTTATATTTACTTGGCTTTTTAGTTTTGCTGCGTTGCGCATCTATGGGCTTTTGGTGTGGTCTTTTCAATATTTTTCACTTATATATATATATATATATATATATATATATATATATATATATATATATATATATATATATATATATATTTGGGGGGGGGGGCAAAAAGCTTTTTTGCTGCTGTTTTTTATTACACAGTGCTTCAATGAATATCATTCGAAAACGAAGGTGCAAATGCTCGGCTGGTTGGAGTGTCCTGCTGTTAATCAGAATGGCGCCAATTTGAATCCGTGCCAATAAATATCTCTTTAATTTGTCTTTTATTTTCCGTCAGATGCTCGCTGCTGTTACGAGCAGTGCTGTTACGACTAGATATATAAAAATTTTCAAGATGATAAATAAAAGCTATTAAGAATAATTTTAATTTTGCCGACTTAAGCACCGAAAAAAAAAGTTAAAGACTACGCATTAAGTTTGTATAAATTTCTTACATATAGCTGTGTCAGTTTTGAATAATTTGAATGGAAAAAGAAAAAAAAATCCGAATTAAAACGTTAATATCTGTGTAATAAGGCAATGCCTTTGTACAAAAATTTAAGGACAGCAATGTTTTTAAAAAGATTCATATTCGTTAACTTGACCATAAAAAAATTGTTTTGCATTTCAATGGGTGAAAAATAAAGAAAAAAAAATACTAATTTCAAAAACTGAGAATGCGGTGAAAATTTTAACTTTATTAATCATCTACAATAAAAATAAAATCATTTGTGACTAGTTCCTTTAAAGTGAAATTGAGAATGTTTGAATGTTAAGAATTTGGTATGATGAAACTCGGTTTTTCCATTAATATTTAATCAATGAATACTCTTTTTTTTTCTTTCAACTACATGAATTAAAAAAACTAGAAAACAAAATCCACATTCTCTGAATTTTTTTGAAGTTTATTTTATTTTATTTATCTTTATTCATTTTTTTCAAGCATTTTTACTTCTTGAATTACTGATTTTTTGGATACAAAATTTTCAAATTTTACGAGTAGAATCAACTGTAAAACCTTAAGAATATTTTCGTACCTTTCTTCCTTTTTTTTTTTTTTTTTTTTTTTTGTACACTTACGTCAATAGTCCTTTCTGATAATTTTGGAAGCAGACGCAGTAACACTTTGTGCTACCAAAAGCCGTCTCTCAATTTCTCGTCCCCTTAAAGGGACTCCAGAGAAAGCGTGAAATGCAAATAATTCTGCTGTCGGATGTTTTCTCCTTAGAAATAATTTTATCCTTATGGTAAAACTAAAATTTTTCATATTAATGACTCCTTTTTTTTCTTTCAAAACTTTCAAAAGATACAAATTGAGTATGTTCTAATGGGAAGATGCGAGAGATATAATATTTCTTTGTATATAAAATTGATTAAAAGATGACCCTTTGTAAGGCAGTGGGAAATATCTTCCCACGAAGCTCAACAAAGGTTAAAAGCTATTTTACCAAATCTAATTATTTAATATCTTTCTAAGGGTAAAAAAAAGTAGTTTAAATAAAGGATTGATTCCCCTACTTAAACACAGATTCTCATCAGTGTTAAAATAGGGGAAGAATCCCCCCTCACCCTCCAAAAAAATTGTTTAAAAAAGTTTTTAAAATGTCGATTGTGGCGGACCGCACATACTTCAAGCTACACAACTATTTCATAGCAAATCCATCTGTTTCATTAGTAGCTCTACAAGACTTAAAGTTTTCTTGTAGAACCTAAGATAGTTTTGAAATGTTCAAAATTTAGTAAAAAATCATCAAATCGAAAAAAAAATGAAGAAATGAAGGATATAGGGATTAGGTGCTTCTGCAAAAATCATTCAAACCAAAAAGATTTTTTTTTTTTTTTTTGAAGTGAAAACTTCTTCAAGCACGCTGAGCATTTTTGAGGTGGGAAAAAACCATTCATTTGGCGACACCGTCACCTCATCTCATCGACATTTGGAATACAGCGCATGTGCGACTTCTCTCAGTTCCTTTACTACTTTGCTTTCGTTCGGAACGGCGATACTCAGTAGCGCTGTCAGGGGCACGTGAGGCTCATATTCCGATTCCTGAGTGAGCGTGAGTTCGATCCTCACACGGGTCGGTGCATTTCTTCTCCAGACGAAAACATTTTTAAACCTATGTAATATTTTTGAAGTGCAAAATTCTTAAGACGCTTAGGACATTTTTTGAGATGTGAAAAACAATAATGTTTCTCATATAGGTGATACATGTGTTTGTCGTTGCCACTCTGCAAATGGACAGCTAATTGTAATGGTTGCTTTTTCTATTTCACCGGCTAAGTCTATAAACGCAATACAAGAATTTTTGAATGAAAACTTGTTGTTTTTTTTTTTTTTTTCTAATGACGCTTCTGCGTTACTTCAAAATAAAATTAAGAAGAGCTTTGATGATTTGGCAACGATTTTGAGTGGGGATTTCAACATCAACTTTGTAGATGATAATAATCTACCATTAATTGAATTTTTAAAGAGATAATTTAATTTAACGATGTCCAAAGATTACAATCATAGCACAACGATACATAAAACTACAATTGATTGAGTTTTTGCAAGATATTTAAATAAATTCGAATCAAAGTTTTTTATTTCCTATTTTAGTTACCACAAACCTTTAGTATCAATTTTGGAATATAATGATAAAAATGATGATGATCAGGGCGTAAAAAAATATCATATTTTTGGAAAAATAAAAGAAATTGGAATTTTTGATTTAAATCATTATTTTTCATGTAAATCTGATTTGTTTTATTTTTTTAAAGGTTTAAGAAACTTTCGTAATTGATTAATTTATAGTTTTAAGTATAATTAAGCTTAAAATTGATGTTTTAAAAATTTTAATACAATTAAATTTCAAATAACACGTCACGAAAACGTTTTCATATCATTATGCAAAACCAGTTTAATGCAGCTATATATAATTCAAATCAAACTTAAAATAGATTGCATAGTTGTACACATAAATGCATAAAAACAGGGCAAACAAATCGCTTTTCATCCATAAGCTCACTTTTCTTTTCTTTTTTCTTTTTTTCTGAAACCCGAACTGAACCCCGCATTGTCTGGCATGCCTCAAAATTTGAATTCCCTGGCATGCTGGTTAATCTCACGGCATGTCAGCTAAAGAGGGGTAATACAGTAAATTGATTACGTGAAAAGTTCAGTATGTGTATTGTTTATTATTTTTATGGCATGAAAATCTAAATAACACAAACTAAGAATTTATTTTCAAATATTTCCTACATTTTGCATAAATATTTACTTTTAAACGAGCTGAAATAGACCATACCAAAATGCATATGATTGATGCTCGGATTGCTGACAAACGTAAAAAGTAGACTGTAGCTGATATTTTGAATTTAAAATTACAAAATTTTACTTTTTGAAGCTACAATTAATTTTAATTGAAAATCAATCACACATTACATACACACGCACGCGCTCACACATGCACCTCAAATTTATTTTGCAATTTTAAGATTTCACTTTTGTCGGCAGTCCCATAACTGCTTTTTTTTTTTTTTTTATCGGAAAATTTTATCAAAAAACTTTTGAAGTCAAAAGAAAGCTTAGAAAAACGAATCGGCTGACTCAAATTTAATCATAAGCTTATTTGAACATTCTTTTTTTTTTAAATTTAACGAAGTAGTCAATTCGTTGTTTACTTTTTTTTTTTCAGTATTTTTGTCTGGGACTAAGCACGCCTTCATACTTTTATTTATTTCTAATTTTAATTTATTTTATAAGTTTTAAGAGCGAAAATCACCTCCCCCCCTTTCCAAAAAAAAAATGCTGTAGAAAAAGTAAGGCTGATACAAAGTCAGGTGATAACTATTGTAAAATGCATTAAATCAGAGTTTCCCAAACTGTGTTTCGGGGTCCGCAAGTGCATGCCATAGGATTCGCGGTGCTATCTAGCTAAAACATTAAATATAACTGAGATTGAAGGACGAATAACGATATTTTAATTCAAAAGGAAAGCACATTTATGAGGAATAAAAAAATTCTTGCTTAAGTTCATGCAGGACACAGTAGCTCCCCCCCCCTCCTCCCAGAACTCTCGGAAGTAAACACACTACACATTAATTAATTTTGTGTGCATGACGAAGTTCATATTGTTACAAAACTATGTTAAATTGAGGCACATTTTTTTTCAGTTAGGATATTATACTTTAAATAGAACTTTTGCTCCAAAATTTTCAAGACTAAATTTTATAGTCAACATTTCAAATTTCAAGGAAAGGCTGAAATATATCAAATGCTCTAGTTTGGAGTCAATATGTTTGATTAGCATAATATTCTTGCTTTTATTCAGCAAAATCATTTGAAGTGAAATACACGTTTGACGCTTGAGATTCTCATACAGTCACCAACTTTTGGCCAATCATCCTTCCATTCTGGCCAAATTAGTTAATGTTTTTTCTGTATTAACGGTACGCATACTTTTTTAGTATCATGATTACATTTAAAGCATTAATAATGCATTGGTTGAAATGAATGAAACTGCATGCAGTTTCCGAGGACTGGTGACTGATAGTGACCACAGGGCAATGGCTCCCTGTAATTGAGGCAAACTCAAGTAGGTAACATTGCGAAGGCTTCGCAGATCCTAATCACAGCATTACGATGCTGACAGGGTAGGTTTGCCCGTACCGTAGTTAGTAATTAAAATCCTAATGTGCCATAAAAATACAACTCATATGAAAAATTAACACGCTTAAACTAGGCTAACAATGTTTTGTTCACTAACTTCAAAAGTTCATTTTTATTAGTCAAATTGTTATAGAAATTTGGTGATAACATTTTTAATCCTAAATGAATTTCAAATAGAATTTTACTTATATAACTCAAAATAATAATGTAGGACATGAAAACCAGACAAGAGCTCTGAAAACTACACAGAACAATGAATAAATAAATTTAAAGGAAAAAAGCGTAAAAATATATCAGAAAAAAAAATTACTGTGACATTTTTTTTTTTTGCGCGCGCGTGCGATCCGGGGGGGGGGGGTAGCCTGCGACGTTAGTAACTTTTATGGAGGGGGTCCACAGAGGTCTGACGTTTGGGAACCTCTGCATTAAATGATACTACTTCTGAAAGAGGAATAATAGGAATTTCAGATTGTGTCATTAGTACCAGCAAAGAATTGTCGGTTCATATTTTTAATACGTCACGTGATAACTGATTTAAACACTTTAACTAAAACATGCAATTCAGAACTTTAAGATACAAGTTTAAATCATTATGTACTTTATTTTAATTCATTTTCAAAGAGAGAAAAATTTAAAAAAAAAATGACGCTTTTATACTCCCTTTGAGGTAACAAAATTCACTGCATTCTATTCCTGATGTTTTAATTCATTTCAAACTTTCCCATTTACACTATACCACACATGCCAAAAGCCTTTGACGGCAAATATTAGGCAAAAGAGTCAGACCCCTTTATTTTCCGCCATTCAACTCGAAAAGTTTGATATCTCGCCCTGCATCAGGATCACGAACCAGTTGTTGAACACCATCCATGATGATTATCTCATCACTCTCTCTATTTAACTGCGCAATCATTTACTTAGGACAAGCCGCGAACCTCCCTATTCTTTTCATCAATAAAAGAGTGGGGGCGCCATCGAATACAAACCCCTCTACTTCCCTCTAGGGAACAGGTACAACCACCAACTCGAGGGGCTCTGAGAGGCAGCTGATAATACTCAAGTAGAGCATCTGCCATTCCTGATGAAGGGAATCCATTCAGAATCAGATCGGAAACCAGAAAGTATTTTCCTCTTCAATTGAAATAAACCTAGTCGTCGTTATATAACTTTGTTTTGGTTTCGCCGGCATTTTTCTACGTCATACCCGAAAGTTTCAAATTTCATTTGAATTGAATTTTCCTTCAGCCTGACGCATAGGTTAAATTTAGAAATATTTAAACGTATTTTTGATGCGGTCTGCACTAAGAAAAATTCCCGTGTTTTTTAAAAAACAACTACTGACGAGAAACTAGTTTCAATACTCAAAATGAAGAGAGCAGCCAGAATATCTAATGCACATCATTATTTCAGTGCTTTAAATTTTTTTTAATAATTTTAATTGCAAACTAAAAGTCGAAAAAAAAATCAGATGCTTTTCATTATTAGATGTTTTCACTTAATTACATAATCATCATAAAAAAAGTTGTTAATTTCACTTAATTCCCTAAGGTTATCTTGCAAAAAGATATGAACTACATTTGAACCGACCACTCCAAGTTAACATAGATTACAAGGTAATTAAACCTATTTAAGGGAATGTGGATTATAAACGTATAACTCACTTTTGTTTCGGGAAACAGTATAATTAATATGTATCCAAATCAATTTTAACAGTTTTACTGCTTAATATTTAAAACAAAAATCTGTTTCAAAGGAGCTTTTGCACTGCGTTATTAAAGCAACAAATGTACAGGGTGATTCATAAAAGATGTGCAGAACTTTAAGAGGATATAATATGCATTCAAACAAACAGTAAGGGGCTAGTTGGCACCAAACGCGACGCAGTGCTTCACGGCAAAAAAAAAAAAAAAAAAAAGCAAATAATTATTATGTTAATAAAACAAAATTAAAAGAAATGAGATTACAATAATTGTTTAAAACAGTCACCGATAGAAGTTTTGCGCATCGATAGACGGCGAAGAAAACACCAGGCGTTTCGCGTAATTCCCCTGCAGTGATCTAAAGTCTGGCAACGAGTTCCTCCGAGGATTCAACGGGTGTATCACACATAAGAGCCTTCAGTTGGCCCCGCAAAAAGAAATCGAGGAATGAAAGATTCGGAGAGTGAGCAGACCAATCGGCAGAACGTTTGCCTTAGCCACGTTTCCAACTGCGCCAGCCACTTTGCTTCTTGGTTACGAAGCTTACTTGGTTTATAAAGACGTGTACGAAAATGGAATTCCTAATTTGTATAGAACATTATGAAAATAAAATGGCTACCATTTACATGCCCGGAACTCGTTTCAATCGGGATTTAACTCTAACTCCGGAATTTACTAAAGATTTATTTAGTAAAGTTGTTGAAACTTATTAAAGAGTTTGAAAAAAATGAGCATCCTATCGTCCAAAAATTACTGATCACTTTCTTTTTACATTCATACATTTTGGACGAGTGATACCTTAAATAATTCTCGACCATGAATTTCCATCTGATGCAAAAAACCTTGAAACACAAATAGCAATAGACATGTAGTTTGCTCAAACAAGTCTGTTTCCTGCATATTATTTAGCATAAAGTAGCTAATTTTGGCATTAATATTTTTTGCACTTCCTCCTTAGAAGGCACCTCAACTTAATTTTGACTCGATACATGCCTAATCATCTTTTGCAATTTGCTCATGGATTTTTTTTTTTTTTTTTTTGCTTTTAAAATATATCTATGATCTCATATCAGTTTAATTTCATCGAAGTCTCATTCCACAAAATTAGTTCCCAACAATAATATGCGAGTGGACTAGTAGTTTTAGATTCCGCAGTTCCATTTTCCGTAATAATTTTAGAACTTTTCAAACGGTCAAAATTTTAAGTAGAGATTAACATTTGCTGCAATCCAACAGCATCAACCTTTCGGCTTTAAATCTCACGCAGTAAATGCAATGAGTTTCCTTGAATGAAACGCTTTAATGTATTGAGTCCAGATCTACTAATTCAATATTAATCACAAAATACCTTCGGTTTTCAGCATGGATGACAATCGGTTTTCATATTCTCTATGATTAAATTTATGTCCAACTCGATATAGAATTTATGTCATTTAAGAGAGTGTCGTAACTGGGACTGAGCCTTCAGCCGTCAAAGTACTATTATGCAACAAATAAGTCGTCCTTTCAATCTATCGTACTATTTGGTGGAGTCAGTCATATACTGCAAATTACCCATACACATTGGTTGAACACTCAGAAAAAATATCCCAGTTCCCGGAATGTGCCCTTAAATGTGTTCCGAAGGTGCTCCGTTAAAAAGAAGTACTGAAATGTACTCCGAATGTTATGAATGTGTTCTACTATAAGGATATTTGTTAAAGAACAGATTGGGAACACTTTCAGGCACACCTATGAAATCATTGCTTTTTTTCCCCTTAAAATAAAATTTAAACAGCTTTATTTAGCTACCAGTCAATAGAATCTCTCAATTAATTAATAGTTTCTCAACATAATACTACTAGAAATTTTGTTGAAATGAATCGATGTCGGCTGGTGTCGCGAAGGCCGTCAAAAAAAATAGTCCTCGCTGGTCGAAGACTGTCCATTTCCCGCATGGGTTTACAACTGTCCCGAGAGATTGCTGTAAATTTAACAGTAAAAGCTACTCGAATAATCAAAGGAGAATTCCATTAGTGCTGTAAAATTTTTTTTCAAAATGTGTGCTAAAATAAGTGTTCTAAAATAAGGTACAGCGTTCAAAAAATGCTCCCAAATGCATTCCCAAAAAGTGTGCTGAATTAAATAAGTGTTCTTAAAAGTGTTTTCAGAAATGTTTTGAAACCAGTTTCAAAAGTGTTCTAAAAAGGATACACGTGTCCATGTTCAATAAGCGCTCAAAACGGGTCAAAAAAAGGCCGGGAGATTTAGTGTATTTCAAGCACAACCATATTAATTTAAGTGGTAATAATTTAAATCATGATACATAATTTAATAATTCTTGTTTTTTACACTAAGCGCAAACGTAAGGAAAAAGTAATGGGGAAAAGTGTAAGAAATACCTTCCATGTCGAATTACAGTCGAACTTGCTTATAACGAGACCTGATTAAACGATGTCAAAAATACTAGGTTGGTGCAATGATAAGTATATGGTAACATAACTTGCTATTAACGAGCAAACCCCGCTTAAAGCGAGCAATGCTTTGTGATTATAAAAATTACTGTTGACGTCTAGCTCAGATTATTTTTGCATGATAAAAATACTGAAGGATTCCAAAATCTAACCAAAGGTTAGGGGAGGGTGGGGCAAAATGATATGAAAGATACAAAATTCCAGAAATTTGGAAACTTTGATTCTATAAGAAAAATTTTTTGATGGATTTGTAATGCAGCTTAAGGATATAGTTTTTTAAGACACAAAAATGTTCATTATTATTTAAAGTTTTTGAAATAATATTTTTTCAAAAAAGGAAACTTAAAATTTTGTCTCACTTTACCCCGGGGTACAGTGAAACAAAAGAAATTGATTCCGCTTTGTACCATTTCTTTTCGTAGGAGTTGTTAACAAGAATTTAATGTTTCCATTCGGAACAGACACAAGATCTGGTACAGATGGTCAAATAAAAATATTCAAAATGATCTTACTTTTGCGCAAAAATTTAATGCGTTAGTCTCCATCCTTATCAGCTGCCTTTAGGACATTTCCAGCATAAAAATATTTCTGTTTGATACAAAATTCTGAGAGAACAAAGTCTCCTTCAAGTATCTCACGATCTCTTCAAACCCAGCTCACAAGCTCTTCAAACTCAGAAGGTAGGTTGTCGCACATGTCACCATAATCTGATTAAATTTTTAGATCTCCCATTTAATTTCTTCTCTCTCATCAGTTGTGTCAAGTTATTTCAAAAATTTTCTCCATATTTTTGACTTTTTTTTATCCAGTTTTTGTGTTTTCTTCTAAAATTTTACAATGATACATTTACCCTTTTTATAATTTTTCTTCATTACTCGACCATTCGTCTATTCGATCTTTGGATATCCTCTAAAACTCTGAGAAACTAAAAAAAAAACATTTACTGCTGTTCTACAAGAAGACTCTTTTATACCAGTTTTATCTATATTATACAGATTATTATGATCTCCTTTGCCTGAAATGTCACTTTAAATCAGAAAGTTAGTAACAAATGAATTTTTCGCGGAATCGTCAGAAAACGTCCATATTTTCGCCTTACGTCATTTAGTTCCCATTTTCAATGAGGTAAAAATACCTGTAAAGAAAATAAACAGTAAGTGGAAAACACTTAGATCATGAAATAAATTTAAAAAACAACCATTTTTCGAATCAGATTTCAGGATTGGGCACAGTGAGACTATCTCACTCTGCCCCAACTACGATTGTTCCAGTGTACCCCACTCCGTCTTTTTCTTCTAATACAACATTTTAAGGAGTTCGTTTAAAGCCTTTCCTAAATCTTTTTAATGATAATTAGCTACATAGGTAGAAAAATGAAAATGAATGAATGACTTCGTTTTGTTCATAACAGAAAATGTTATAAATCGATGCATGCGAGAATCGGACCCCCCCCCCCCCCCCCATTGCTGGCCTGAAATCAGAAAACCAACGATCATTTGATTGCAAACACAAGGAAAAGCTTCATGTGCCAGAATCCACACGGTCAATTGCTGCAGATTTATGGGTATCTAACATCATTCCCAAATTATAATTTAAAAATCCAAAAAATCACCTGATTCTTTACTTCGACCTTTCTCCTGCTTCACCAAAGACATCCTAAAATTGCGTTTTTGGAGCTTGTAGCTTTTGGTATCTATCTTTCCCTCACAGCAATAAATTGCACAATGAAGAATTTTTAAGTTTTCAATTTTTCTTTAGTTATTCACTCTATTTCTTTCTTTCTTTCCTTTTTTTTTAATTAAAACTTGATGTCAAAACTAAAAGAAAGTTAAGTAAAGGCAGCAGTTTCAAGTCTGCCTGGAAAAATCGAAGAACCAGCACTGTATATCTAACTGTATAGGTATGTACGTGCCTAAAAGCGAATTCCTCCCCTCTCCCCAGTAGAAAATTTCTTATTTCTCTCTACACTATTCTGTCAGTTCCGGATCTTCTATTTGTCCGGGCCGGACAAGTCTTGAAACTGCAATTATGATCAGAAATTTGCCGAATAAGATATTTTTCGAGAGGTCACACTGAAGTCCCGAGACCTCCCATTGGGGGACCAATTGCAAACACATATTCCTTCGAGTTTTTATATTGAGTTTCAAAATAAATAAATAAATAAAAATACTCCCAGCGAAATAGGGTGAATTTGCCGACCCTGAAAAAACTTCCGCCCTTGACAAGAGTTCCGGCTTGCTACCCCATCATCTCACCCCCCAGATCTGGCACTGGTCCCTGTTAATATTCTATAAACTTTTAAAGTAAATTTTGAAAGTTCAAATCGGAATAATTGACAGGTTTCAGTTCACAGCAGGGATTTTCAGAATTACATATAGCGCCATCTATCGCTCTTGTTCCTAATGAAAATTGAAGAAAAGTTTCAATAAAACAAATAATATTACAAATAAAAATATAAGAAGCATTTAACAGTGGTGTACTAACAGTCAAATATAAATAAATTCATACATATGTGAAGATCACGTAAAACGACTTGGTTATTCGAAATTATTCTGCATGACCATGTTATGAATTTTTCAGTTTCTCAGAAATTTCCAATAACAGAGATGAAAGCCTTTCCGAACCTCCAAATAACACGATTGGGAGTGCTAGCAAACGTAAGTGATTGAAAACTATAAATAAAGTATACATATTTATCAAAAAACGACAGTAAATGCTTTAGTAAAGTTTGACAAATATCGAATTGAATGTTCGTATATTTTATTTTTTACGATTTTTTACTGTCGATGAAACTTTGGCATTTCTATTCCATAACTATGTATGGAGGCAATTGTATTCTAATTACATACAATACTTGCTAATGAACACGGGTTTCAAATGCAACCTGTCGATCCAAAAGATGAGTAAAAAAACATTTGCACTACGCACATTCTTACGTTATGTATTTTATGCACTGAAGAGACATCGATGTGTGAAAACCATTAAATTAAAAATTATTAATTTAAATTTTTAAAGGATTTAATTAGTGTTAAAACCTTTTTGTTTCAATTTGATAATATAAGATTTTGACACGATCGTGTAATTTATGTTTAATATTTAATTTGCGTTTAAACCAAGACCAATAACATATGCCAAAAACTGCAATTGACAACATACTAACATACTGTCTCATAATTTTTATTTATTAAATTTTTGTTATTTAATTCATTTTTATGTCAAATTAAAAATATTGTTATTTTTCCTCACAAGTTTGCACTGTGAATACTCTTTTCTTCAAACCAAAAAGAAAGTGACTGAATTTAAGTTAGCGTTAAATGCAGTCTTTTTTAAACTGTTTACCTCACCAAAAGAGTTACAATTTCTTCCATTGTAGTTTTTAGCGGGGGGGGGGTCCTGTAGTTATTGTTATTTTTACTTTAAATCAATAACTTTCCTTCGATATGATGTAATCAATTCGTAATTTTTACTTTAAATAGTTTTATAATAGAAATTTCCAAACCTTTGTACATACGTACGAAGTTTCGTAATGTATTTACTTATGCGGCATTATAGGTATAATGTATGTACTCTTATGATACTGTTTCAATTGTAATTATATAAATAAATAACACAAAAATCATTATTCATTTTTTGTTTTTGTTTTCTAACTTTTGTGGCGAGTACAAGAAATTGTTAAAAACAACAATGTTTAAAACTTTCCCAGCAAAGAAAATCTAAAATCTTTCCCGCGGAAAAAGAAGGCTTTTATCCAAAACCTCAAAACTCTCGTCAAATTCAAAACTGAAATTTACAGAAAAAACGCCAATTATAATTCATACTCATTGCATTGTATTTTTTTTTTTTTTTTTCGTGAAAAATTATCTGATTTTCATAAAACTTCATGAAACTAACAACTTTTCTGCTAAAATATCAGTAAACCAGTGAACAGTATGCTCCATGGTGCTTGAAGTACATCTGTTCTCATAGCTTCTGATTCATCCGCAACAATGATCAATGATGATCTGAAATAGAAAGATGAACTATACGAGCGGTTTCTCTTATGTCACTAATGACTAATGGTAATCTAAAATAAGAAATGCAACATAAGATAACATAACTTTATTTACAGCTTACAGTTTATTTATGAAATGTTAGAAAATATTTTCAGTTTTTTGATGAGTTTTATAGGAGTTCAACTAATAATTAAAAAAAAAACTGATTGATAATTTTCAACTTTTTCGTTAGCGCATTTTGTTACTTATTTATTTGAATTTCGTTTAAGAATATTTTTAGTTAAAATTATCAGAAATGATTTAATTAGTTTATTGTTTTAATGTCCTGCTTTACTGTGTGGGTTAAGCAACCAAATTAGCAATTTAAAACTATATAGGGAAAAGGGGAGCTCATGTGAACATGGTAGGTTTTACTAGTATAACGCCAAGCAAAAAGCTTCAAATTTTCTCAAGTAATGGCAGTACCAGTCCAACTTCTTGACCAAACTTTTAGAGCAAGAAGCCAGTTTACGTTTCTGTGGTGACAGGTTCTTGGTTTAGGCAGGTGTTGTATGAAATTTTATCGCTGTCTTCTTCACGTGAAAATATGTTTTAAACTAACTGATAAGCTAACCTTATTGGAATCCATAATGAACATTGATGAAAATTTGAAAATTTATGAGAGTGTTTAATTTTTTAAAATTAAGTTAAGAATTCTTTATTTTTGAGAATTAGTTCAAAGGTAGATGACGGGGCACTTGTGAACACATTATGTTGGGGCACATGTGAACAGTTCCCATATCCTCTCCGGAATATAAATATTAGTGTTAGGGTTATTATAAGTGTTAAAAAAGTGTGTAGGTTAATAATTATTACTTTGCTGCAGTCAGTTGGTAAATTTATAGTTAATTATTATTACATTATTATTATTTAATTATTTTTTCATTTTCTTATTTTTTATTTTTTATATTATTTTGTTTCTAAACAGTTGGCCCACAATTTAGTGTTACATAATAGGTTCTGGAGGGGTAAAGTGGTCATAAAATCGTAGGTTTTCAACTTAGGTGAATAATAAATGCAACAAATTCTTTAAGCACTTAAACTTTTTTTTTATTTTACATTGCATTATTAAAGAACACGGTACATTGAGTTTTAGGAAAATAAATATTGATTTAAGTAGTTTTATAACACTTTCTTTTCCCTTTGTATTTATGACCACTTTACTCCATGAGGTGGGAGAAAGTGGTCATAGCATTGGGTAAAGTGGTCATAGTTAAAAATAGGTGTAAAACCATTATAAACAACCCTAATATTTGTATATTTCGGTTATTTTTATAGTTTCAAGTATATGCACAAGCAAATGTGTGTAAACACGAGTATATACGTGTCGTGTAAGCATTAGTAAACACGTTCATACATGAGTAGATACATGTATGCATCAGATACATGCATGCACGTGCTTACTCAAGCATATACGTGTATACACGAGTATATAAGCATGTATACGTGATTACCTACAGGAGTGTATACGTGTCTACACGAATATATACGTTTCACGTGTATATACGTGTCACGTGTATGTACGGGTATATACGCGTATAAACGAGCATCATATGCGTGCATGCACTTATATCTCAAGTATATACGTGCATACCTGAGTATATTCGTGTACAGTAGATGTATATACGCATATATAAGTGTACATACACACATATACGAGTATACACGAGTTAATTCGTAGATACATCCAGTGTGTGTTTGTACGTGCTTACTCACATATATATATTGTGAAGCACGAGTATATACGTATGTATATGTACAAACACGATTATATACCTGTATAGACGTATATACGTACATTTACGTGTATACACCAGTACACATATGTGTGCACGAGTATATAAGCTTATACACATGTGTGTCTATAGAGTGAATCCAAGCTTTTGGACAAAAATCTAAGGGGTGTGAGAGGGGAGGATAAGAAGCAGAGAATTATAAGGATCTTACGTTCGCTGACGCGCTACATGCACACAAAGCCAGAAACTGATGGATGCAAAACAAATCACAAATTTGGTACACAAAGATGATTTTACCCAACATTTTAGTTTTTAAGAAATATTTAGAGCAGTTGTTAAAAGTTACGGCCTGTAGTAGCTCTAATACAAGCATCGCAACAAAGGCGCAGCGACAGAAGAAAAGTTTTTCAACAGTTTCGTTATTGCAGCGGAGAGTGCTTTGTGATTGGGATGCATATGTATTACAGCTGCAGGCCGCAAATTTCATCAATCGCTTTAAAACTTTCTTTAGACTTAAAATATTGGGTAAAATTTTCTTTGTGTAATATAAATTTGTGACCTGTTTCGCATCTATTAGTTTCTGGCTTTGCGTGCATGTAGCGCGTCAGCATTGTGTTTGTGACCATTTGTTCCTTATGTGATTCTTGCTTCTTATCCTCCCCTCTAACACCATTTAATAATTTGCCCAAAAGTTTAAACTCACCCTGTATACTTGTATATCATATGCTTGTATGAAAGTGTCTTCTCGAGTACGTACGCGTATATACGTGTCTACCTGAGTATATAAGTATTTATATATATATTTATACGAGTATAAGCGAGTATATACGTGTATAGTCGAATGTATATCTGTATAGATTAAAAATACTTGCAGATACCCATTATGTATGTATTGGTGCATTTACGTGAATACGTCTATTTACGTGCCTACACGAGTATGCGTATGCATACGCATATACTCGTATACTTAACCCCGTTTACTTAAAAAAACAATACATATTAAGTGAAATTAATATTTAATTTATATCTGCCTTATACTTAACGATTAAGTAACATTAGAAGAACAATATTTGTTTAAGCCTAATATTATGACCACTTTACCCCATCTTACTTAAATTGTTCTAAAAAATTATCTAAAATAGATTCATCTAACTATTAATGATAAGTGTTCTTGAGACATGTAGGAAGCTTCCTATGCAGTCAATCTGTTCATAATTCTAACAAGAGAAATTTTCCAAGGAAGTTAAAAGAGGTGTTTAGATTTAAAAACTTTTCATATTCTCACAAAATATTTTTTTTACCAAATAAAATTTTAACAGTTGTAAAATTTTGTATTCAAAATGTAGTTTCTAACTGCCCTACTCTATAATAAAATGTTCACATTCATTCGAATATTTATTTCCAAGCTATAGCCATTTATTTGACATATGACCACTTTACCCCATTGACCACTTTCCCCCACCGGACCCTATTTACAAGAAAACAAAAAGACAAAATATTTTCCCTTAGCTAAAAACTGAAGTTTAAAGTAATTTTAAAATTCATCATCGTATTATGTATAAAGCTTAAACACACTATAGTATAACAAGAACAAACTTTACATATTAAAATTTTCTTTGTGATGTTTAGTCTTAAAAGTTTCCTTCTTGCCCATCCTGTCATCAAAACATGCTGCGAAACATTAAAATTCGGTAGTGAAAAGAGTTACATAATTCTGAAAAAATATTTTCTTTTTGACAGTTACTGTACAATTTGAACTGACACAGTATAGGTTACAAACACTCCAATGTTAATGATATATACGTATATGGTTCATATTAAAGAGGTTTTCATTGAAATATGATGATTGTCTTGCATTTTCCAATCGTGTTCATATGTGATTCAGGCTTGTTCACATGTGCCCTCCCCCCCCTATGAAGGCTAAAAGTTCCGAGCTTTCAGAATGCAATGCTATAAATAATCCACAAATAGCCAGACAATTTCTCAATTGCTGCTGAGACGAAAAGAGAACTAATTGAGAGCGTATTCCCGGATAAATTTTATTTTTTATCATAATTGCCTCTGTAATCGTGCTGTTTTGGCAGCAAAAAACGTTAATGCTGACACATTTAACTTTTAGATGCAACATTTGTTTCCTGATAATTTGAAGTCATTTAAATCAATCGATACATTTGTTGATGAGAACGTAACCGTAAAGTTTCCAACTGAATTTTAAATTCTCTGGGTATACTAAAAATGACACTACACAACCTCCAGTTGAAAATCAGTTCACCAATTAATTTTCTCCATAATATAAACCCATCTAAATTTCGCAAATATACACTTATAATTAAGACCAAAAATATCACCGGAAATGTTCTTGAAGCAACAATTTTGACGGGAAAGTTTAAAGGAAAAACCGTAAAATCTATTCCTGTTAGCAAAAGACAGATTTACAAAAATATTGTGAACAAATTAGTATAAAGATAATATTCAGTTTTAATAATTTAAAATAATCGACACAAGAGTTCGAGATCAATGTTATCTACCTTACTAATAAAATTCCATTTTTATAGCTTATCAATTAATTTGATATATTTTGTGAGAAATCATAGATTAAAAACTATAGTTAAAGCTTAGATAAATAAAATGTACATATAAAAATATGTATGTTGGTTAATGCTTAATTTCAATATTCCAGTACTTTACCTACCACTTTCAAGTTATTTTGCACGTTTGACCGAAGTAAGTACTTACTAAATTTACTAAACATAAGTTTGGTAAGTAATGCTTTTACTACAGAAAATTTAGTTAGTATTTACTAAAGTTAATAAGTTCCTACTTTGGTTAAGCTCGACCATTCTCAATTCCCTGTGCTTTAAAATCGACTGAACTTTTTGTAGCTTTGTTAAATATATTAATTTGATTGTATAAAAATAATGAGTAAAAATTATTTCCATTCTCAGCCACAGCAACGCGTGGCTGGGTCAGCTAGAATATATATATATATATATATATATATATATATATATATATATATATATATATATATATATATATATATATATTCTTTGTCTGCATAAAAATTCTGAATCTGGCCCATGTTCGCCGGCAGATTCATATGCAGAAGGGATCTGATTAATTAAAGTTTATTTTTGAAAGTCAGGGGATGAAAGTGCACCGCTTTGCTGGCAATCATGGGCATAAACATGGTATTAATATCTTTCGCGATTTACTTAGTAGTTGAAGTATTTTGTAGCTTGGTCCTGTGTTTAAAATTAATTTAATTTTACAGGGTGACAAGAAATATCTTGGACACACATAACTTTAATGTTAATGAAAATGTAATGACCAAACTTCAAAATAAGTTTGAATACATTATTTCGTTTAATATATTCACAAGTTTTCAAAGTGGCTACCGTTGGCCTTATACTGAGCTTTAAACGTATCACAAAATTTTCAGCTCCGAGCCGCAAATCACTGATATTTTATCCCACGCCTTGCATAAGGATTTTTTAGGAATGCCTAAGTTTTATGAGGTTTAGCACACACTTTTGTCTCTATGATGGACCAAACAGAATTATCCATTGGGTTCAAATCTGGGGAATAAGGCTGCTATTCTTGAGCTCCAATGATGTCTGGGAAATGCCTCGTGCCCCTATCTTGAGTGTCTTTAGCTCTGTGTGCGGTTCGGAATCCTGTTGGAAGGTCCATTTTTTGTTTCTAAAGAACCTTTGTAACCAAGGTTAGACAACATCTTCCAAAATGAGCTTGCCATGTCTTTCTTGATTAATCTTTATTTCTTGATTATCAAAAGCAAGTGATATTTTCCGGCTAGCACATATCCCACCTCAGACCGTTAGATTGGGATCGTTGACGCCAACCAACAATGCAAGAAGGTTTTGAAAACAAGGACGTGTGATAAAATACATAAAACTTTGGCATCTCTAAAGAAATCCTTATGCAAGGAGTAGAATGAAATATAAGTAATTAAGTTACGGCCCAAAGCCAAAAATTTTGGGACACGCTTAAAATCCTGTATTAAAGCTAAATGCAGCTATGTACTTTGAAAATTTGTAAACATATTAGACGAAATAATATATTCATATAAATTTAGAAGTTTGGTCCTAATATTTTCATTAGCATTAAAGTTATGATGATTATGTGTTTCCAAGTTATTTCTTGTCAACCTGTACTTATTTAACATAAATAACTATATTTTAAGAAAGTTTAAATATTAAAAAAAATATTTTTTTTTAAATCTTTTTTTTTTTTTTTTTCAAAAACCGGGAGGGGGTGCGAGTGCACCCATGATCTGGCTCCCTCATTCTTTCGAGGCACAAGCGGCCACTGCCAGTATTTGCAGCGTTATGACGCACTTGGCTAAAGAAATGAGTCAGAATCCGTCGAGCTGGCAAAAAGTACGCAGCCTGATAGTCTTTTCTAGCGTAAAATGTCTTTCTTTTAATATTAATAGGTCGTCCATCTTTCTTTCGCGTAACTTCCGCGTCCAAGTCCAATGTTTTCAGTTTTCGAATAGTATTTTTCTATTACTTTCTTGTGTTCGTGGATGAAGCAATAAAATTCTTGAATCTACTGTCGTAATGTGCTATAAGTAAATAGTTCTTTAATTTTTATTTTAATTTACGATGTTCTACAGATCTTTCAAAAAAAAACCCTTAAAATAATTATGAACGATAACTTTGCTCTGTAGATTCCTAATTAATTGCAATACAAATGAAGAAATTATTTGTATTTTCTGAAACCACGTAGCAATTTGACCCGATCTTGATACTTGAAAGGAAATCTTCGCGTACTCATTTTTAAGTCCAAATTACTTAGAAAAAATAATTATGCATGTGTCTGATTTTTAGCAGTGTAGATATTTTTACAATTAAAACACAATAGTTGCTGAGTAAAGTACATGCAATATTTTCCCCTGTTAGGTTGGTGTTACATTAGTGATAAGTTAATTGTTAAATCTGAATTGTTTTTTGAGCAATCACGACTGCTTATTGTCCTCACTTGACCGTTCTTGGCGTTTGGTTCCTTTTTCAGCTTGGACCAGGCACACCAGCACCACCGCCCACCGTCCTCTGCAGGCGCGGCTGTTCCCCGGTCCTGATCTATCCGCTTCTCCTGAAAGGAGGCGTCCATGTCCTACACACACACACGCTTACACACACATACGACTTCACACACATACACTCACACACGCCTACGTGCATACACACATGTCTACGCACACACATAAGTCTACACACACACATAAGTCTACACACACACGTAAGTCTACACACACACACAACTATGCACACGTAACCGTCCAGGAAGAGGGTCTGGCTTGGGGGGACAGTAGCCGTTTCTAGAAATAATAACGGACAGGCGCCGTTTCTAGAAACAATAACTCCAATGAGTAGGGTCCTGTCGCAGTTCGTGATTGCGAAAAACATAATTTGAATTCAAAATTTCAGAATTCAAATTAATTTTTTGTTTGTTTTTTGGTTTGTTTTTTGGATTATTGTTATCAGTACGGACTCCATGACATGGCAACTACCGATTAACTACAATATTGTTTTATTTTTTTTCTAATTTATAACTAGACCATTGTGCCAGTGTTCACACTAACAGTATTAAGATTTAAAACCTTTATGTTTTTTCTCTACATCCCACTGCTTTAAAAGCATAAAGATAGATTTTGCAACATTTTGCGCAGTTTCTCCACAACTTTGACGTGCCTAGAAGTTTTTGAAAACCATCTCCTTAGCATACACAGGTGGTCAACCAACTTATTATATACAGAAACTTTTCAGCATAGATGACTTTCTAGTAGCGAAAGTGTAGTTTCTAACAAAAAGTACTATCTACATTGTATAATGTGCACTACTATAAGTCAAATAGTGGAGTCAAAGGGTCCAACTGATTAAAAAAACTGTTTGCAATTATACCAATAATATTTATGTGTTGAAAAATCAGAATAACTGAGGAAAAAACTTTTTGTAGAAAAAATTTTTACTCAGTCTATATAAAACTTGAAAATTGAGAAATGGCGAAACTGCGTTAAAAAGAAAGATGCTTGAGCACCATTTTCCATTGGGGGTAGAATACTGAAATTTTAGGAGAGTGATCTTGGGCAGAAATGTAAAAAAATAAGGGTGTAATAGTCCTTAGCCAAAAAAAAAAAAAAAATATCCTACCTCCCCTCCTCCCCCCCCCCCCCCAAAAAAATACATTGTGTGCCTATGCCACTTGGAAATGTTAATTAATAGCATGAAACGCTAGTTACCTGGTCCACTTGCAAAAAAATTCTTTCCACTTCTTTCAAACTTTTATCATAGACGCCGTGGGGAAAACCGTTCATGATTACTAAACTTAAACTAGGTACTTCAACTGCCGAGAGGAATGTTCCATGGCTGTCTGCACTTTTTTTCAGAAATCTGAAACATTCATACATGCTTTAGCTAAGAACACGTCCTTAATTAACATTCATACGTTTGCACCTTATTTGCATATACAGTGCCGGCAAAAAAATCTTTACATTTGCCTGGCAATTAAAAACTTTGCATGCAAACTTATTTTTATGATTTTAATTGGCATGCTCCTTAGTTATTTGGTCGAATACCGAACATTCGTCTAGATTGTGTTCGAATATTTGGTATTCGGTCAGTTCATAAGGGAACATGCCAAATAAAATCACGACAAGAAAAAGTTATGTAAAATTTTTAATTGCTAACTAAATGTAAATATTTTTTTGGCCAGCACTGTACAAACTATGTAGAATTTTTTTTTATATTGTTGTGAAAGTATCTTTTATACCCAAGGAGATATAAGCATTTATTTCAAAAATGCAAATTTTATTTTAAGGTTTTCGGCTCATAGCACGCAAAGTTTTCCGTCAACCGTCACTAAACTTTCAGAATATTTGACGGCATACAAGAGACACATTATAATAAAATTTGAAGTTAAAATATGGAAAATTGATGAAAAATGGACGTTTGAAGCAGTTGAGTTTCACTGCGCATGCGCGAGAGATATCAATTTATAACCTTCATAATCCGAAGCCCAGATAGATTCTAAACCTCGTGATAAAATTCCAGCACGATATCTTAAAAATTCAAAAAGTTATCAGAGGTCTAATGAGCCGAATTTCAATAATTCTTTGATAGGCGACGACTCGTGAGGGATCGTTCGCAAATAATCTGTTTTTATTGCGAAAACTGAATCACACTGAATGACGGCAGGCAAGTGTTACCAGTTTGCGAACGACTCCTTATGATTCGTCGTCTATCCAAGACTTTGCGGCTCTCGTACACAGAAACTATTTACTTTACGAAAAAAATTGTTATGACATAAATTGTAGGAAATTTTCTCTAGTTGAATTTTGCAAAATATGTTTTTATCTTAAAATAAGTCAGAAAGGAGATATCGTCAAAATACCGCTTTTAGACGCCATTTTTTCAATGTGGCGGCGCGAGCGGCAAAGATACGAGGTGGCAAAGTGGAAATTCGAAAAGAGCACCCATCAAAATCTATAAAATAACCAATTTTCAAAACTTCCGGAAAACTTTCCAATTAAAACTACCAAATGACTGGACTACACAGTCTTCACAACTTCTTTTTATGCGTAAATAGCCTGAATTTCGCCTAAAATGTAAAAAGTGAGCCATTGTGCAAATTAAGCTCTATTTACCAGTACACTTTGACGTTGTTCCGAACTAAGTATTTTGAAGTAATTCCATTCAAGACAATTAGAACAATGGAATAAAAAAGAAATAAAATAATAATATATAAATATTTAAAATGGTCAACTCAGAATCCTCATAATTAGAAAATACATTTTTTTGTCACCTTATAGATAAAGACGCACGAAATAGTTTTCCGACCGATTGTCTGTACTTTCGGTTACGAGGCCTCAGGATTTTGTCCGGACTGTCCGGGTTTCAAGATTTATGTCCGGATCTGAATATTATACCTAAAAAATAATACCGTTAAATACCGTAAAATATAACCGTTAGTCAGGACAGAAAAATATTGTAATGTGCTTTCATGTTTCGGGTTATAAGGAACCTACTTTCGAAGAGAAAAAAGGCTCTTCTTACAATTGGTTTCGGTTTAAATAATCACAATGTCTAATGAATTAAAACTTATATAGATTTTTCTTCATTTTGGATTTTCTAACACAGTTTTGAGCAAATCACGAATGAGCTGTTTAAGAACTATATAAAACATTATACATATTAAAAACAACCAATGGGCATTTTTAAGCCACGTGTGATCAAAATTGATCGATAGAACATCATTCCTGTATCGCACTCCCTCCCCCGGGCTCTATTATGAAGAAGATACCCGGATTTGACAAGGTTATGTTATTGACTGTCTATACGGCTCTTATTAAATATTTTACTGCTGCAGAATGAATTAGGATAAAGATTCATAGGACATTTTACATCTATCAAGATTGTATGACAAACTGAATTTTTTAAATTAATTTCAGGTAAACCAAGCAACGTCTTCAAGACCATCCGGGAAAACTCACTAATATTAAAGATTTGAAATTACAATCTATTCTTTTTAACCAATATACAAATACTGATAAATATTTCATGTGTAATTAAGAAATACACACAAAAAAGAAAAAAATAAAGAAAGGAAAAGAAAAAAAACACCGAACTGTTTCATAAAGTGTATTTTTAATAGTTTTTTTTTTTTTAGTCAAGTTTTTCTTTTATAATTTTTAGAGTCCCCCGAAATGTGAAAAAATATATCTATCTCAAATATCAACAGTTATAAATTCTAAACAATCGAAGAGAAAAATAAAGTTTCTCAAAAACTCTTCGTGAATTTTTCAAAAACTCCGATTATTTCATTCTTCTCTTTCATAAAAATGTGTACTCTGTTATTCAAGAGATATCGGTTATACAGGGTTGATTTCCTTTTTCATTCACTAAAAATTACCTTTCTTTGTTGGGATCATTATTCATTTTTTGTTTCATGCAAGAACTAACACAGTAACTAGACGTTTCTCAGGTTTTAGGGGAACACTAGCGGCCTTAATTAAACACCGAAAAGAAATTTTGAATCCGTTCTTTTATAGAAAAATCACGAGTAATCCTACCGGTGTGGAATGTAGAATATATGTTTTTTAATTAATAAATAATTCTCGCGTTTCGTTAGTAAACCGTAAATCCGCCATTCATCTGCTTCTGATTATTTGTTCTCCGTTGCTGGAACGGGCAATCTCTCCAGAGCGAAAGATAAGCTTATTCGTCGTTCTTGGCCGTGTATCATAAAAACGGTTAATGGGACTGGGTCTCTAAGTATTTGTTGATGAAATGGGACGCTGAATCACATTGGCGACATGAATTAATAAAATACCCAAGCGTAGTTATATCAAACAAATGATTAATACCGACTTCATCAATTATTCTCAAAGTTGAAACGAAAGCGAAGCGCGCGAATGATTACCATATGCCTGCTCAGTAGTTATTAACATTTAATAGATGTCGGTCCATTATTGTTGTTTTTCCCTCTTGCCAAGAAATGATTAGGAGATTAGAGTGGGAGCGCGGCCGCGCTTTCTACGCTTTCATTTCCCTGGCCTCTCTCCGCTTGAAAACAAAAGCTTCTTCTAATGCTTCCATCACAGGTGCCTCTTCGGTGGCCTTCATAATTATCCTGCTCTTCTTCGGGAATCTCATTTATTTTATTTATCCTGTAGAAGGCTCGACGATTTCTGTCTGGGGGATTCTGATTAGAAAGGAAGGCGGCTTTCCACAAAAGAGCCCGCCGCTTCAACACGTCAGCGAGCAAATTAAAACAAGCAGCGGAAAAGAATGCAAAATCGATCTGCGGCCATTAACCAAGTCGCAGTTAATACTGATGGTTAGCCTCACTCTGGCGCCCTTTTTTCTATCTCTCTCAAACAGGCTCTTCTGCTCTTGGGACGCGAACTCTCCCCCACAAGCTGTCGCTAATGCTGATTGAATTCGACACAATACCTATCATACCACTCCTAAAACACTGAATTGTTGTTTTTACGCTTCTATTGTTTGTAACTACTCTTTGTCTTGTGCAATTCCTTTCAATTAAAGATCATTTTACTTCCTCTGTTTTAAAATGCATCTTTCTCCTTTCAAGATTTAAAGCTCTTTAATCCGAAACAATTAACGTCAATAATTGAGCTTCAATTTACTGTGAAAGGATTCGTTTCTTCTTCCTTTGATTTAAAGTGAAATTATTTATCAGTTCTATGAAACAGTTCTTCCAAAAAATAAAATCCACTTAATAGTGAAGTTGTGGAGTTTTGCTCCGTTGTATTCTCATCTTTTCTTAGTTTGATAATTCTTTCATGAGAGATATGCTTATTTATATTAAAGGAAACAAAAAATAAATCGACAGTCATTCTTGTCAGCTAGCAGTAAATATTGCAAACAGGGTTCCACCCCCCCTTGTTTACTTAAGAGAGGATAACTGACTTAGTGTTCATGATCAATCGACAAAATGCAAATTGAGTCAATATCGACAAGAAAGCTTTTTTGAGGCGCTGTATGAGAACTTCTATGCAAATTTAAAAAGATTACCAACATATTCAAAAAATAGCATAAGTTTTGAGAAAAATTATAATCAAAATTATTTTGCTATCAGAAATGTTTTTGCAATCTTATAAATTCTCTAGTTTTTTTCTGTATCTGGGAGGTTAGGGGCACTAAGTCACAAAAACAAAACTAGCCAGGAAATGAGTTTAAAGTTTTTCTTTCGTGATGGTTTGTAATACTGGATTGTCATTTATGAGCTTTTAAAAAGAAAATTTTATATCAAAATCTTTATGCTTTATTCCTCTGAATGGGTTATAAAAAGCTGAGTTAGATGGTATTCAAATCTCGATTATGAAAAAATGGATATAATACCGTTTCCTTCCCAGGTACAGATTTTAATGATTCTGGTCAAAAACAATACCTTCAGTTACTCCATATTAAAGCAGGTTCAAAAATGAGCAGGAAACAAATGATCCATTGCTGTAGATAAATGCTCAAGAAAATTCAAAATGAGTGTATGCATTATTTATATTGTTAGAAATTATGGGTTTAAACTAAATTTGTGGGTTTTAATTAATGAGGCACTTAAATATTTTGCTTGAACAAAGTAATTTCGATCAAAAGCTTAATCCCTTAGCGTACATTTTCATTCACTGCTGTCGAACTCGTTTATGACGAGCGCAAAGGGACCGCAAAATTTGCTCGTTATAACGAGTGCTCGAAAAAAATGGGTTTGTTTTGTTCAACTCTGTTTCATTTAAAGAAATCTAAACAATCTTAATTTAACGTGTTCTTTTAACTATACAAAATGTATTTCAAAAGTTAAAACAGGAGGCGAAAAAAGAGTTATTATAGTTCAAAAACTCACCCATATGAAGAGAAAAAGTCCAACAAAATGAATGTAATTAGTCGCACATTCTAAATTTGTCAAGATATGAGGCTAGTGATTAGTTGTTTTGATGACATCCATCCTACTGAAACAATTGTTAAAATGTTATTTGTTAACACACATGTAAAATGGCAACATAAAAAAATTAAAATCATTGCTTAGAATAAAAGAGAAACGAAGCTAGTTTAAAGAAAAAAGAAAATTAATTTGAATTCTGAAATTTTGAATGCAAATTATGTTTTTCGCAATCACGAACTGAGACTGGACCATACTCATTGGAGTTATTGTTTCTAGAAACGGCTCCTGTCCCCCCCTCCTCCCAAGCCTGCCTCTCCTCCTGGGCGGTTACGTGTGCATAGTTGTGTGTGTGTGTAGACCTGTGTGTATGCACGTAGGCGTGTGTGTGAACGTATGTGTGTGTGTAGGACATGGACGCCTCCGACCAGGAGAAGCGAATAGCTCAAAACCGGAGCAGCCGCACCACGCCACCAGCAGAGGACGGTGGGCGGTGGTGCTGCAGAGGCTTCTAATCCAAGTTGAAAAAGGCATGGACACCAAAAACGGTCAAATGAAAACAATAAGCAATCGTGATTGCTCAATAAAGTTCTAAAACGAAAATTTGCTTTAAAAAGTAGTTTTAGGGTTTAAATATCAGAATGAAAGAGAAATGAAGCTAATTTAAAATAAAATTCTAAACGAAAAAGTTGTTTTAAGATTTGGATATAGCAGTCAAAAAACTGCGCTCTTAAAAATTTATTAGAATTTTACTTTCTAATCCATTTGTAAAATGGCAACAGGAAAGAAATTAAAATGCCTGAGAGTGTGATGTTATAATTGACGTTTTATTAAATATCTCCGCTAATTGAATTCGTACAATTACGAGATTGGTCTTATTGTTTTCTTTTGAAAATTTCGAATTGATCGGTATCTTGCTCGACTCTCGACTCGCAGAGGTTCTCAAAAAGACCGATCTTCAGACGGACAGGCAGACAGAAAAACGGACACCAACAAATTTTAATAGTATAGATAATAATAATAATTTAAAAATATTATTATTAATAATAATAATGAATGAAGAAAGTGGAAAAGCTGTAAAAAATTTAACCCTCTTTCAAAATTAAAAACTAGAATATCAGAGTATTTTACAGTAAATTTAGTTTTTACATTTGATTCACACGAAAGTTTTGAAAATTGGTTGGCTTTTGAGATAAACCTATGAAGAGTCTAATTTAAAAATCTACTGTGGCTACTAACTGCTTTCCGCACTCATCTTGCGCTGCCATGTCTTGCCTCTCCCCAACTCCATTGAAATTCGTTCTTGTCTGGTAACACCTTCTTATAACCGTTTTGTTCTGCAATGAATATCTCTTGTTTTCTATTTATACCCAGGCCAGAAATGGGTAAATTAAATTGTGTTGAACATATTTTGCGAGAATTCGGGAACTATTCTGTGCTCTACTTATCAATTTCATTTTCTTCAAAGTATTAAAATGACTTATCTGTCATGTACTTTAAATCCGATTTTGCTTTTAAACACATGAAAACATCTCAAATGTTTTCTTTAATTTTTCTCTGATGTTTCAAAGAGTTGGAGCTTTCTAGGGATATTTATCACGAGAGTATAAAAATTTGAAAAAAAGATAAAAGAAGAAATATGCTAAGAAATGAACCTTTTGTTAATTTCTCGAGACATAGACGCATAGAAAAAATTAATGAATCTAGAATTAAATTTACCGTTCATGGCAAAAATATATAGAAACAAAATTTCAAACAGATGCTTTAGTTTTGCAACGCTGCAATTATATGAATCTCATAATGAATGAAATATCTTCGACATACTCCTGAATATGATTAATACAATTATGCAGTCTTTTATTAAAGTTTGCATTAGAAAAGCTTTTAGTAGGACCTTAATGTTTATCATAATTGTTAATGAAATAAGCGTAATTCGATTAAGATCTAACCTAGGACTCAAAATGTTTTTAATTCCTTTGTAACAGCATTACTGCATCGCGTAAAGATAACACCTTTAAAAACATTTTTTTCTCCACCTCCTCTAATTCCGAGCTACAACAAGGATGAAAACCTTTTTTTTCCCACCTGAGTTTCATTAATTCGATTAATATTCAGTCTTAATGAACTTTTCGTGGTGAATACCACTAAAGGAAATACTTCGACACATTTTGGACAACATGGGATTCAAGTATGAATAAGATCAAAGTGAAATTTTTTTTTTCTTTTTGCTTTCCTACGGCCTATAGTGAAGAGGGGACAAAATTTCATCGCCGTGAAATAGCGTCAGAGCCTCGAATCAATGCGTAAGTGCATTAAACTACAATGAATGTACGCACGAGAATGAGAAAGATTGAAAATTGTACATTACGGGAATAATCTAATGCTCTCTTTTTTTCCTTAGATATTTGAAAGTTTGTTTACTCGAAAATATTCAATTTTGTACACATTTCATAGAATTACATTATATTCAAAGTAAATGTACATATAGGGTAAAAGCACCGAATATGGGGTACCTTTCGCTTTTATCACCTACAATTGACATGATTAAGAAAAAAAAATAATGAAATTAAGCGAAAAATATATTTTAGGATTCTGGGATTGAGATAGATCAATTTAAAATCTTAAAACAAAAGTTTTAGCTATAAGTTTTTAATTTTGAAACAAAAATCGGGGAAAAGCTTGTTTTAACGGGAAAACCACCAATTGCGAGGAGCAGTCATGAAAAAATAAAAAATTAATAAAAAATTAAATAAACGGAATTCTCTTCATTATTCGGCTGTTATATGTGCTAGGAAAGAAAAAAAGGTGTAATCGACTTGGATTAAAATCTTCTTTAAAGCTATGTAAATGATATTTTGATAAGGGACAATTTAAGAAATAAAATGAACATCAACTCTGAATTTTTGAATAAGACTCCCTATTTTTTTCTCTATATAAATAAGTTTCTGAGTCTAAAAGCAGCTAGGGTACGCAATTTCACTGCATTCCGTCGAGCAGAACAAATGATATTAGCGAAAAACGATTCAGGGACTGCCACCATATTTAAAATGGTTCTTTCAAGGTCAAAGTTATCCCATCAGTGTAATCGAGTTTAATAATTTCAATTCATTTTTTGGAGGGAAATAACTGAATCTGATCGCTTAATACATTAACCTTTAGTAATTAATTGACAATTTTCGGATATTATAAGCTATTTATCTTTATCCAACTTGAGGGGAAAAAAGAATGTATCTATTACAGATGTTTTTAAAATAAAATCAATATTCTAACATTTTGCCTAAAACTTAGTTGAAAATATAATTCCCTCCGCACACTAGCGCAGCCAAAATATACCTTCTAGATGGGGTTTTAAATGTCTTTACATGCATATAAATTACTGTATTAGGATCTGCAATAATATCAAAACCAAGGCCTTTGGAGCCGGTATTGACCCCCAAATCTACACCATTGTCTCTACGGTCAGTGACTTCTTGTAACGTTTTGGATATAAAACCTGGAAGGCTCTTTAGTGTTGCATCTGGATCACTTGTTTAGCTTTTAACTGGTTTTTAAAAAGGAGTTTCAGAATGCTTCGGAAACTTTCTATATCTGCTTCTGAGCTGAATCTTTCAAGAAAGGCTACAATAACTGACATGGATTTTATTAAATTTAGATTGTACCCTTGTATAATTATAAATTGACCTCAATAAATTTAGAGAATAAATCAGCTAAATGAGCAATATCTGGTTTCCGTTTAATTTAAAAAAATTTCCGTTTCTTTTAAATCGGGATCTTTTGCATCCAAAAACTATAAAACAATATCAAAAACAATTAAAAAAACTTGTCAAGCAAGCTCCTTTCGACAGCCAACGTACTTCCATGTGAAGAAGTAATCAATTAATGTTCCCATCATTTTCTTCTCAGAATTGTGCAAATACTTTAGAATTTAAGGCATCATTACGAATTTTGTTAATGGTATTTATGACAAATTGTAGCGATGATGCAGTCGTCAGGAATTTCAAAAAAAAAAAAAAAACAGCGGAAATTTGTCCAAAATGGGAAAGCTAACATTTTGGCCCAAAGAAAAAATAAAAATGTTTTAAAGATATTAAAACTTGAAACTAGATTATTTTTAGAATAGGCTTTAGATTATCGGATTGCAATATGTTTAATTCAAAACAATAATTTGGATGAGGTAGAGAAATATTTTTTTTAGAAAATGGAGCAAGGTCGACGTTTAGGACAACCAATCGGAAAAAGAGGGGTATTCATTTAAAACAATGAATACTCTATCTAGCCACTTTTAGCCCCCCCCCCCCCCCGTAGTTACAGTAGCACTGAAGGCCGTAAATGTTTTTTCTACTTTCTTAGGCAACCCATATTCCTTTCCAACACGTATTAAACAGCTATGTTCAAGCTATGTTCGAGCTATGTTCAACTGATACCAGTTTCATCTTCGTTTTTCTTTGACAGCTCCCCATTATTAGAAATCTGAATATAAAACAAAGTGTGACGTAAAATACTTATTTAAAAATCTGTCTGTACTTAATATGAAATATTTTAATATTTTAATTATAATTTTTTTAAAAAATTTCATATATTTTTTTCCACAATTGTAATATTATATTGTTAGGATTAATTTTTTGAGCTTTTTTCTTAAGTACTAATAAACCCTATTGAGAGTCATTTGAGTTGAAATAAAATAATACCTTAAAAAAATTTTCCATCTTATATTTCTTTTAATGTTGAAGCATAATTTGAAACATAATTTAAGATATTTCATTTATATTCTATGTCGTTCAAAAGGGAGGCCCCCATCTAAGCCGATACCGATTTATTTATTTATTTATTTATTTTAAGTGGCGCTTCTTTTGAGAGGATTTAGACAATTTATCTTTAAGTTTTTCAAAATTTACTTGAAATCTGGAAGAAACAATTCTATATTTCCAAAATCAAGATGATTTAGTTAAAGTTAATTCAGTAAAAAATGAAAATTGGACAGAAAAGTTGAAAGTTTTTAACAGAAAAATAAATCGTCAAACATGTCAACAAAGAGATAATCTGGTTGTGCCAATTCTAATTCTACCCTTCTTGAAAATGCCTGCCAGAAGACCGCACCACTTTTAACTATAGATTAAAACATGCTTGCATTTACAAAAATAACTGCTTTTTATTTACATTACGATAAAAGCAATCTATAATTTTGTTTGATAAGTGTCACAAGTCTGAATATGCGAAGAAAGTTTCATACACTGTGTTACATCGTACTTTAAACTTGAATCTTTACTGTTGCTCTCATTGTGAAGTTGGCTTTAAATTTCGTTCTCTTAATTTTTAGAAAAATACGTACAATAAATAATAAAGTACTTAGCATTCTGTTTTGACTCCTTCGATTTCAATAACATGTAAAAACAAAGAATCAGTGTTCCAAAATTTGCTGGAAATTTAAAAAAAAAAAATCAAATGAAAAAAATGTACGTCGACTTTAGCTCTAGCAACAGAAATTTCTATATTACGGTGATTCTTGTTATGTACTTTTTTAATGTGTACGTAGAAAGTTAAATAAATTAATATTAAACATATTGTGTTTAATGACTAGATATGTTTTATAAACATAGTTCAGTGTTATTATCTACATAGGTATGAAATATAAATCCCATGTGTATTTTAAAATTAGCTGATTTGGTTAATGAACTTGATATTTTCTTGAGTTAGACCTGAAAATAAGCACTCGCCATCTGGCGACTAAATGTCATATGTTGGACGCTAAAAGGAATGCGTAACCGGTCGTCGTAAAAACCGCAGTAAGCAAAATAACTTGTCTCCGTATTACATAATGGTTGACATGCAAGAAAAATCATCTTGCATTAATGCTGCCTCAGTATTGTTATGTTACTCCATTTATGCTGTCAGCAGGCTGCCACAATATTCACTGACAAGATGTATGCAGTATAATATCATTAAAATATCAAGGTAGGCTGCTTTTGTAATCCTGCATACGTATTGAAATGACAGCATAATATCAAGATGTTGTCATGACAGCATGAAATCAAGGTCTAGGCAAGATGATCTTTCTTTTGTAATCTTGAATACGTATTGATATGACAGGATAATATCAAGATGTTGTCATGAGAGCATGAAATCAGGGTCTACGCAAGATGATCTTGCTTTTGTAATCTTGCATACGTATTGATATGACAGGAAAATGTCAGGATACATTGATATGACAGCATGAAATCAGTACGTTTGTAAGGTGTTTTATCTACACTACTGTTTGTGAAAATTGCAACATTATGAAGGAAGCATCATAGTTAAATGAAATTTAATACACAGTTAGTTGAGTGGTAATGGTACAAATAAATGAATTCATTTTCAAACCAAACAAACAATAAAAAGAGATAGAAATTAATATTTTGTGTTGCCACCACGTGCCGCAGTAAGAGCTGCTACACGACTCGGCATAGATTAAAACAAAGTTTGAATATCTGTTTGAGGAAGAATATTCCATATTGTTTGTATGCGCAATCAAAGTTCGTCTGTCGAAGCAACAGGACGAGGATCACGAGCGAGACGTCGCCCGACGAAATGCCACACATGTTCAATCGGAGACATATCCGGGGAATATGCAGGCCAAAGAAGAAGTTGTACCTGCTGCGAATCAAATTGCCAGGGGCTGCTGGAATGCAGCCCCTGGCAATCCTTGCAGGAAAGGAATAGCTTCGGGCTGTAAAACTTCGTTTATGTATCGAGTACTGTTCAAATTGCCCACAATTAGTAGCAGTTGTGATCGTCTATGATATGCTATGGCGCCCCAGATCATAACTCCGGGTGTTCGTCCACTGTGGCGTTCCATAATGCACTCCGGAATGTGCCGTTCACCGGCATGGCGCCTGACACGAATTCGGCCATCATGGTGCTAAAAATTGAAGCGGGATTCGTCAGAAAAGACGACCTGCTGCCAATCAGCACGCCAGCTCCTAAGCACATTGGCCCATTGTAGCCGCAGGCGGCGATGATTTTGCGTGAGAGCAATCCTGTATAAAGGAATTATTGCGCGTAGCCCACGCTGCAGCAGACGTCTCCGAATTGATGAAGCACACAATAAACACCTGTAGCTGTTGACCACTGTGCTGCCAATTGTCTAGAACAGTGGTTCCCAACCTTTTTTGGCCCATCGCCCCTTTTGGAAGTTGAATTACACCAATTGCCCCCCCCCCCCCACACACACACACGTTCTTCCCTTAAAAACACAAATTAGATGGCGCTGATTTTACTGGAGATTAATAAAGCAATAGTTAGCTTTAAAACTGAATTTTTTATTCTTAACTCCTCCCACCCCCTAAAAAAAAGAAAAAACGTAATTTGAAGTGCTTTAATTAGCCAACGTCATTTACATACTTAACAAAAGTAAGAATACTACATTTTTCAGTAACATGCTTTTTTTTTTAAATTGAAATCCGGAAAAAATTGAAAATTTTAACAGTTAAGATTTGTTCTTTTTTACCTTTTTAATGACTGCCTTGTGATTGATGGAACTCCGTCAAAGCCTTGACGACTTGCCCTAGATTTAATCTGAGGTCCCCTTTGAGGCAGATGTCCAATCTATTTCTTTGCTGAGATGAGGAGCTGTTCAACTTTTTCCCAAAGTTGTGGGTAAGTACCTATAAGCTTCACCCAGGCAAGTTCGTAACCGTATTGCTCGAAAGTAATTTTTGATTCACAATCAAATTTCAAATTCAAATCCATAAACTTTGTCTGCAGAATTTTCCAGTTCATCCACATCTTCAAAACTAAATGGGTCTAAAATCCAGTCAGGAATTTGTAAACTGATCAAATCTGCAAACCTTGATTCCATGTTCTTTTTTAACTGGTCAAGATGATCAATAAAAATTAAAAAATTTTCTTCAGGAAGTTCATCATCCACGATTAAACTTTTTCTTAGAGTCGGAAACAGGATAAGTTCTTTACGGCCAATATTTGCCTTATGGATTTCGAATTTGGCAGTGAATACTTAAGTTATGCGTTTGGCCTTGATGAGGTTCATCTTGTTTCCTTGAAGCTTAATGTTGACTTCGTTCATTTTTTCAAAAATATCTCTGAAAAACCCAAGTTCCAATTTGCGCTGTTTCAAATTCTCACTTAAAGCAGGATCATGCCAGTCGAGAAACTCAGCTACCCTACACAGTCGAATAATTCAAAGAAACGGCGCTAACAGTTTCCTTTGGAAAGACGTATGTAAAAGCAAGCGTTCGAATTTTTCATCATTTTCATGGCAAAGTTCTCGAAACAGGCGATCATTGAGAGAATTAACTTTGATCTTGTTAATACCAGTAATGACTAATTGTAAAGTTTCATGTAAAACACCACTCAATTTTTTTTGCAGCCAAGTGTTGACGATGAATGACACAATGGATAGTAATCACTTCGGGCACTTTTTTAAGGTGTACAAGAAACCCAATATGACGACCCGCCATGGCTGGGGCACCATCTGCTGCGCAAGTACTTACATTTGTCAATGGAATTTCTTTTTCTTCAAAATAATCCTTCACCACTTTAAAAATCGACGATCCCATTGTATCAGTAATCAAAGTTCTGGCGAACAACATTTCCTCAATTATGTCTTTCAGCTCATTAATGAACCTCATGTAAGCTAATAAAATAGCTCTGTGATCTGTCACAGTTGATTCATCAATCTGTAGTGAAAATTTACTTTGTTTCAAAACATTTATGAGTTTGCGCTCAACGTCAGTTGCCGTTTCATCTATTCTCCTGGAAACTGTGTTGTTACTCAGGGGGAGAGATTGACTTTTTACTGGAGCCTTCACCAAGAAAAATTTCAACTATTTTTTTGGCAGCCGGTAGAATAAGAGATTCGGCAATCGTATGAGGCTTACCACATTTTGCTATCAAAAGAGACACATCGTAAGAAGCAAGAAGCCCTTTGTCAAGGTCTGTTGCTGTCTTCTAAGTAATTCACCCACCTTCGGCCGTTTATCCGCTTTCGTTTTGAGGTCTTGAAAATAACTAAGATGTTTATTTACTTTGTCACCATGTACTCTTGACAAATGCTCTTTCATTCGCGAGGGCTTCTTCACTTCATTGCTAGAAAATGTTTTATCGTATAAAAGACAATGCGGAAACTGCACATTTTGCGGTGACGTGACAAAACCAAATTTTAAATACTCTGCTGAATACTGCCGGCACTTCTTTTTTGAATTCATATCGAACTTCCACACCACGAAACATGCCCAATTAAACAGAAATTCACTAAATCAAATCAAACAATAGATACTACGTAAGGAGGTTAAGGCGCTTATTGCAAGATTCTGAATGACAACTGATAAGTAAATGCAAAAATCCATTCCTACACATATCCATCCACTTTTCAGGAGTTAAATATATGCTGGCGCCAACAGTCAGACAGTGCTTACAAGATTTTTTTTCTTCCTAGTGAAAACGGCAATAAAATAAAAGATATTATTATTCGCTTTTGGGATTTTTTTTTTATCCGAACAGATTTAATTGAGCTGTAAATCATACATGCCTTATTTCCTGGGAACGACTTTCTTTGATTTGACGTGCCATATGCTTAGTTCGGTATTACACAACGTAGGTATTCTAAAAGATATTTCTGAATTGTGTACCGATTTGTTTTAATAAATATAGTTTTTGAAAGGTCAAGAATTTCCCATTACTAGGTATCCGAATACCAGTGGCCCACCCCTATCGCCCCCCAAAAATGTATCACCCCTTAGAAGAGTTCGATCGCCCCCTTGGGGGCGATCGCCCCCAGGTTGAGAATCACTGGTCTAGAAGAAGCTGTGCGGTCCGTCAGTGCCATACGCACCAGGTGTCTGTCATCGCGAGCTGACGTCACATTTCGGGGTTCACTCCCAGATTTCTGAGTTGTCCGACCCTCGTCCGTCCACTGCTTCCAAACACGCATGATTGTGCTGCTGTTACGCTGCACACGAGCGGCTACAGCACGATAAGACAATCCAGTTTCACGAAGGCCGACGATTCTGCCCCGTTCAAACTCCGAAATTTGCTCAAATTTCGCTTTCTTACATCGAAGAGGCATAGTAAAGATTCAGTTAACGTTTAATCTAGCATATAACCACCGATAACCATACACGCCTCGCTACAGCCGTCTATCTATGTTCGGTTCGATCGCCGTTCAGAGGGCGCTGCTCAGAATACGCATGTGCTACCTGTCTGCAATTCTAATCATTTGCATATCATGCCCTACTTTACATTTCCTGCAATTTTTAGCTCACTCGCGTAAGTCCTTCGTGGTGTTGCAATTTTCACAAACAGGAGTGTATTTATTTATTTGTAGTATTTTCACTTCAAACTCGAGAATTAAATTTCATTCTTTAAACATTTCTGTTATTCTTCAAGACTGATTAGTTTTCTAGCCTAAGAATATTTTCTTAAAGCTGACATCTGATCGGAAATTCATATAAAGATATTAATAGTACTCGCAATTTAATTTAAAAATGAAAATTCCTTCGTTTTTCGTAATACTTGACTCTTTTTTTTTTTTTAAATTCATGTTTCTAATTGTATTATAAAGACATAAAATACCTAGTTGGGAATAATTGCGGAAGTTTTTATGACACATTAAAGAATAAAGATAGCAATAAATAAATAAATACAATAAAGTACATTTCCGAATGGGTGTCAGCATTGAGAATATCCCCAGGACAAAATATATGAATTTATCTTAAAGAATAACATAAATAATCATTGAATAAAATTAATCATACTCATGAGATTGAATAGTAAGAAGAAATTCTGGGCTGAATGTCCTTTGTTTCAAAGTTTAGGAAAGAAAAACTTTTTTTTTCGGCCATTTCTATCATTGATCGCACATCGTCTGCGATATGGCTTGTCTAGTACTATATTAATAAACAAATGCAGTTATCAGTCATTCATAAGTTATTCTTAAAACAATACTATTTCACTATTCACTAATAACTAAGCAATCAACTTAGCGAAGCCTAAAGAATGCAACACCACGTGCAGCATGGAGCTCCTGGATCGACTGTATCGAAGGTGGAAGGAGGAAGAAAACATGCTAGAAATGCAAGGGACGCTGGGTATAAAGAACTGTGCGCATGCGCAAGTATCAACGGAGATCCACCTGTGCTACTGTGTACTAATTACCTTGACGGCGACAGCATGAAATCAATACCATCTTGACGGCGTCAACACGTATGCAATGTTGATATTGTAAGGTAATATCAATATTGGTATTATAAGGTGAATGCAATGTTGCATACGTGTTGTTATTGCAATATTGCTTTTTAATCTTTATGCAACCTTTATGCAGTATGAAACACGTCAATATTGACGCCGTCAGTATAATATCAAGATCTGTCAAGGTTGATGCAAGAAATTTTGCTAGTAGGGGGGCCACACAATGTGCACCAATGATTTTTCCTACACAAATCATTTCTGTTTTGAAGCTATTAGTTTGCGATGTAAGAACAACCCCAAGTTCTCACATAGTATTACATGTTGCCTGTCAATCAATAATAAAAGCCATTACTAATTTCACTATCCAAACCGCACTCCTCAAAAACTAGCAAGCACAAACTTGGAAGCTTATACAAAAGATTCGTACTCATCTTTGGCGGGGGGGGGGATAGAGAAAAGGCAGGTGAATGGAATTTTAGTTAGATCTCATACGGTAATACTTTTTTCCACAGCTCATGCTTTAATGCAGTATTTTTTGTTTTCGTTCAAAAAAAAAGTTTTGAATAAAGTGGCTACTAATGGTAAAAAAAGGGCTACTGAACTAAAAGTGTATGCCAGCCACTGACGACTAAATATTTTTTTTTTTCCGTTAACGCATTACTTCCTTCCAGCAAGGAAGTAAAATTAATAATAATTAATTGATAACTGTCAGTGCCGGATATACAATGCTGCCCTTACCCATCTTCCTTCAAGTTTTATATTGAGTTTCAACGAAAAAGAGAACCCACTACGGAAAGAGTAAATTTGTTGTCCCCCAAAAGTTGCCTCCCGGGGGCAAGGGTCCCGACTCCCCCCTCCACCTGCAGATCTAGCACTGATCTCTTTAGTGAATTTTCAAGGAAATGATTATTCATTAAGGAACTCCACTGCATTTACATTGTTTAAAAGAACACTACTGTTTAAGGTCATTGATCAGAAACCAAGCAATAGATCACTCAGTAGCAAAGTAGCACGAATTCAAACAAATAAGGCTTATTGATTTTGTTGAGAAATTAAAATTTTTGAAAATGAAGTTTATGATGCAACAAACTGAAGTTATGTGAGCCTTTGTTAGTATATTTTTGTTTACTTTTACCAGTATGGATGAGCTTTGAAAACGTAAGTTGGAAATTTATATTTTAAATGTAAATGCAGTTTATGTAGTAATTAATATTGCGTACTACATTTTCTCTCATTTTTTTTATTTTTACACATTTCTCGTGTGCAATTCTGTTGTAACCTATTCAATTGTTTTGGAAATGTCTTCGCATTTTAAATTTTCATAGCAACTATGCTGATTAATAATTATATTCATACTAAGCCAAAACCATCATCAGCCTGCAGTCTCAAAATACGTGAATTTAGTACACATTTATTATTTTTAAAGCTTCTTTAAAACTTGTGTAATAGGTATTCTGAGAGAATATTAGTGCTAAGTAATTGTTTTAAAACGCATCCTAGAAACTGTGCCTAAACGTGTACCGCAAAATGTTTAGTGTAAATGTTCAAAAACGCGTCTTTAATGCTATCCTATAAGTGCTTAAAAAGTGCGTTAAAAAGAGGGCTGATCTAAATATATGTTCCGAACTGTGTTTCTAGAAGTGTTTTGGAAACTGACCCAAAAAAGTGTTCTAAAGAAGGGGACAAATGTCCGTGTTCAAAAATATTTCGAAACGTGTTCTCACAATGGTTCTAATAAGGGACAATGGTTCTCTAAAGGAGACAAGTGTCCGTGTGAAAAGAGTGTTCAAAAAGTGTTTGATTATTTGCAGTGCGTTTGAGGACTGTTGAAAGTACCACTTGTCTTCTCTGTAACTCAAATCAAGAAACAAATATTCGCCACCTGCACATTTGTACTGAGCTTTACAGACGGAGCATATGCGATCAGTATTGTAAGGCAAGAGAATATAGGCAGCTAATATTTTACTGTATTCCTTGTTCTGTGTACTGTGCGTGTAGTTTTTTTTTTATTCTGTTCTTTGTCTCTTATTTTTACTGCACGCAATTAGCAATAAAATTATATTTTTAACACAAAATGTTTTTAGAACGTTGTTCAGACACAAGCTATTGACAATGAGAATGATTACTCAGTATATTTCTCTTTTGATACGCTCATTCGCTTTCATGATAATTACATTCATTTATGAATATAAAAGCACAAAGCATTTATATTTGTTTTTGTAAGCAAATGTTCAATAAGAGTTTAATCTTTTATACAATTTGAAATTTGACTAAAATTAAAATTTTGACAATAGTTTGAAAGCCCTGGGGTTCTACGGAACTCAGGTTGAAGATGTCTGTTGTACTCCAAGTTTTTAAAAGCAGTTTTCCTTAATGAACAAATAAACTCTCTACAATTTATTTCACTTCCAGCGTGCTAACACGGCAGAGAACATAACCAAACTCATTCCCCCTAGTGCAATTGCCTTAATTATACTCACTTGCGAGGGTTGCGTTTCTAAAAGAATTTCGACAGTTGATTCTTGTGTATTTTTAGCGCCAAATCCAGAAAGGACGGGTTTTTTTTTTTTTTTTTTTTTTTTTTTTTTTTTTGTAGAATGCAAATTTTTAAATTTGTAAACAGTAAACAAAAAAAATAATAAAACAAAAATTTTTGATGAACTTATTCCAGTTTTCGTTGTTTTTGATTTTTTGAGGGTTTTTTTTTCACAAGTTTCCATGCTCTATAGCTGGTCACTCCGTGATCCAAAACGTTATAATTTTGCGTAAACTTCAGTCTATCTTTTCAGTTTTTATTTGCAATCACAAAAACCTATTAAACAGCAATATTTTAAAATTTATACCATTGTGATATTAAATAAAAAATACAGATGAAAAACTATAATAACGAAAAAATAGGGGAAGGTTGCCGTCAATGGACCACATAACAGTTTTCACCTTTTTTAGAACTTAGTTCGAACTCAGACTTTATAGAGACTGAAAGTGTCACTATAAAGTCCAAGTATATTTCTTTTTATATACGAATATTTGCTTTTATGATAAAAATATTCAACGATGAATAACTGTTAAAAAAATATATATTAACATGCGGTCCATTAACAGAAACTGGTTGCTATGGGTGGTGTATTAAGTTTCCATCGATGCACCACATTCTCAAATAAGAAAATCAATCCATAAGTTACAATTAATTATAACAAGATATCAATAAACACTACAAATGATAGTAAGTTATTCATAGAAGAGAAAATTGTTTTTTTAAAATTATTTTTTAACCTAAGAGGAGCATCAAATCCCCCCAGCACTCACACAACACAGCTGTTTTCACTACACCTCGATCACTTAATATTTTCCAACATGGAACTTACTTTTCTGAGCTAAAATCTTTTGGGGGACTCTTTTGAACTGTTAGGAGTCCTGTTTCATCCATGTTGAAAATTTTTGATCCCTCAAGATTGTACTTGATGACAAGGCTCTCTAAAATTCAAAACAACTTATTACTATTTCCTTACTGAAAACAGAGGTTCGAGCTATTTCAGTATTCTCTAGTAGTCAATCATATCCACGGTTTATCATCCATGGTTTAGGGGGCATGACCCCCATTACCCTCCCCTTGTATCCGGCCCGGGCTCTTATAGCTGGTCACTCCGTGATTCAAAAGTTAAAATTTTGCATAAATTTCACTCTACCTTTTGAGGTTTTTTATTTGTACTAAATATTATATTTAAAAAAAATTAAATATTATTATTTTAAAAGTTATACCATTGCAATATTAAATATGAGACACTAATAAAAAATTGTAATAACGAAAAAATCTATCTATTTATTTTAATGCAGACAAAATAAAAGCGAAAAATATATTCTAAACGACTTCATTTGAATATCTTGCGTTAAATTCTTAAGTTTTATTTGACTTAAAGATTAAAAACATTCATAATTTTTATATCTAAAGTCAAATTATATTACAAAAACATACAGAATAAGTAAAAAGTGCAAAGCATTGATATTCAATTTTGAGAGCAAATGTTCAATAAGAATTCAATCTTTTATACAATTTAAAATTTGACTAAAATAACTTTTATCAAAGTTCCAAGAAGTCCTAGGGTTCTGCGGAACTCAGGTTGAAGATCTCTGCCGTACTCCACGTTTCTGAAAGTAGTTTTCCTCAATAAACAAATGAACTCTGTACAACTTGTTTCACTTCCAATGCACTAACAGTGCAGAGAAAATAACCAAACTCACTGTCTCTACTGCAATGCATTGGCTTTAATTACTAACCTGCGATGGTTGAGTTTCTAAAATAGTTTCGATAGTTGATGCTTGTTTAATTTTAGCGCCGAATCCAAAAACGACTTTCATTTTTTCTCCTCTTACTCTTACTTTTTCTTTTTCTTTTTTTTTTTTTTTTTTTTTTTTGTAGGATGCGAATTTCAAAATTTGCAAACAATAAACAAATAAAAACATCATAAATTCAAAACAAAAAAATGTAGTTGTTTTTGGTGAATTAATGCCCGATTTCCATACATTGTCTTTGATTTTTTTGAGGAATTCTTTCTTCCATGCTCTATAGCATGCCACTCTGTGACCCAGAAAGTTATAAGTTTGCATAATTATCCGTCTATTTTTTCATTTTTTTTATTTGTAGACTATTACATTGAAAAAAACCTATCAAAGATCAAAATTTTAAAATTTATACTTTAGATAAAAAAAATTGTTATAACGAAAAAATAGGTTGGGACGATATGGTTGCCGTCATAACAGTTTTGACTACTTTTAGGACGTAGTTCAGACTCGAACTTTACAGTGACTGTGAGAATAGTTAGTATGTTTCTCTTTTAAGAAGAATAGGCATTCACTTTTATGATAACTATATTCAATAATGAATAAAAATTTAAAGAAATATTTTAGCATGTGGTCCATGCATGGGAACCGGTTGCTATGGATGAACCATTTAGCCACGTTTGCATGGACACTTTCGACACCGCAAATAACCTGCTCTTCACCAAATTCCGGTTATTTACCGGGGAAATTTGGATTTGTTTTCCTCCTGCTTCCTTCTGGAGTAAAACGCGGAGTTTTTACACAGATTTCATTGAGCGAAACTTTTAGCCTCCCTGGTATAGCCGCTAAGGATGCTAGGTAAAAACCGCTTTCCTTAGTACAATGGACAACCTCTTTTTACATGTAAACGGGGAATTTTTCAACCGTTTTTTTTCCGGTTCCTGCAAACCTTTGAAAGCGATTCCAAAAAACGTCTCCTCCAGTTTTAGAACATGATTCACAAGTTCTTTTTTCTGTTTCGGGTTGGGAAAGGGGTATATCTTCCAAACTTCTAATAAGTTGCTTCCCATCAGCAGCTTATCTTACTTATGTAACTTTTTTTTGCAAAAAATGGTCAAAACTCATGGAAACTGACAACTGGTCATGGATTTTGAGTTCAAAAACATGCATATTTGTCGAATTGTACAGATCAGATGCAAAATTTACGCATCTTAGCCATTTTATGCGTCAGTCCCGATTTTTCACACATTTCGAAATCGTTTGCATCCGCTTGTATAAGACTCGCTCATTTTTCTTTACTATGTGATTAAATAAGCTCTATACCAGTATTAATGGGTATAATGCTACACGAAATCTGAAGTGCGCAGTATCATTGTTTTAAAAACTCAAATTGTTGGAGGAACCTTGTCCTATGGTTTGTGTAGAATTCAATGCCATACAGGGAGAGGAAAGACCATCATCGGCACAAAGCAAGTAAATTCTTATTAGCGAAACGAAAGTCGGCCTTTGTGGCCGAATGGTAAAACACCTGCTTTGCGACTTGTCTTTGAGACTCACGTTGAGGGTTCGAGCACCGGGTGTTATTTCCTCTCTTAGTGCAATAAAAATGTATTGTTTGTACATAAAAATAAATAAGTAATTGGTGTAATTTAGTTGTGAAAAAACATGAACTTGATAAGTGTTAAATAAACGAATGGTTGAAAGCAAAAACTGTAAAGAAGACAAAAAGCAAGGGGTTTCTTGCATGATTTTCTTTTATATATTGGTATAAGGAAATTTCAAGTATGGTAACCTACTAATTTATTTTTATACTTTCAATTTGAAACATATAGAAAGAAACTATTAGTTGATCATTTAATATATCTGGATAATTTAAACTATCGAATAGAAATATAAGTCTGCTTGCAATTAAAAATGAGTAACGTTCAAGAAAGTCAGGTGAAAACTTAATATTTTCTAACCTTTCAAACAATTTCTCTGTAATCTTACAGAAAATTCTGGTGTAAACTTACGCAGAAATTAGTGAGACATTACGCTATAGTTGCATTAACATCCACAAGCGTTGAGTTTCTTTAAAATTAGAGGATCATCTTGCAGACTGTTTTGTTAAAAATAAATGTGACATTGTAAATAAAAAATGATGCATAAAACTTTTATTTATTTTTTCTTATGAAGCAAGGTTGAGTGATTTAAATCAGTTGATTTAAAAAAATCATTGATTCACACAAATCATGATTTTTAAAGATAAAATTTTTTTAAAGTTCAAAAGGCTGAGTTTGATGGACATGAAGTACAGAGTATTTTTATTAGAAAAACAATGAACAAACAAGTATTAATTATAAGTAATCTTACTAAAAGAAACAAAAAAAAATTCATATTGTTATTAAATAAATTTAATTGAAACCGAAGAAAAATATAAAAAAATCTTAGTCGCAATTAACATTAAAAAAAAAGAACTTGCAAAGTATATGTATATAAAACGAGGTTACCTTTCAATGAAATTAAAAATAATAAATTAAATTGGATATGTACCTATTAAGAATTAAGCTTAGAGTGGTTCAAAAAAACTTTTTTTAGTTAGAGTCCAGGGCACACCCTATTCTTTTTTAGACTTACTAATAGTATTATGCTGTAAAAGTTTTAGTTTCTTACTCAAATTTTTAGAGGGTGCTCAATTTAACATTAATCGTAGCATGGAAAATGTCACAAATTTGGAAACATTTAATTTTCCCAGTTGTGTTTTTGCAAATTTTTTTTTTTTTTCAATTACTTTTGTATATTGTAATATGTAGTATTGTTTTTTCAGTTCAATGTAATTTTTAACGCCCCTTCCCATACTTACGATGTTTGGGGGAGGGAGTTGAGCACCCTCTTTCAGTTGAAATAAGAAGTCAAAATTCTTCCGGTATATTACTATCCACAAGTCTAAAAATATTGAGGGGTGTGCTATTATCTAGAAGAAACTTTTTTTTTTTACATGTATTTTTGAACCACCCTAGTTAAGCTTAGTCACTAAAAAATAAACATATAATCCTCCTCAACTTACAGTAAGTCAAAACGGTAAAAAAATATGCATGCGTTTTATATGATAAGAATTCTAAAAAAGTCTTTTTCTCAGTCCTTGATGAGTTTTATTAAAAAATTTAAAATTCAAGAAGCATATGGTTTCTTTTTTTTCTTCGTGCATTTTATTTCAAGTGTTATTTTTCCAAAAAAAAGGGAAAATAATTCAATGTTCTACGCTATTTTTGTTCTTTCTCAGTTTATGTAATTCCATATTATTTCCTTTTTTTTCTTAGAAAAAAGAAAGGTGTTATATTTATTTTGATCGTTAAATTTTTTTGGGGAAATACACCCATATGGATATGGGACTTTATATTGTAGTAAGATTTTCTCAAGCTCATATATGTAATTATTTTTTACTGATTTCTGAATTACTCAAACTTAGATTTTATGAATTTTTAACCATATATAGAAAAAGAATTATCTAATTTAACATCTAACTTGGGCGTTATAACTTGTTAGTATCAAATACTATATTTAAATCATTTAAATTTCAAAAATTCTATTTAAATCAAAAAAATCCGATTTAAATTTAAAAAAATCCGAGTTTTTATACATATATTTTTAAAAATCCTGATTTTTATCAACCCTGTTATGAAGTAAGATCCAACAATTTAAACACTATTTTAAAATTTGTCTAATAAAATATGTAGAGTTTTTTGTTGTTCTTGAGCGCTGATTAAAAATTTCCCAATTCATCTGTTGAAAATGACTGTATTCGGTTAGTGCATTATGTTTTTATACATCATTCATTAAAACTTTTTATACAGTTTAACCTCAAATTATTTGACAAAAATTCCCAGATGATTCCGTCGTTATTTCCATTTGAAATTGCATTTGAGGGAAAATATCAGCAATTTGACGGTCTAGGAAGATTGAGCGTCAGGAACATTGGGCGCCGAGCATTTTGGGCGCCGGGAACTTTGGGCGCCGAGCATTTTGGGCGCCGGGAACTTTGGGCGCCGAGCATTTTGGGCGCCGGGAACTTTGGGCGCTGAGCACTTTGGACACCGAGCACATTGTGCCCAATGTTCTGGGCACCCAATGTTCCAGGCGGCCAAAGTTCCCGGCGCCCAAAATGCTCGGCGCCCAATGATCCCGGTGCCCAATCTGCGTCGCCCAATCTTCCCATTTCGGGGTTTAAGGGTGTGACTTTGCTCCCCGTGGTTTTGGGGAAGGGGAAGGGATTTTACTTTAATAAATTTTTGTTAGAAACTTTTCAATACATTTAAAATAAGTTTAAAATAATGTTTTAAGAAAATAAAAAGGAAATCAATTCATGTTAAGCAAAGGACACATTGCAATCACGTAAGAACGTACACCACGATCAGTGGCGAACTGGCCCTGCGCGCCATTGGCCCGGTCGCGGGCCGGTGCATGGGCTGGCCCGCCCCTATTCGGCCTGATCACCCTCCCTTCTCTGCGCCCTCGAACATGTACTCCTTCAAACTTGCAACTTTCAACAAACGTTTTTCACTTTCTTCTATATCTAAGATATAGAAGAAAGTATTGGATAAGTGCAAATTTTCGAGTTTTGACGGATTCGAACGTTTTGAGACGTGTGAGTCCATTTCGACCATTTTTGGAAAATGTGTGTGTGTGTGCGTGTCACGTATGATGTGTGTGACCAGTTTTTGTGGCCGCTCTACAGCAACCGCATGAAATTGAACGAAATTTGGTACACTTATGTGCCCCTGTGCGCCCATTGTTTTTTGGCGTGAATGTCCTCCAAAAGAGGTGGGGGTGGAGCAATGGGACGTTTTTTGAGTTATGCGTACCTGCTATTCCCCAAGAAGTAACTGGCGGAATCAAACAAAACTTGGTCCACATGTTCCCCTTAACAGGTACAAGTGCTGATTCAATTTTTGTATCAGTAACTCAAACGGGGGTTGAGCTATGGAATATTTTTTTTTTCGTCAATTGTGACTGCTGTATCTCAAGAATGAACGGAATCAAACAAAATTTATCGACAAGTAGCCCTTTGAGGGTATAAGAGTTGATTCTATTTTGGTGTCAATAGCTGAAAAGGGGGTTGGCGAAATCGAACGTTCTTTTTTTCCCATTGTGAGTGTCATATCTCAAGAAGTAATGCTACGTTCTGGATGAAATTTGGAATAAATGTGAATCCATATGTAAACAGGCGTTGGTTCGACTTTGACGTCCAGTGCTCCATGGGGCGGGGGGCTGATTTTTTTTTGTGTGTGAATAAAAATAGGGGGATATTTCGATAATTGGGAATTTGACGATCTTTCTTCATTGGCGTCAATTTTTGGCTCCAGCGCCTGCGCGAGAGGATTTTTCTTTGCAAATCAAATCAAAGAGATCGGAAACATCTATTCACATAAGGTTACTATAAATCAGCAGAGTTACCAAAATTAAATTATTTACACCAAAAATGAGACGACCGCGCCAGATTCCCAATTAGCGAAATACCCCAAAAATAGCTTTATATATGCAACAAATAAGAAAGATAAATCGCAATAGACTGTCGTCTGCGTATTTCGCATGATTTTACCTGTTGGAAAATAAAATCCCACTGAAGTATAAAGTTCATGCTTGTGGCACCTTGGGCGGAGCCCCGCATCCACTTGTGTGGTATATTTTGTTCAAGTTTCTCCGAAGGGAGGCATAGCTGTGACTGGCCAAAGTGAAAGCCGATCGAGAGATCCTGACGGCTCCAAGGGAGAACAATTAAGGGGGACACAGATGCATGGGAAAGAGGGGTGAAAAAAGGTACTTGAAAATGCGAAAGGAAAAACAAACAAACAAATTAATCCAAGCTGCTAAAAACTTGGACTATGGAGGATAATTTTTCTAACAAATTGCCTTGGCTTTTTATAATAGGGAGAATTGACTTGAGGACAGAGATGAGTTTATTGATGTTGAAAACTTTATTGATTTCCTGGATAATTGAGAATAAATCGGTGAAATTTTCTTCAGGGTAGTTATTAAAATGGGGATCACTTTCAGGGGCGGGAATGCCTTGAGTGGTATTAGAGTAAGAGCGGCGTGGGTCAACGCGGGCAGTATCCCGGTTGAAGTAGCGCCGGTTGCCTAAATTGATCTTGGGCTTTGGGAAAGCCTAACAGCCCCTATAAGAGGCTACATGGTTCTCCCCGCAGTTTGCGCAACAAGATTTTTCCTAATTTTGCCTGTTAGGGCAATCTGCTTTGTTGTGTGCTTCACCGCACACCACACATCTGACCTGCCTGAAGCAATTCTCTGCCAGGTGGTTAAATCCCTGGCAGGCATAACATTGCAGAATAGATTTATGATTACGATATTTTCCAACAGAAATTTTTGTGCTCAGAATACTTTCTAGGTCTGAAAAAGCGGCCGAATCTTTGGAATGGGGGAGTTGGACCTGGAAAAGAGGGAGTGGAGTTTTGTCCTTTCTTTTAAGTTGTGCTACCTTATTAATTTTAAAACCTTGCTCGGTAAGTTCTTCAAGCAGGTCAGAAGTGGAGGTTGTTGAGGGCAGTCCTCTAATTACAAATTTTAAGACCTTTTGGCCAAAGGGTCTACCAATGTAAAGTTGAAAGTTAACAGATTTTAAATACATGATAACTGTATTACGTGCAGTAGGATCATCCACGAAAATGGCACTTTCATTATTGCTCCTATTCCTAATTTGGAAATTCTTGCAGTTTTGGGTGAGATGTTTTACAAAATCAGCACAATTTTGTGGTGTTTGCACCACGATAGGGGGGAGTTTAAGAGGGGGCTCCTGACGGGGGGAGGGGTTACCTTCCGCCTGTTTTTCCAGAGATGAAAATTGATTGCTGACCTCAATAAGAGGTGAAGCAGCAGGTGGGGGACTTTTGCTAGTTCTTTTGGCTGGGGAGAATTCTAACTGAGCATCTTTTAGAGTTTGGAGGTGGGGGGCCATACTGGCTGAATAAAAAGCTGTCTCACCCAGGATTTCCACCAGGCGTTCGGCAACTTCGGCTTGGTCAGCACCATGCTCGGCCAATCTCAACAACTGTACTTGCATGCTGTAAAACCAATGCTATGACGAATAAAATCGTCAGAGATTCCATACTTGGCAGTTGTAAGGATTGTCGTAACATCACTATATGCAAGTGGTGAATCGTACCCGGAGGTAACATTTATTTCATCATCATCATCCTCAGCCGGGACTAAGTCCGTCCAAGAGGTGTTAGCTTTGGGATTCAGGACCGCTTGTCCGAGAGCAAATGAGGGGATAAGTACCATCGCTGGGTTCGGAGGGTCGGGATTACTCCCTGCCACCTCGCCACCGGCCGACACTGCATTCCCCCTTCCACTGTTTCTTCTTTGTCATGGCGAGACTTCTATCATTCACGAAATCCAGAAACTGAAATGTCTTTCCATTTGTGTGCAATTTCATTGAAAATAACTTTTCTTCACCATCGCAACGGCGATTGAAATCTTTCCAAACTTCTTACTTTTGAAATGTGTATGGAAAATCAAAATAAAATGACCAGATAATCGCGATGATTTAAACTTTTTAACTGTTGCCACCTTGTGTTTGTTAACAAATAAATGTTTGTAATTATTTTAAGCAAGGCTTTTAAAATAATTTTCAATTTTCATTCTTTGCTTTGCTTTTCAGATAAATCGGGAATAGGGATGGTCGTCAAGTTTTGGCATATGTAATTTTGTTTTTGTTGGGAATATTGCTTCCTCGTCAAGCATGGGGAGGGATCAGAACCATAACTACAAAACTACAAAATACATCACAAAAATTACTAAACTCATGTTCATGGCTATGAGCGCCAGCAACGGGTGCATTCTCACTCCCATTGACTTTTAACAAAAAAGTAAAATTAATTAAACAAAGTCTACAAATATTTAGGAAAAACTACAAAATACATCAAGGGAAATATGGTTTACTTTCATGTCCATGAGCACTGGTAGTGGGCTGCTTCAAGAGAGTGCACTTTCAACCCTTGGCTTTTAAAAATAAAATTAGTTGACTTTAAAAAATAATATCACTTTTAGACTTTTTTAACATTAAATTCCTTTTATTTATTTTTTACTTATTGCAAACCTTTCCTTTGATTATCTTTCTTCGCTGAATAGTTTCAACAAAGATAAAAATACAACTCATTATTGCTTTAAAGAAGCCCAGTGGCTCTAACGCTTTGCGCTTTCACGCCACAGGTCCGGGTTCGATTCCGGGTTCCGCAAGGTCGACTCAGCCATTTATCCCTTCAGTTGGTTGATAAAATGAGTACCAAGCGTGCTTGGGAACTAAACACTGGGGATCCCATGTTATAGGCTGACCACCTAACCGGAACATCTGTTCTTGCAGTGGCGGATTTACTAGGGGGCCCTCCGTGACCGTCATCTTCTGAAACCAATGATACAGAATGGAAAGAATTACTAGCAATCGCTACTAATTTTAATCAAGTACATTCCACAAATGTGCCTTAAATTAATTTTAGAGAGTTAGTGTAGTCGAAGATGGACAGCGTTACCCATTTTTTAATTTGAACCTAAGCTCGCCTCTTCCCCTTTTTCGAATTTTAATAATTTTTATATTTCTATATGTGTTTTTCAACCTTTTTCTTCCAGGACTACACTATACTGGTATGATAAGACATTGCTATCATTTAGAACAGTTGTTTCCAACCCTGGTGGGGATCACCCCCCCCCCCCCAAAGGGACGATTTGACACTACAAGGGGGCGAAAATTCGTTAGAGGCGATTAATATTTAAAAGACAGGATAAGAGGGGACATTTGACTCCTTGCCCCTCTATATGACGGGTCGGGGGATTGCTTTCACGGTTTTCAACCACCACCCCCTTGAAAAGACTGTAAATCTGCCCTTGTGCTCTTGCACCCCACAGCCCTTAGTCAGGAAAACTGAGATGGGCACATTAGACCTGGGCCCTCATGTCCTGTCGTTCCACTGGGTTTGGTTTATTCGCTTTAAAGTAAATAAATTAATCTATATAAATAAAACAAAGAATATGTGTGTATATAGTATGTGTGTATGTATATATATGTGTGTATGTATATATGCGTGTATGTATATATATGTGTGTATGTTCTCCATACAAATCCACAGTTTACGTCGGATCTCGACCAAATTTGGCAGGAAGGTACTTCGGCACGCGAGAAATAACGAAGGGGGATTTTCGAACGAAAAAAAGGACTGAACCGTTCGAATTTCAATTTTAAAGCCCGAAAATGGCATTAAATGGTATTCCCACCCAATAATTATCCCATTTCTTTGTTTCAGGTCCGCGAAAAACACACATAGAGTTCTTTCATTTCCTTCGAGTTTCAAAAAAAAAAAAAACTATAAAATCACCAGAAAAAAATTAAAAACCACTGCGAAGCGTAATGGAACAGAAATTTTAAAGCTGAAAATTATCGTTTGCGCGATCTCATTTTAAAGTAGCGTTCAGAAGGTTGCCGCTCTTTTTTCTCGGTTGTGGCTTAATAAAATTTTGTTTCTGTTTTGAGGTAAAATTTTCCTCTTTTGATTTAGCGACTTATCTTCTTTCTTTCTTTCTTTCTTTTTTTTGGGGGGGAGGGGGGATTTTAGTTGTATTTCTGGGGGGGTTGCGTTTAATTTTTTTCGGGAACTTTTGATTTGACGTTTTCTTTCTTTGAGAATGTATTTTGATGGGAAATTTTGTAGTATTTTTTTTCTCTAATTGAAACATGATTGTTAAACACGCGTCACTTGACAAAACTTTTTCTTTTTTTTTTAGGTAGACCGTGCAAAAAGCCGCGCAGTGTACCTAGTTAAAAATAAACGAAAAAAAAAACGATGATGAAAAAATTTTTTTTTTCACGATTTGCATGCAAGTGAACCCCACCCCTCCCCCCATATTTGGTTTTCGGCGCACATGAGTCTGGTTTACCTCTAACTGTGTCTGATAATAATATTTTTAGAAAAAACATGCTTAATACTTTCCTGAAAGTACAAAAAAACAATTACTTTTTGAAACACATTTAACCATTCATTTACTAAAATTAATTACTTCACTATTGTTACTGTCAATTGGTGTGGAAAATAGGAGGCTAAGCGCCACCTAAAGAATTTTTAAACCCCCCCCCCCCCGTCTTGGATCTTTCTAAAAAGATTGTAAAAATTTCGAGGAATATCTTCATTCCTGTCCCCTACCCCCTTTCCCAGTCTTGCCAAATAAAGCTTGAAATTGAGCCTCTAATAAGACTTCAATTTTGAAAACTCCCAAAAGAGTCCCCCCCCCCTCAACCCCACCCTTTTGTTTAAACACCTGAAAAAAATTAAAACTGGTTTCTTAGGACATCATGAATTTCGCAAAAGTTACGATGGGGAAATCCCGAATCCCCTATTCTTGGTCTAGAAAGATTGAGCGCCGATCATTTTGGGCGCCGAGCACATTGTGCCAAATGTTCCCGCCGCCCAAAGTTCCCGGCGCCCAAAATGCTCGGCGCCCAAAGTGCTTGGCGCCCAAAGTTCCCGGCGTCCAAAATGCTCGGCGCCCAAAGTTCCCGGCGCCTAAAGTGCTCGGCGCCCAAAGTTCCCGGCACCCAAAGGGCTCGGCGCTCAAAGTTCCCGGCGCCCAATCTTCCCATTTCGGCAATTTGACGCAGTAAAAAACATTTATCGCCGCTTGAATTTCATTACGTTTAATAACGAAACTACCGTTCTTGCCACTCTAATCTCTCTCAAACAGGTCTCCGTGCTTGGTCATGGCGGCCAATGCAAGCAGTATACGAGTCGTTCCTCTACCCTATTTTACAGCCGGATTCAAGTGAAACACTACCCAATGGGTCTCTGGGTTTGAGATGGTTAAAATCGTGATGCAATATTTGTTTTGATGTTGAATTCATGTTCGCTCGAGTAATGGATATATTCCGGGCAATTTTTTTTTCAACTTTTAGCTGTACAATTGGAAAAGAAAGCAAACTGGATAAAAAAATGTTGCCGTTTAAGAAATGCTTTATATGTTCCACATGCATATTGTATTTGTTTGTATTTGTTTTGAATAAAATGCATGATGTTTAAACGAAAATTACGATTTGATAATCGTCCGATGAGAATGAATCGAATGAGGGTCAAAGATTTTCAAATAATTTTCTCACAACGACAACTGAATAATACTTAGAGAATTTTGGGTTTAATTTGCCTATTTTAATATCTGTTTGATTTGAACATGTTTGTTTACCTAAGTTGAATACATTTGCACAAGTAGTAATTAAAAATATGTTTACTTATGAAGCAAAATGAGAGTTTTTGTTATTAGTTTGGCACAAGTTTAAATTCAAAAGTTGGAACCAATTTCTAGAATAGTTACAAATAATCACATTGATAAGATACATCCAGTTTTGAAATGGTGATACACATTGTGCAGAGATAAGTTCTTTTTACTTCAACTAATTGATTGTAGTATGTCTTCTTTGTTATTAAGGCAAGTCAGTTATTTTTTCATCAGTGAACTGTAAACTAATTTCTTGTTACTCTGAAATAAGTGTAGCTTCAAAAAAGACATTTTATTTGAATACAAAATTATAAAACTAATTACACCTACATGTACTGTAATACGAACAATGAAAGAACATAGTATGACAACGGCCAGGCCCGAATCTATCAATTTTGAGGCCCTCTGCGAAAATTCAGCACGGTTGCTAACTGCCTACTAAATTTCTATGTCTCTAAGGGCCGAGGTGCACTTTCAGTGGCATGCCCCCCCCCCCCACACACACACACTGCTGGGTCTGCGAGTATGTAGATCCGGACCTGACCAAGGCCACACACAGGGTAGGGAAGCAGGGGCAGGGTTGTCCGAAGCACCTAGACCGTTTGGCTGATTTTCATGAAATGTAACAAAGTTTGTAGCATGGGGTTGTGCATCTCGAAGCGATTTTTCGAAAATTCCATTTTGTTCTACTTCCATTCCAATTTTAAGAAAATTTCTCCGACTAAATTATCACAACGTGGAATAGTAAATTACGAAATCATCATAACGCAGAACTGTAACATGGGCAAGCAAATTGGCGAGAAATTCACCCTACATTATTTAAATATACAGGCGAACCAAAAGACCCTTTAATTTTCTACTACGGGCAAAGCCGTATGGGTACCTCTAATACTGAATAAAAGTAAAAAGAATACATTTTAATGCAGCTAAAGCTCAGTTTAGGGCTTGCTGTCATGTCTTCAATCCCGCCCGGGGAGGATGTCCCGCTCGTACTTCTCTTTGGACCGCCCTGTGCCAGGAAAAAACTCTTAAGATGGCTCACAAGGGGCCTGCTGGCCCTGGGAATGGACACACCAGAGATGTTTTTGGGCACTGTAGCATAACGAGAAATTTTTTATGTGGAGGTGAAGGCTTACTCATTACCGGGGTTGCAGCGACAGGCCAATTTTAGGTTAGGAGATATGAGTTGGAAGCTTTGAAATTCTAGAATTTAGAATCATTTTCCCTCCAGACTGTAGCTCTGTCCGGGATACAGAGTAGTAGTGGGAATTGGTTTGCTTTTGGGGTAAAGGCAGGGCAGCTGAGAGGCAAGGCAAACCTGTTGTTAGTTTGGTCCCCAGCCCCCACTCTCCTCATAAAACTCTGAGCTGTGACCCCTAGTTTTCGACAGTCTGACATGGTCTCTCGTTGGCCCTGCGTAAACGAGTCTGAGATTTAAAAATTCAAATGCATTGCTGTAATACAATTTTCCCATCACTGCCGCACGTAAAGGCATACATTAGCCTTAAAACCAGCCATGTACTTCATGTAGTATTACACAGCTACATGCTGTATAACCCATCACAAGTCGAACCGCACCATGCTGCGGACACTCACTGGTGAGATATATTTACTTTGTCTACCAGTTTGTTGGCGCTCTCAGCTCCAATGAGTTGACACCTACCTACAGCTCGCTTTTTCACACTATTCCAGACTGATGAGTTCTAATAAGAATGAAACTGCAGTGTTTGGATGTGATAACCGGACTGTCTGCTACCATTGCAGGTTATTTTCTCATACATCCAGTTCCGGATCCAGGACGAAAGAAGCATGTTGTAATATAACTAGATGCAAAACTCAGCAGCAGCCACTGGATGTGCAAATTTTGAAGTAAATGGGCAAAAACATAGCCAACAAGGATACAATGCTGTTTGCTAAGGCATATCAGAGGCTACGGCAGAAGTTGTTTGTACACGTCTTGTTCGAGCACTTGTCTATTTACTAAAAGGTCTCAATTACCCACGGAACCGTTTCTTGTAGTGTATCTGGTTAATACAGTCAAATTTGCTTATAACGAGCCCTGTTTAAACGAGAACTTGGATTTAGCGAGGAAATCAAAAAGCTTTGGCTGGTACAAGGTTAAGCCTATAAGAACTTATTTCGCCTTATCGAGCAAACCCCACTTAAAGTGAGCAATATTTTTGTCGCTTGAAGCGGGGGGAAAAGTCATAAAATTTCTGCCAACTTAAACTGCAGAAAACATTATTCTATTTCTCAAAAAATTTCATTACCATTTTGAATTGAAAAAAAAAATTAATTTGAATTCTGCCATCTTGAATTCAAATTATGTTTTTCGCAATCACGAGTGTGTGTGTATATGTAGGCGTGTGTGTTTGTGTGTGGGGAGTATGTGTATGTGCGTAGGCATGTGTGTTTGTGTCTGTGTGCAGGCATGAGTGTATGGGTAGTTATGTGTAGGTGTGGGGGGGGGGGGGTATGTGCATGTGGTGTGTAGGCATATGTGTTTGTGTCTGTGTGCAGGCATGAGTGTATGGGTAGTTGTGTGTATGTGAGTGTGTAGGTGTGTATATGTGTTTGTGCATGTGTGTAGGTGTATGTATCTGTGTAGGTGTATGTGTGTATGTAGGTGTATGTATGTGTATATATGTATATGTGTGTAGGTGCGTGTATGGTATACGTGTAAGTGTAGGATATTGACGAAACCTGGAGACGGTTTTCGTTAGAGGTGCAGCATCGTGAGGAGCCGGTCGACGGTGATGCTGCGGAGGGTGCTGGTGGGAAAATAAAATCATAGGAATGCCAAAAACAGTCAAGTGAGAACAATAAGCAATCGTGATTGCTCAAAAAAAAAGACATAAATCCTGAGAAAAAGTGAAGACACAGCCTTTTTTAAAAAAATTCATGGAGTAAAGGAGAATTTAGAAATTATATTTGTTGAAGCGAATGTTAAATCATTTCCGAAATATACTTCCGAGGATATTGTAGCTCTAAGTCAAGCTAATGCAGATGAAAAGAAAAGAAAGTGACTACAAAAGCAACAAATGTGAAGAATTTGAAATTCAATAGCCTTGGACATACTGTCAGCCTGGCTTAATTGAATATCGTCGGTTCCAAGAAATATTACTATTTGATTAAGAGGGGAAATTTTATTTACCTTTTTAAATTTACAACTTGTCTTAAAACATAATAAAAAAACAAGTTTTTAAGGGAAATAATTAGTGTTATTAACAAGTATATTACAAGTACGTATGAAAATTATAAAAAGTAGCTTACAACTTCAATTATAAAATCTTTATTTTTGGAACTTTTTACAGAACAACATTGTTTTTTGAAAAATTCCATAATAGGTGATTGCTCGCTCAAGATCTTTTGGGAACACTTTCTGTCTATCGTATCTTACATTAAATATTTGTCAATTTATCATCGTCTAAATTGAGTACAGTATTTGTCAGGGCCGGATTTGAAAGTGTGTAGGCACCGGAGCAAAGTCCAGTCAATTGGTAGAAAAAAACGGACTTGCCTTACAAAAAATGGGGTCAAAGATTTTATTTTTTAAATTTGTGTATACTAGTGCCAATATGAAAAAACCAAATTATCCAACACGAAAAACCTCGGGAGAAGTTTTGGGGGCCGAAAACCCCCCAAAAATTGTGACTTTTTGTAGTATTTTCAAAATATCTCAAAAATGGTTAAAATTACAAAAAAACTTCCATGCAAGTGTTAAAGAGGATTAAATTTCCTTCAACTTTTGTCACTACAACATTTTTGTAGCATGAAAAGCAAGCGAGTTACTGAGGGTAAATGCCTCCGTTCCCTTTAACTTAAACAAGACAGCCCCATTCCATCCCCCCTTTTTTTCTCCAAATGAGATGAATCGACTCAATAGCTACTCATGTTGGTCACTTCAGCGTTTGGGCCAGAGTATGTTTTATCAATTTGTGTGTTCTGTATTACAATTTTTTTCCCTAGAAATGAATACGCCTGACCAAGGTGTTTTACTATTATTATTATTATTATTTGCGAAATCAGTTTGCGTGAATGCGAAATAAAGATTGTGAAGGAGAAGGGAATAGAAAATCTTCAAAGATGCAGCGCAAAACGGCAAAATGAAGAACATGAGCGTTTTTTGAAGTTCTTAAAAGAAGTGACAATTCACACTGCCTGTCACAAATGCTATATCAATGAGCAATCAATCTCTTCCCTTGAAGTAATGGTTGAACCTAACATGTTAACTAAATTCCTCAAGAAAGATTTCTGGCAAATTATAACAACAAGAATAGTCTTATTCAACTTCTTGAGACATATTTCGAAGAGTGTGGCATTTAAGTCAGGCAGACTCAAGATGATGTCGACTTACTTACTGCTCTTTCAAAGGCAAAAGAAATTGAAAAGTTTGTTATAGTGGGCGAGAGGATGTAGATCTGTTGGTGCTGATGACAGCTTTAGGAAGCCTTTCAGCAACTTGTTCTTTTTAAAACCTGGAAGAGGGAATACATGTGATTTGTTTTTTTTCCCCACTAAATCTTTTAAGTTTGACCCCAGCAATATTCTTTTGATCCATGCGTTTAGTGGGTGTGATACGACTTCGGCAGTCTTTGGCCAAGGCAAAATTAAGTTGTACAAAATAGTTAAAAAAGAAAAAAACTCCTGAAATTAAGGAAGCTATTGAAGTATTTAGGGACCCAATCTGTCATCATGAAGCCTTAGCTGCAGCTGGAGAAAACATTTTGCAAATATTATACACAGGTGACGTAAAGTATTTGAACCTATCTTTGGATACTTTGCAATTTAATCTTTTTATAAAACTAGTACAGGGCTAAGATAAATCTTGCAGGGCTACCTCCAACGTGCGGAGAGGGGGGGGGGGGATGCTTCACGCTATCACTCATCTCGGTTCTACCACCAAATTCAAAGTTGGGCAACATAATTGATCCAGAGAAGTGGGGTTGGGAATGCAGAACGCAAGGTCTAATGCATGTTGACACGAAAAGAGATTCAGTTACTCAGAAATTTTGAAGATTGTACCTTAAACCTGCAAGAAAAATTGTACTAGAGCCTGTTCTTGTCACAAGGCAGGTTTAAAATGCTCCAGCACACTGCAGTGGCACAAATTGTGAAAATGTTGCAGAAATTTCATCTTTGGATGAGACTGCTGAAGAAGATGATTTGTTATATATATAATGTATTTGCATATGTTTAAGGCAATTTAGATATGTTAATGTACAAAGCATATGTTTGTGTGAATTGAAAATTTGTGTGTAGATAGTTTATAAATTAACTACTTAAGCTGTCAATCAAGTATGAACAACTCATTCATGTCCAAATATTTCTAAGTTATCAAATTAAAATAGTTTTTTTTTTACTTAAAATATGTTTTTTCAGTACAATATATTATATAGGCCATTTAAGAAAGTGCAATGAAGTTTTCACACTTTTTATTTCTGTTTAGTGCGTAAATTAAGTAGCGAAATTGCTCAATTTCAAAGACCTGTATCTTTTTTACAAACCAAATACACAAAACAATATATATAATATGTATAATACTTGAATGGAATATTCAATTGGCCAAGAAATTTTATTTTTAATTCCATTCCCTTTTGGTTTACAAGGGTCTAAAATTGTCATTTTTCAGATCTTTGAGGGGCTGTAACCAATAAAGGGTAAGCAAACACACAGCAACAGTTACATATACTTATTAGCATGGTTCCAGTGATTAGTTTTTGCCGTATTTCATTTTGTGTTTCCGTCCCCTACGCGAGTTGTCCCCCTTTAAAATGAGTAAATAGATTTTGGCCAAAATGCAAAGGTCTAAAAGTCCCAATTTTGACTGCAAAAATCACTTTTGATGACCCCTAAAAAATCAAGGGTTAGGGTTAGATAAAAAAAAATAAAAGTGGTTTTAAATATCATTCATATGCATCTTTTTGGGATATGAGTTTCAAAAAAGTTAAAAATGGTCGAGCGCACCCATCCGTTGAATCTGTATGGAATGACCCAGCAAATAGCTAACTTTGGTGTTATATAGAGAATATGGGCTGTGGTAGCCCGATCGGTAGAGTGTCGGATTCGGGACCGGAGGGTCCTGAGTTCGAACCTCGATGGTCGAAGACCCACCGTCGTCATTAAAGGGGACTGGGCGACGTTAAATATGCTCGTGGTCTCAATGTCCTCCAAGTGAAACGATACCTCTGGGGGTGCTAGCCAAGGCCGTATCCAGAGGGGGGGCCTGAGGGGCCCGCCCCCCCCCCCCCGAAACCCAAAATGTTTTGTACCGTAAAACAGAAGAAGGTTTTTTTTTTTCCTTTTTTAAATCCCTATTGTCAGAAAAAGAAAATAACAATTTTTTTTTTTTAATTCTTAATTTTGCTACTATTCAAAATTTATAATATTTTGAAGAAATACAGAAAAAGCAGTTCTAGTTCTCATTAGCTGCAAGGCACACTTGAAATTTAGACCTTTAATTAGGACTTCCTGCTCCCTTTTCCAATTCAATTCAGGGCAGTCCAGGGTCAAGGCAGGCCCTTTGTCAGTTCGGTAGACTTTTCAAGTCTACCAAACTGACTTCTGTGCACTTCCTCCTCCAGAGGCGTGCACAGAAATTTTGGTTCTGCCACAACTGCTTTTTTTTTGGGCCCCCTCCATAATGTTTACCCATATTTTCAACCCTAGGTTTAAAAATATTGGGCCCCATTTAAGCTCGGGTTCGGGCCAACAGGTGTCCCTTCTCCCCTCTGTGCACGACCCTGCCCTCCTCTCCCTAAAACTCTTATAAAACACACTGTACTGATTTCGAGCCGGGGACTCCCCAAAGGCTGGGCCCCTAGTTTCCGATTAGGCGAGTATCTTGTTACCAAGATGTGCCAAATTCAGCTCCTTGATACATCCTGAGTAAAAAATGCAAAAATCACGATTCTCGCGTTTTTGTAGCATAATTTTCAAGATCATTTTTGTGACTGATATATTTCTTGTCTTGCATTTATTTAATGCCGAATTCAGTATCATGGAAGTTCTTTTGTTATTGCTTGTTTTTTTTTCTAACTTCTACTGCATACTGTTAATACCTTATGTATAAGAAAAAAATAACAGTTACTCAACTCTCTTTCATTTTCTGCACTACTTGTGATTGAAAAAAAGTCGTTTCGAGAAACATTTCCTTGCATTTATTTTTAACTTAAAACGGGTGTGTCTTACAAAGTTATAATCATTTTGCAAGACTGTGCAATCAACTTCTGAAAATGAAAATAAAGAGCTTCAAATAATTTCAACTCTTAGAGAGTCTTTGAAAATTATTTAAGTTTTTGAAATTCCTTGAAAAGTTCTTCAATTTTGTATCTTATCAAGAAAATAAAGTATGAATTGTCCAAATGGCCAGAATATTACTCTTCCGTTCTTATTTTCTGAATGTCTACACCATTTCTTTTAAACTCTTTTGTACAAGTTTCATACTGTAGGGCATTTAATGAAAAAAAAAAAAATGGGGGTAGCGGAAGTGATCAAAAACAAACTTCACTAAAAGCCGATATGAGCAGATGGGGCGGGGTGCTTCTCTTTTCTCCTCTCTCGTTTTTCCTCTCTGTCCATTAAGTTCCATGATTTGTCGAGCAAGCAATTTTTATTTTGTTTGATCTTGATTTGCAAAAGAATGTATAACTTTTAAAAGACTTTGTTTGCCTCTTTTTTTTCTTCATATTTTTGTAGTCTCAATTACCTAATATAAAGCCTCAAAATACAGATTTTTTTTTCAAAAATTTCTCGGGGGAAAAACCTCCGAACCCCCTGAAATTATGGATGTTCTACATCCGACTTAAAGGGACACTCTCCTGTTATCCTTACCACTACAAGGTGAATAAAAAAATAATAAGAAATTAAAATAACAACAGTTCAAACAGTGGAATCATTAAAAATCGAGACAAAAAGTCTTCTATGTTAACATTTTTATGCGTTTGGTGTGTCTATATATACTATATGTGTGTGTGTGTGTGTTAAGGCAATGTGCTAATCCGGGCCCCTCCCGAAAAAAATTTCTGGATACGGCCTTGGTGCTAGCACCAGGTAGCTATTAGCTCCTGGACTAGTTCTAAATTCTCATTAACTGTTCGATCCGGTGATGGTGCTGCCATCTATTGGTATATAAAATAATGGAGGCAAGGCACTTAGTATGCAGTCCTCGACATAAATACAGTTGAAGTCAGTTGTGACTCTGAATAGGAATATAGAGAATATAAAAATAACGCAGTATGTATAACTTTTCATGATTTTTCCACAAATCCTTTTATTACGAGCACTCTGTTATATATAACAAGCAAATGCTGCAGTTTCTTTGCGCTTGTTTGTAGTAAGTTAGACTGTACTACATATGTCGGAGCAAGCCCTTGCTACAGGCGGCAACTACTGAAAGGTGGCAAAATTCACTATAATTATTTTCTTCAAATTTGTTCAAACTGGATATAAAACCTTGAAGGTAGATGGGTAAGGACTAATGATGGACATAATCGAATGACTCGAGAAATCTTACTATCACGAATTCTTCGTTATTAATCGACTCAGCTCGAGTTCTCGATTTCAAAAGATCTCGATTATCAATCGTTCAAGTTCTCGATTTGGAAAGATCTCGATTATCAAAAGGTCTCGATAATGCCCATCACTGTTGCGAACATCAGTTTCAACATTTGCCACAGAAATATAAAAATAACAGAAAAATTAAAGATCTGGCACTGCTCGCTTAGGCACGCGCTATCACCCTCACCCCTCCCAAACCAATCAAAATTTGCCCCTCTTGTCTGACTATGTTGTGTATATGTACCTTTATGTAGTACTGCCATTATTTTTTTTTTCATTGAAAAAAAAAAGCAGCGGGATTTGGACCGTTATTTATTTTTTTCATTTATTTACAGCGAAATGTTTCTGCCAATTACTTTTTTTAAAAGCATGTGTATGCAGTACATATATGTTACTGTAAAACAGCAAAATTAAAGAATGTCGACTTTTACTGGTGATTCACCAGAAATATAAAGTATATCACTGATGTCTTTGGTATGTGTATGTTGATATGCACTAGCTAATGTCGACATTTACCTGATTTCAGCCTTTCGCAGTTTAACTTTTAATGGGAGTACAATGCATGTCATTGTAGGAACTTATGCCGGGGCCATGTAGCTAAGTTTGATGCATTTCGTTATTGTACCACAATACGCAAGTAAATGCAATTTTAGCAAATAATTACCCAGACAACCACCTATCTTTAAAAGTCATCTATAAGAGATCCACTAGCTATAGAACTAGAGATGAGGCAAGTCCAAAAGATGACTATAAGATGTCCGAATGTCTAAATGAATATCTACCAGTGGTCGAATGGTTGCACTTTTTTGACTCCCACTGACGTCGAAAATATCTAGACGTTCCGCGGCGATCTCAGAGATATCCAGGAGATATTCTGGATATCTCATAGACATCCGGAGGATGTTTCTTGCATATTCATAGGATGTCATGTCCAGATAGCTTTTGGATGTCTTAATAACTGGTTATGGATATCGATTTTTGATCCTGTAGATGTATAGGAGATATAAGAAACGATGTTTTATAGATTTAATGTTTTTAAATACATTTTAAAGCTGTAAACAAATTTGCAGGTTTAAAACAAGCAACTTATTGTATATTAATAAATAAGTTATTTGTAAATATCTTAGTTTTACATTCTCAATGCAGTTATAAGATCCATTTTACTGATAATTATGAATAAAAGTGTTGATGTTTGTAAATAACTTATTTATTGATATATGAACAAAAAGTTGTGATTTTGAAACCAGTAAATTTGTTTACAGCTTTAAAATATCTTCCACAAAAATTAATAAGTAATAAAGTCGGCATTCATTAGTTATTTATGCTTTTCTTCATTGTTCAAAAATCTTCAACGGATGGGTTTTCATTCTATGTGTACCTATGAAATATTTTTTTTTTTTTGCATACTGTTCCAGATTTTCCCCAATTAACTCCGCCCCCCCCCCCCCCTTGCTAAAAAACAAAGAAGCAAGATGCTTTTTTCTTCCTTGTTTTAAATTCAAGTCTCAGTTCTGTGACTACTGGATTCAGTAGTCTTTTTTTTTTTAATGATTTATGTTTAAAAAAAATTTACAATTTAAAAAGTGGTAACTCTTTGGTGTCAATGAATAAATAATCTATTAAAAACAACATTTTTGCAAATAATAACTTGGATAACTGTTAATAACTGCAGTTAAGTGCAAAAGTTTTAACACTTTAAGTAACTTATTTGTGACACCATGAGTAACCATTTTTTAAACCCATAAAGTTGTTTACATTTTTAAAAGAATACATTTTAGTACAACTAAGTTTATTAGCAGTTTTAAATATTAAAGTTCCTCTGTCAAACCTGTAAGATATTTTTTTCTATATTCCTTTACTACAAACAAATACCATACACAAGAAACCAAGTTTTACTTTTTGTAAAATAACAAATTTTGATTTTTTGCATATTGAAGAACTCTGGTGAAATTATGTAGCTCAAGCTCATCCATGTAATCATTGTTTGAAATAGTTAGCTTTCCTTCAACTTTTTAAAATATCAGTTCTGGATAATATGAATCTAACTAAATTGCTTTAATGAAGTAATTTATGGGTTTTTTACGAAACATTCCTTTTGATTTACATATTGGTGTTTTTCCAAATCTGTTACTACAATCTTCTCAACAAAACAATGTTTGAATAAATGTTTATAAGTTCACATGCTAAAAGAAACTAATATAACATGTATAAACGAAAAAAATCTTCCCAGAGTACATAATTCCCTGTTACTTTAAAATATCTGTGAACTATTTTTGTTTTCATATTCTGTCATTTCTGCATCTCATAATCTAGAAATTATATATCAGGCAAATGGTGAAAACATGTATTCATTTTTATCTCGAATGAAATACAGTATAACCTCAAATTAACTATTGTCAAGGGACTGGAAAAAGTTATCATTAAATCGAAGAGCATAGACGTTCAATGCAGTCAGATCTGGACCAGTGAAATGTATAAATAAAATTAGGAAATTGTTAAATCAAAGTTATACTGTATTGCTTCAATGTTGAATTTCGTACGTGAAAACTTAACTTGAATTAAATGTTGACATTCCAATGTAGACCTACCTTTATATGCTCCTTCAAGTAGTACGCAGCAGCTTCTACATTTCAAAACAACATTCTATGTAATTTAAAAAGATATAATGTCAACAAAATTTCACTATAAAATATTTTTATTATTGACAAATATTTTTAAAATATAAAGTATAAAAAAACATCACAATTCTTCTAAAAGTGATGAGGACAAAACATCTCCATTCCTTTTTTTTTTCTCATCATTTCAAGCTTCGATGTACCGTAACTAATTTTCAACTGCAACTTCCATAGCAGAATCTGTTGCGAGGAGCCTAATACTTGATTATTCCTATTTTGAGAAAAAAACTAAGAAAAATATAAGTAATTTTAAAAAACACATATTAAAAATAAATATAATGCTTAGAACTTACCTATTTTCTCTGAACACATCCATTTTTTCTGATTATTGTTCTTAAGAACAGTCAAGTAAACTTTTCAATTCCGAAAATAAGATTAAATGGTATAATGATGGATGATAATGTACAAAGCATGTGTTTTGCTATTTATAATGATTAAATTATGAGACATACTTACCTTACGTGCTTGAGCAGGATACAGCTCGGAAAATATAGACTTCACAGAGATGAAACATGAAAGAGATACTACGTCAATTCATTGGCGTCGTCAGCTGAAATTTATAGGGGGGGACCATTCTGACTATCATTTTCAAGTTGCATTAAGAAAAACTCGTGTATGTATATATATATATATATTTAATGGGTTTACATTTAATACAATATTTTAAACGGGTACACCTTGATTCAGATAATTACAGAATAAGAAAAAAAATTTAAATACCAACAAATACATTTTTTCTAGACTGCACATGGGATACGAATATCCGTGCTATTTTTTTTGTGATCAATTTCGTCCAAGATGTTTTTGTGAATGTAGCATAAAGCAACATGATTCAACCGCTTTTGTGTCATAGTCGACCTTAGATACCATTTCAACCTTCTCAGCGCACTGAAGCTTCTTTCAACTTTACACGACGAAGGGCGGCACACCAAGAGTAGCCGCACCAAATTTTCAACATTTTGAAACAGTAGACAATTGAATCAACCGTTCTTAATGAATGAAATCAGCAAAAACGAAATCCAGCTCTATTGAATCAGCCGCTTTATGGAATCAAAGCTGTTCAGAACAAAATGTGACTCATATAAGCCGCGACAACTGTATAATTAAATTTTTATATTACATAGTGATAAACCCTGCAGCTCTAAGTTCTTGGCACAAGTTGGATTCGAAGGAGTTTAATTTGATGTTTTTTAATTAAAAAATTAAAGTATATAATTCACCGTTATGACATTCACGAACCTACGAAAAACACAACTACAAAAATAAAATAAGACACAAATAATTAAGCTCTCATAATATCATATTTTAATAATGCTACACTGTTATAACCAGAAGTTCCAGACGAGTGAATATATTCCCCCTAAGGTGAAAGCATGGTGACCAAGGGTGCCATACTGGCCAGGAAGTAAAGCAGAGGTGCGAAAGTAGCAGACAATCGTAGACAGGGGTGCCAAAACAGCAAGCAATCGCTAAATGACTTGCTGGCGCATGCGCTTCGGGATACATTCACCATTCAACCACTTCAATATGGCGGACGAATGATTGGTTGCACTACGCGTGGCTTCTACGTCTTTCACATTGAATGAAGTACAGTATTGGATTAAATCTCAACTTTTGTAGGATAATTCTTTAAAATAACAAGTAAGTACAGCTTTTGATCACTTTGTAGCTTTTAGGGCTTTCAAACATAGTTAAAAGTACGTTTAATGCTTTTCAGTTACCGTTAGTCCGTTACGATACCGTAGTACTGTTAGTTGTTTATTTTCAGGTTACCGTTACTGTCGTGAAAATTCCATCATTCAAAACGCTACTAAATGTATCTATCATTATTTTCTTGAGTACTCGATAAGCAACATTTAATCACCGAAATAGTAACCGCAATGATATTTTCAATAATCAACAAGTGAGAACCTAAATAAAAATGATTCTTGTGCTTCGTGTAGCGAGCGCAAAAAATAAAAAAGAAATCTTTCTCCGTCTATCTTTTTCTTTTGCTTTTTCGTTCAAGTGTTTGAATCATTTCCTGTTAGCGGTTATTCGATAGTGTTAGGAATTTCTTTAAATTTTTAACTGTCGAAAAATTTTATGCGCATTTTATTTTATTGTTATTTTGATTGAAATTTTGAACGTTTGAGAAACGATTTTGTTTTTCCGTAACTTTAATATCCCAGAATATTTTTGGCTCTTCATGTAAATAATTCATAAGTACATCTACACTTTACTTTCGGTGCGGTTATTTCTCACAAATGATCATTAACTCAACTATGATTATTCAAATAATTACTTGTCTTTAACTTTAAATATATTTGTGACAACTCTTTGATACCAAATAAAGTCTGTAGATATTTATTGTTTTATTCATTTTTAATATTACTTTGTAAAAAAAAAAACTCATCAGTACGCAGAATTTTTTCACAAGTTTTTTACCGCCCCAAGAGTTATTATAATTATTATTATTTATTTTATTTATTTTTAAGAAAAGGATAAAAATTTCACAGGTCCGCAATGTTTTTCATTTGTTTTTACCGACCCGAGGGTCAAAAGAGGTTGAGAAACACTAATGTAGAGAACGATCAGATGAATTAAAGCAATGAGCACTTCTTAACTATGTTGAAAACTCTGAAATATGGTCAAATGCTGTAATTACAAGTTTTAATTATTTCCAGTACTGAATTCATGCAATGTGAAAAGTGTGCAAAACGTAGACTATCATGAATCAAAACAAAACTATTAAAAAAAGAAAAATACACAACTGTATTCAAAAACGCACACCATACGGGGGAGGGGGGGGGATCTACAGTAAGGGTGCCATTTCTCTCTCCGAAGGTTCATTCTTTTCACCCCGGCTGCCTATTTTTTAAAAGGTGCCAGTTTTTCACCCTATTTAGAGGTGCAATTTCGGCTCCGTATTAGGTGCCGCTGGTGAACAAGCGTTTCACCCCTGAAAGGTGCCGAATGCAACCTGTAGTTTTAACAGTGTACTTTTTAAAGTATTTTCTTAATTTTTTCAGGATTTTTGTAACAAATGCACCAGAATTTTGCTTTTTTGTTCAATCCTCCATACACTCAATGCATATGAAACCAAAAAACAACAAAAACCATGCCCATGTTATTTCATTAATTTCTAATTTCTCAAAGTCAGCAGGGAAAGTGCCCCTCCTGATCCTCTTTCAGTGACAGACCTGCCTTGAGAGGCACACCTCACAGATTGAAAAGCACTGGCCTACACAGAGAACAAACAGCATTTGGTGTATAATTGAATTCTGATCAGCGGACGATGAGGAAGAGATAGAGAAATGAACTGCTTTTTTCTGACACGTGACAATAAGTTTTAAAATGGTTATTTCAATAAAATTTGTTCAGTAAAGCAGGATTATTAATGGATAATTTTCTGTTAAGCTTTAATAACTAAAAGGAGTATTATTTATTCCATTAAAATTTATAAAAGTTGAAACATTTCAAAAAAAAAAAAGAGAAAGTTGAACGCATTAGCTCCCATAGGACTCATAATGTCAAAATATTGACTGTAAAGCATACCTGATTAGCAGGCATTCAGGGGCTACTCGATAAGAGGCCACTGTGAACTTTCATAAACTTTCCTTTCCTAGAAAATTTTTTCTGACGAATCTTCAAATTTCGAGTAGTTTTTTGCGAAATATTGCATTAAACAGATATTCTCATTTGATGTAGTGATGTGGGTAATTAGGAATTTCATTCGGAAAATCGAGAAGTAACCCCACCTGAATAGTATAAAATCGGGGAGCCCCTGCATGTATTACACTCAAAGAATGGTACTTACCTATCACGATCTTTTGATTTTTTGAAGATGGCTCCGTGGATGTTGATGATGATTCAGTTGTTAAAAATTGCTAATGTTCATTTGATGTAGAAGGTTTGCTACATTTTCCCATTTCAAGCCACCTCTCCATATTCGTAATCGAATATGTAAAAAAAAGCATTTTTACCAAAATAGGAGCGCTCTTCAGGTCACCTACTCTCAAGGAGACCAAAAGACCACATGAAATTATCTTTATTTTTGTCGGAACGTCCTTTTATTTCTGTCTTTTTTTTTTCTGGTCATCTTGCGCTTCTTTTTTCGTTGGTCTATCGGAAGTGACATCGCAGTATCCATCGTTATGCTGGCTTACGATTTGCTTTTGAAATTGCACGTTAATTTTTAGACTCCTCCTCTTTTTTTTCTGTAACGTAACGCTTTTTTGGTCAAATTTGAGATGCCGCAAACACATTTGAGAAACCGCGCTTCGGTAAGGTACTTTGAAGCCACGTGTTGAATAATGTCAAACAATGACACGTCTCCTTTCCCTTTCTACCCCAAACTTAACCTTTGACCAGCTAAGTGGTCTTCTAAATTTTTGTGCATCCTTTGGCCAGGGTGTTGTTGCCAGCTGCAAAAAACCGCCAAAGAAGTCTGGTGTCTCATTTTGTTTGGGAAACATCGGGGTCGCTATAAATTGAACCGAATCGACGAAACAAACACTGCAAAACTTAAACAGAAACCTGGAAGCGCCGAGAAACGAGATTAAGAGAGAAAGGGGCAGAAGCTCAGATCCCCGTCTGACGTCTGTTGACTTATTAGCACGAGAGTCGTAAAAAAAGGGGGGGGGGTGCATATACGCTGGAGACTCGACTATGGATGGTTGACATTGCACTCGGGAGAAGGTATCCCCTTTCTAGCATCCTTCACTAAAGCTAGTGTGCGTAGAGCAGAGCAATAATTTGTCAATGAAGTTCACTTTCCGACTTTCCGTTCACTATACACATCACATATTTTGTTTTTTTTTAGTTCATTTTTTTTTCGATGTTCATTTCGTTTTATTTGATATGAATTAAACATGGTAAATTATATATTACGCAACTGTTTAAAGTCTTCAAAGCAAAAATAATTTCCCCAAAATAATGAATTTCATCTTGACAATTATCGAGGGGGTCCGATTTTCAAATATTGAGAGGTTCCGGTCCTCAAATATTGGGGGGGGGGGGGGGCGGACCCCTTGGACCCCCCCCCCCGGCCGCGACGCCCATGCGTCAATTAAACTAATGCCTCTTACATGTTCTTCCCTGTGTGTTTTGCCGGGGCCTTCCTTTCTTTCTTTCCTAAACTAAAACAGACAAATATTTTTATATGAATCAATTGCATAGCATTAGTGATAGCTTCAAAAATATCACTATACCGAGTACTTAGTGCATACTCGGCATGGTGTTCATGAGGTAATGGTTTGAAGCATGTCTGACTTTCAGTACACTGCCAAGTTGAGTACTCACCTAAAGCGCTATTTGGTACGGCACTTGTGAAATCAATTAAGAACATCAATTGCGCAAAATGTGAATTTTGAAAACTTGAAAACACCACTGTTATGATAATTCATATTCCAACTTTATAAAATTTACAGCATTCAGATGTTTTCAAACATCTCTAATTTCAATACAATAGCATCCCGAAAACCTGGCATCAGCCATAGAAACAAGAATTTAAATCTAGGTAATATAATGGTGCCTAGTATATGTTTCTAGTCATTAAAACAAACAACCTCAGCCATTTTTAATGAATCAACTATGTGTCCCAAATAGAAAGCTCACTGTCAATAACCTCTCCTGTATACTACACACTACCAATGTGATTGATAATTGAGACCTTTCCAAATCGAGAACTCGAGCAATTGATAAGAAGCCTTTTAAAATCGATAACTCGAGTGATTGATACGAGAGCTTTTGGAATTGAGAAGTCGAGATGTGTCAATCGAGAACTCGAGCTGTGGTAATTGAGTTCTCAAGGGATATTGAATAATCGAGTGATTTGATTATGAGAACTATATTATGCCATCACTAACCAATAGCATATTTCTAACATGCACAGAAAAAAATGGTTTTTTAAAAACAAAATTCGTAGCATTTGAAAGTTACTTCTACAAATTTACTCCTTCAATCACTGGTCCTAATCAGAGTCAGGAAAGAAAAGCTTTATTGAAATCCAAAATGGAGTCAAATTCGCCACCTAAGAGTTTGAAAACTAGGCATTGAATCAAAAATTTTCAGCCGCAAAATGTGACTAATGACTGCTTATTTTTAACACTGTGGTACTTGGTAACCCAACCAAAAAAAAAAAAAAAAAGAAAAGAAAAGAAAACTGGACCACATTCCAGCAAGATGAAAAAACTTGCACACCCCGTTAAACTTTTGGATGGGTGAAATTCTTAATTTGCCAAAAAGGAATTTCAAACTTTGCTGAAATATAACATACGGTTATACACACATGCATACATTAATAATGAAAATCTTTATTCAGATTCAGTCAATCAATAATGGAAATAATGTCGTTATATTTGCCAAATAACCAAACATATGCTGAAAAAACGCATAACTTCCCATCAGGGCTCCCCTACTTGCATGAAAAACTTTTAATGCCTACCCAATAACCCAGCATTTTAGAGCTACACCACTTCTTGGTCCCGCAGAGTTTTCTGGATTCGACTGTAATATCATTAAAGTGCAACAATCAGAAAATCAAATAAAATCATGATTAATACGGAGAGGTTTAATTAGAAGTATGAAATAAATACATTAGTTATTATAGGTAAAGTATATAAAACAAAAAATTCTAACATATTTGATAGCATAACTACAGGAAGAAACCAATAAAAATACACATCGGACTAGTGTAAATGATGATACGTAGGATATCAGACATAATATGAATGGCAAGACGAAGGGTTTTTCGGTTTTTATCACAACACAACTACAAAATTTTCAATTTTTACAAATCAAAAGAATTGATACAATTAAAAAAAAAGATTCAGACTCTTTGATATTTGAATACACATTGAGAGAAAACTCGAATTTGTGGAAATTGAGTTTGCTTTATCTTTTTAATGCAAACCTAATTTTGAGCAATGTATGCATTTGAACAATTTAATTAAAAGGATATACTTTCTTTTTTTTTTTATTTATTTTTTTTTTTTTTTGAGAAATTTGAGCACAATACAAATCATTAAATTGGACATTCGGATACGTTGGCACTTATAAAGTTAAACTCAATTTTAAGTTTTAGCATCCCATTTTTCATCACAGTTATAAGTGTTTAAATATAATTTACTAGCAAAGTAACACAACAAAGCATAGAAAACAAAATACCAAGCCTAGTTGTACATAGATTTTTAACACTTAACAAATAGCAACGAATGAAAGATTGAAGAAATGCAGACCAACCGTACACGCACAGAATCAAAGTTTGTTAGGGTTAAACTTGTAGTTTTGACTCCTCATAAATCGGAAAACAATCATTGAGTTGCAAATTATGTTTAGAAAAATTAAGGAAACGCAAAAACTAAATAATAATGACTTGAAAACAAACCTTTTATAACGTAACACAAAGAAGCAATGGTGAAGTGATGACCCCCTATTCTAATCAAACGAGCGATCAGTAACATATGAACACATCACTAACCTTTCATTACAAACTTCCGTTGAAAAACAAATTAACACCTGTGGAAATCAAGAAATGAATATCACCTTCACTATCAATTTAATCTTGGGGAAAGAAAAAAAAGTCAGCAGACTTGAATCTCCGCATCGTCACAAGCGAACTTGGGGAAAAAAATCAACAAAGTTTAGAAGTAGAAGAAGTTAGAGTTTTCTCAGTTGACACAACTCGATTTTTTTAGAGTACGAATTGGGAAAAAAAAGAAATCACTTTTCTTCTATAAAATTTCAAAATAAAATAATTTCGCCGCAGAATTCAGAATACAAACAAATCCGGTCAGATCTAAAAATCAAATATCTTGAAGTCATCCTGGAAGTAGACATTCGTGGATATTTATAATGCAACCTACGGGATATTGAGCAGTTATTTATAAGATATCCTAATATCTATATCTAAAACATGTTACTGCCTAGATCTCTGGAATACATGCACAAATCCATATCCATGATTTAGAGATACCTGGATATCCTTAGAATGTCCAAATATCTATGTCCATGATTTGGAGATACCATGATATCCTTAGGATGTCCACATATCTATATCAATGATTTAGACATTTTTGGACATTCTTCAGATGTCTAAGAAATCTAAAAGACGTCTGGACATGTTATAGACCTGTTTAGGTGTCTTTGAGATATTTGTGGCTGTCTGGGTAAAAAAATACTAGCCTAGAATTGAGATTTTATATTAGTACTAGCCTGCGTGCCCGGCGTTGTACGGGCTACTTGATGTTTTTGTATTATTCTGACATCAGTTTCTAAAGCGCTAAGGAGTAAATAATTACGCGTAATGCAAGGTTTGCAAAACACCAGTAGAACATATTTTTGGCAAAAACCTCTTTAACGTTAATCACATTTATCAATAATACAAGCTATGAGTATTTTCAATTAGCACAAAAGATGAAAATATATGCATTCTCAACTATAATATGTGCTCACTTTAAACTGAATTAAATCTGATAGAATATATCTGAAATATTTATGTACAATTACAATCAGCTTTTTACATAAAATGACAAACACTTTTTTGTTGATTACGTGAAACTAAAGCACCAAGACTTATTAAATACCAATAAGCATTAATTTAATATCAAGCCATCAGATTCCAATTAAGCTTTAGTTAAAATCCTTAAAAACACTCTTTTTTGTTCAACTCTGTTTCACTTAAAGAAATCCAAACAATCGTAATTTAACGTGTTCTTTTAACTATACAAACTGTATTGCAAAAATCGAAACAGGAAGGAAAAAGAGATTTATTACAGTTCGAAAACTCACTCATGTGACGGAAAAAAGTCCAACAAAATAAACATAATTAGTCGCACATCCTAAATGTACCCAAATATGAGGCCGGTGAATGATAAACTTACACTTCAATCAATAAACATTACTAAAGAAACATTTTTCATATGCTGAAAAGAGTTAAGAACGTTGAATGTGAAAAAATAAGAAAGGACATACGATAAATGTCCGAGTAGAGCAACCAATTTTAAACTAATTAAAAATGAAATTCTAGATGGAAACGTTGTTTTAAGATTTGGACAGCAGCCAAAAAAGTCTCTTTTGACACAATTATTAGAATTTTATTTGCTCACCCATATGCAAAATGGCAACAGGAAAGAAATAAAAATTCCTAAATAGCGTTATGTTAATTAACGTTTTAATTAATATCTCCGCTAATTAAAGTCGTACAATTATGAAATTAGTCCTATTGTTTTCTTTGGAAAATTTCGAATTGATCGGTATCTCGTTTGACTCCCGATTCGCAGTGGTTCTCGAGAAGATCGATCTTCAGACAGACAGACAGACGGACGCGAACAGATTTTAATATTATAGTGGATGATAGTGAACGTTAAACAAATTTACTCACTTTCAACAGTTCCTTTTCTTTTTCTTTCTCAACTAGTATAGTACTAACTAGTAAAATTACAACAATGAAGAGAATTTAATTATAATTTCTCATCTCAGTCGTAATTCAACTTGTACTGTTTTTAGCCAGAAAAAAAAATCGTTGATTTCTTCAAAACGACGAAGTAGTATAATGACTGTGCAGAATATTATTATGCCATCAAGTGTTAAGTCATTAATGAAAATAAGTACTGCATTTGTAGATGAAAACAAAGTTAAATTGAGGAAGTATCGCATACTTTAAGTAAATAAAACCAATTATACTTCCAATTTAAAATGAAGGCTACTGCAAAAATGCTACTGTAAACAAAAAACGAGTCTTACATTGAGTTGCCGATTTAGAATTGAAAATTTTTAACAATAACATTCCATTAATTCTAAAATCAACTTTGCCTTCAAAACAGACGCCATTGATGTTTTTCTGCACTTGCGAGGGGTTTTCTAGACTTATGACAGCTCGAGAGCAATTGCAAATTTTGCGAGGGAATCGGGACTGAAGACAATCGCAATGTTACACTTGAATTCAAATTGGGGAAATTGCGATCGCAGCGGTTCATTGCGATCGGCCCTTGTTTCACTTGAATCCCTGTGATAGAACTCTTTGATAGCGATCGTATCGGTGCATTGCGATCGGCCGTATTTCACTCGAATCCCTGTGTTAAAACCAGTGAGCTCTATAAAATGGAGAAAACCTACAATAGTGGAAACTTGAGCTCGCTTGGCGGGAGAACGGGGTAGAGCGGAAGACTAGATTTGTAAGATTATCGCTGTTTCGCTGGCGTTACGATTTTTGCTGATGCACTGGAGGGCGTGTTAACGAGGATGCGATCGCTGATCTCATTGGATGCAACCAGTTATGTAATAGCTGCGCTTTTTCGGAAGACTGGCAGTTTTGCTTTTCTCTTGAAAGGAAATAATTGATGCAAATGAAACTTAAATGAAGTATTGTTGCGTTGTGTACTGTATTCTGTTGTAAAACCATAAAGGGTGGACTTGACACTTTTACGTGAAATATATTACGGTAGTTAGTAGTACAAGAACTTATATTAAATTAAAAAAATAAAATAATCGCGACCTCGATTGCCTTAGCTCATTTTCAGATGAATCTCGCGGGAAAAAGCGCGCATTAAATTCAAATTTTTTTTATAAGAAATGAAAAAACAAGCAAAGAAGAAAGATAATCACAACTACTGAGTTTTGCTAGTCGTAAAAGCAGAATCATGAGAGAAAATTGAAAATCCCTTACTAAAACCAATTACAAGTGTTTTGTTTGTTAACTCAAAAGAATTGACAGTAGATAAGAATTTTAAATGATTAAGCTTTCTACTATTGTGTGCCAATAATGAAATCGTTACCAATTGCGTAAATAAAGGTTTAGAATTGTTCTTGAAACTTACTTGAAAAAAAAGGTTATTTATAACTTCAGTTCAATATGAATCTAAAGTCCCAAACGAATGCTTTCATAAGCAGGAAAAATGTGTTCTTTCGATTGCTATCAACGGGTCAGTCCAAACACATTAAATAATAATTTTTTTTTTTTTTTTTTGAGCAATCACGAATTGCGTACTATTCTCACTTTCCCAAAATTGATGTTGCTCTGATTTTTCAGATTTCCATGACAATGGTTGTTTTTAGTACTTATTTAGGAGGGAAAATTTCGCCTTCATAGTTACAAACCATGTGCGGTTTGATTTTATTTATATTTTTTTCAGGGCTGTTTTTTTTAGCAATAACGAATTATATACTATCCTCGCTTCACCAAAAAGGATGTTACTCTCCTTTAACAGACTACCATGACGATTGCTGTTTTTAGTATTTATTTAGAGAGCGAAATTTTCGTCATCATAGTTACAAATCATCGGCGGATTGGTTTTATTATAAAAATTATTTATTTTTTTTTCAGGGCCTAACTCAAGCAGACTTAACATTTAAAAAAGAAGGTTTTTTGGGTAAAAATTGTGTTTTTTCAGGCGAAAACACCTGTATGGATGAATATAAACAATAAAACTATCTAAATTCAAAATTTCCCGATTACTCATTCCCATCAGTTAACACTGATAAGAAATAAAAATACATAACGTAATACGCTGTAAATAATCTTTATGATAAATGTACTGGTGAATATCGGCCATAAAATCACAATCTTAATTACTGCATCCATATCACTATTTTATTTTTCATGGATATGCCTCGTATTATCTATTCTGGAAAATCATGAGTCATAATAGGACGGGTGCAGATTTCTTTACCATTTCCATTCCATCTGTAGAAATATGAACTTCAACGAGTAGGGTCCTATTGCAATTTCTTTTTCTTTCTCAACTAGTATAGTACTAACTAGTAAAATTACAACAATGAAGAGAATTTAATTATAATTTCTCATCTCAGTCGTAATTCAACTTGTACTGTTTTTAGCCAGAAAAAAAAAATCGTTGATTTCTTCAAAACGACGAAGTAGTATAATGACTGTGCAGAATATTATTATGCCATCAAGTGTTAAGTCATTAATGAAAATAAGTACTGCATTTGTAGATGAAAACAAAGTTAAATTGAGGAAGTATCGCATACTTTAAGTAAATAAAACCAATTATACTTCCAATTTAAAATGAAGGCTACTGCAAAAATGCTACTGTAAACAAAAAACGAGTCTTACATTGAGTTGCCGATTTAGAATTGAAAATTTTTAACAATAACATTCCATTAATTCTAAAATCAACTTTGCCTTCAAAACAGACGCCATTGATGTTTTTCTGCACTTGCGAGGGGTTTTCTAGACTTATGACAGCTCGAGAGCAATTGCAAATTTTGCGAGGGAATCGGGACTGAAGACAATCGCAATGTTACACTTGAATTCAAATTGGGGAAATTGCGATCGCAGCGGTTCATTGCGATCGGCCCTTGTTTCACTTGAATCCCTGTGATAGAACTCTTTGATAGCAATCGTATCGGTGCATTGCGATCGGCCGTATTTCACTTGAATCCCTGTGTTAAAACCAGTGAGCTCTATAAAATGGACTTAAGAGGATCCAGACGGGACACTGTAGCATAATCCTATGCTATTTTTCTCGGAGAAGACTGGTTACGAACATTATGACAAAAAAGCCAACATTTAGGAGAAGATTGGCGTGAAAATTTTGGCGGAAGTCGCGTTTAGGTGTCGTAGAGGCAATACGTCGCCAATACGGAAGCGCTGCTCTTTTCGCTACGCTGTGTCGTCCGCGTCTTTGGAGGTGGTGAAAGTAATTAAGCCTCAAGCCGTTTTTCGGAGGGAGGGTCGCCAGCGGGGTGCGTCAAGCACAAGAGAGTAGCTGTTTGTAAAATAAGATTCCGAAAATATCTACTGTCTCATCTGTTCGCGAATGTGAAAAAGCTATATTGCTATTAGTGCGTTATTTTTATTACAATATGCTGCTTAAAGTTGGAAAAGCTGCAACTAATTTAACGCATTTCAAGTTTGACTTACAATGAGATTTTATCACAGATTGACATTATCATAAACTTATTACTTTTTTTATTCTGAACAACAGGGGTGCCGACCGGGGGTTGGGGGGGGGGGATTATGGCGCGAATTCTGCCATGAAAAAAATTTTTCGGGGGGGGGGGGGAGGGGGAGATTCCTAAATTTATTTCTTCAAATAGATAAATTAAAAAAATTCCTGATTTTTTTTATTTGAAATATTTACTTTTATTTTATTCTGTTTACATTTTATTTCATTTATTTAATCAGTTTGTGTGTGTATGTGGTCTGTCATTGGAACAGAACTTTTCTAGTAAAATAATAATAATAATAACTATTAAAAATAAATAAATAAATAAAAAACATTAATAAATAAATAAATAAATAAACTAAAAGAAAAACGCTTAAAAATAAAAAAACGGAAAGAGGGTTGGGAAATTTTGATAAATTTCGGAAATTTAGAGGTGTTTTGCTGTCAAAAAGTTTTTTTTTTTTTTTTGGAAAAATGGAAAATTTGAATATTTACAAATTAAAATGCAGTTAGCTCGTTTTCTTAGAAAACATCAAAAATATATGTGCCATTCATATTATTCTTTCTTTTTAACAGAAACATATGCCAAATGTTTCTGTTTAAAATATTATCACGTACCTTTCTTTGTTCAAAGCTTCAAAAATTACCCATTTCATTCTAATCATAATTCATCCGTTAGTTTTGAATGAAACGTGAAATTATAAAAGCTAAGTTCTCCATTCTACAGTACTAAGCATCGAGTCTGCTGCTGATTCATTTTAAGCGCAATTTATGAAGAGTTAATTGAAAGTGCCCATATAAAACAAGAAATCAATGAAACGGAATCTAAGGACTAAAATGTTCAGCGGCTATTTGCTGTTCGGAAGGAATTGTGACTTTATTAATTTCGTATTTTTCCCCCATTCTTCACTGTTTTTCTACTGCATGTACGAAACCTACAAATCAGCTTATCACAAACATTAAATTAAAAATTATATATTACCATAAAGTCTGATTTCAAAGAATCAAAATAGAAAGATCTTGAGATAAAACCGTTCATTTCATATACTTATGCATTCGATATCGTGTTTGTACACTAATATCTTTGTCTTGTTAAATTATTTTTTTATTTCATTCATTTATTTATTTATTTATTTTTCAAATTAATTTTTTAGGTCGAGAAGTAGCGGATAAAAAAGAAAAAGACAGTGTGAGAGGGATAAAATTGAATATTATAAGCAAAAGAGTTTAAAATTTCAAATACTCAAGACTCTTTTAAACCTATTGCTGATTGAATGCTAATCACAACCAAGTGAAAGCACTATATCATAACTTACTCATTTTTAATCATTATTGAGCAGAAAAGAATCTGTTCGATAAATAAAAAAATTTTTAATGCACACTTTTTCCTTCACGCAGTAATTCTAACCTTAAAAGATAGAAGAGCAAAATAAAGAACATAAGAGAAGCAGAAGAAAATCATCTTGCGTGCCCCTGCACGTCGCTTTCTCTGCCACAAACGGGTAACTCAAGTTGTAACTAAACAGAGAGGTTCCAAAGCTCTTTCTGTTGACCGCTATCCGATGTTTTCCGTTTTTCTCGGACACCCTACCTAGTTTGTAATAAGTAAAGAGTAAAATAAATCGGGTAATTTAATACTTTCATTTGAATGTTCCAAAACAGAGTGAATCAAATGGTTAAATTTTACTGAAAGCGTTCTAAGATTTAAGGAAAATGTCACGGGAATGAAGATTTTAGCGGTCTTAAAATATTGATTTTAAAACATTAAATAACGACAAAGAAAATCTTTATTATTGGCTAATTTTTATGATTGACTCAGTTCGATAGGCTTAACTCCATTAGAAAAAATTTAAAGTGGTGGGATATTTTATTCATGCTCTAATTAATTTAAACGTTACGAAATGCAAATCTGTTAAATTCACAGCCTTTAATAATGCAAATAAATGTAATGTTTTAATTGGAAGGCCGAATTTGTTGTTTTGACAATATTTTTCTGTTCGGTTTCGAATTTTTCATTATTAAGTAGTTGCATTAGCATTACCCCCAAAACTATTTAAAAACTTAAATGATGTTTTGTAATCTTTGTGTTCATTTTATACACATTTATTTAGCGATCAATAATTTAAATACTAATAACAGTATTAAGCAGAAGTACTGCATTAATAACAATGTCCACTTTTATTACAAAATTCAAAATGGTGGTGGGGTAAGGGGGGAGTCTTAACACTCTTTTATTTTGTACATTACTTCAAAATGTTTCTCGCTAAATGACCACAGTAATCGCCTCTGGAAATTTCAGTAGTCATCAACTTGAGTCAAGCAAATGTTTCATGTATGAACATGCTCTAAAAATTTTAGTACTTAATAAAATTTCTAATTCATACCTTCAGGGCCGATCCTAGCAGGTGTGCAGAGTGTGCACCGCACAAGGGCGGCCAAAGCAAGGGGCGGCCGCAGGCCGCATCATGTAGTTCTTTTAATCAAGCAAAATTCCTCAAGAATTTCTCACAAGATGACATAATAAGTCGAATAAATATACAGAATTTTAAATGTTCAATTATCAAAGTAGGTGCCAATTTTCCAACAGCATAGCATATTAAGAAAAATGGAATGTTAGGCTCACATGCTTCGTTTGATTGCAAAATTTGTGACAGAACTGGTAATCAGGCATGGATACTGTTATTTAAGTTTCTTTTGGCGATTAAATATCTCGCCAGTTTTATGGCAAACCTAAGTTTAAATTGAAAGAATCTCAGTTCAGATTCAGATTGCTTTAGGATTTTAGATTGATTGATGAGGAATTTGGGCCGTGGTAGCCCGATCGGTAGAGTGTCGGATTCGGGGTCGGAGGGTCCTGGGTTCGAACTTCGATGGTCGAAGACCCACCATCGTCATTAAAGGGGACTGGGCGACGTTAAATATGCTCGTGGTCTCAATGTCCTCCAAGTGAAACGATACCTCTGGGGGGTGCTAGTACCAGGTAGCTATTAGCTCCTGAACTAGTTCTAAATTCTCTTGAACTGTTCGATCCGGTGATGGTGCTGCCATCTATCGGTATATAAAATAATGGGGACAAGGCACTTAGTATGCAGTCCTTGACATAAATACAGTTGTAGTCAATTGTGACTCTGAACAGGAATAGGATGTTGAATTTACGAAGGGAGCCGCTGGCCCTATAATACCAGCAAGAACCATTCTTATGGTTATAATTCTATTTGTTTTATGTTAATAAATGTTAGTTTTGTTTAACTGATAGTTGTAGCTTTGTTACTTGTCTAAAATTGTGACCAAAGGAACAGACTTGCGAACAATTTTAAACCTGCAAAAATTGGAGCTGCTGAGTTCCTTTAGCAGGTTTTTTTTTAGCAGGGGAGGGGCAATGACGGAAATCCCCTCCCCCAAAGCATGAAAGGGTGCCTTCTAAAGGCCACTAATGCTCATCCCCAGCCTCCCAAGCTTTTATTGATCCTTAACAATGAAGACATACATATTTTATGTTAAAAAAAAACTATGCTGATAGGATACTCTCGCAAGTATTTCAAACAACAAATTCTATGTTCAGCAGTCGTGGATGCGTGGAGTCTGGAGAGACAATGGAAAATTGCGACTCCCCTGAGAGTCAAACATATATAATCAACGAACTAAAATTTTTAATTTTCCCCCTTTACAGCAATTTTTTTAATTAAAACCACGAATGAACTGCTCGGTTTAATATCAGGTAGGAGGACAGGGCCCTTGCCCCGGGTTACAAATTGGCTCCAAAACGAAGATCCAAAAGGATGCCTTGACCTTTTTGACAAGACTAAAGAAGGCTTCAAACTGCGTTTTTAGAACTTCAATTTCGGAACATTTTGCTGGTTGAACCACCGATCTTAACGATCCAATTAAGTCTCTTATTCACTCTTTCTACCTTAATTTAATCAAACATAGCCTAAAAATGATGGCTCTAAAATTTAAAATGTCTCTTCTGGGGACAGCTCTTCCTAACGTCATCAAAAATTGCTCAATGGCATTTTTCGAATTTCTTTTTCGAATTTTTTGCGGTAGAGGGCCTTGAAATCCATTCACTAACATTACTACCAAAGATGGTTTGAATTAGCGTCTCTAGAGAGGACCCCAATCGTACCCCCTCTCACTTAACGTATTCAAAAACAAACTAAAATTGCGTTTTTCAATCATCAGTTTCGAAGAACTTTGGGGGAAATACTGCGGATCCCCCTTTTCTACAACGTAATCACTATGGCTCAAACTTTCGTTTTTAGATGGTTCCGTGAAGCCACCAAACCCTTCCTGCGTAAAATAGCCTGAAATTGATTCCAGTTTCAAAAAACAGTTCTTGAGGGCACACTGAATCCCCAACCGCTCTTTGTCCCATCGTTATCAAACAATGCCTAAAATACGATTTTGGGACTTCCATTTCTAAAAAATTCCGGATGTCTTACGTAAATTTTCACGGCGCTAGGACATCCGGTATCCCCCATCAATCGGAGACAAGTCTTTAGTTGTATTTTTCAGATATTAATGTCGAAAAATATTCAGAAAGATCCGCTGAAGCTTCTCGATTTCCTTAACGTCACCAAAGGTAGTACAAAATTGCGCTTTTTAGAGCCCCAAAACCCTTTCTTCACAAAAATAGCCTAAAATTGATTTTAATTCCGAAAAATATTTCTCTCAGTTCGGAGTATTTTCCCCTATCGTGTCCAAATCTAGCGAAAAATGTGTTTTTGAAACAATAGTGCCGATAAATTACCAGAGGAAAGATGCCAGACCCCCTATCGTAACCAAGACGTAACCGTAGAGACGACCGAATCTCCCTCCCTCCAACAGCGTCAACAAAGATAACCCAAAATTGCTTGCTTAAAACTTCCGTTTCAGAAAAAATTCTGGAAGAGCGCCGATCCTTTCTAAACTAAGGTTACAAAAAATAGCTGCAATTTAACATGAATTTTTAAAGAATTTTAGGAAAGAACTCAAACATTACTTTCCCCTCAAGTCTCGAAAAATTTCCTAAAATTGCAATTTTTGACGTCAATATTGAAAATCTCTCCATGGACCTTGGATGTTCCCGACTCTTTTGTCCTAGAAACCAAACACAACCAAAGATTAATTACACAGCTATTTTTCATAAGCCAATTTTGAATGTTTTCTGGATGCGTCCAGCCCCCCCCCCCTTTTCTCCCTCCTCCGTCTTTCCTCTGATCTCACCAAAGACAGACTATAAAATGTATTTTTACGACTAGTACATTTTTTGTACCTATTACTTTTTTCAAAGATGTAATTGTATCTAAGGAGTTTTTTCTTACTTTTTACATGAATTCATCCTTCTTCTGTTTTTTTTTTTAATTAGATCTTGATACAGAAATTTAATGAAAGATTTATATAGATTTATGTGGGCGTTATAGTCAAAAAATGCAAATTGCTCTTCAGGGGCGGCGCATCAGGTCTTTGCACATGGGCGGCCAACACCCTAGGATCGGCCCTGCATACCTTATTACATTTACTATAATTAGAAAAATTAACTTCTTACAAATCAAATGCGGTTTATTTTCCTTACAAAACATCAAAAATATTAAACATTCAAAAATATAATGCAATCCATATTATTCTTTCTGTTTAACAAAAACACATGCGAAATGTTTCTATCTGTTAAAAAAATTAGCACGTAGCTTTCTTTGTTCAACGTTTCAAAAATTACCCAAATTATTCTACTCATCATTCATCCGTTAATTGTGAATGAAATGTGATTTCTGAAAAAGTTCAATGCATTTTTATTATTATTATGATTTCTTATATTTGGAAATTTTTAGACTTTCAACCCAACTACCTAAGAAATTGAAACGAAAAATTGAAAAAAAAAAAAAGAGAAGAGAAACCTCTGGGAAAGGGCCCTACAGACTTTGTTGTAGGGGGACTCAAAACTTATATATCCGGTCCTGGTTTCTTTTATGAAGTTTATCTCAACGTAACTATAGGGCTACAAGCAAATAATGGTGGAATAATTTCTCTTCAACTACATATTGAGCTAATAATCAAAATATTTCAGGAGGATCTCCTAAGATTGCTGTTCTAAATTTAGATTATTTTTTCATTGCGTATTTCTTACTTACAACATAAATGATTCCTTAGGCATTCCTTAGACAAAGATTCCTTAGGTGAGAGAGATTCGTTATGTCATTTTAATTGAAGTAACTATTGGGCTACAAGAAAATAATGGTTAAAGAATTTTTCTGGAACTACATATTGAGCCAATAATCAAAATTAATCTTATTTCAGTTCGTATTCATATGAATGTACTTTAAATAAAGTTTTAACATAAATCACTTTTGTGAGAATCACAAGATTTTTTTCAAAAGCATACGAGTAAAATCCTTTTGTTATGGAGAATTATATACCAGGAATTTTTATGGTATACATTTGGATATGGCGTTAAGGAATACTACCGCTCAATTTATATAAAAGCAAAGTTCTTCATTCTACAATATTGGGCATAGGATCTGCTGCTAGATTAATTTCAATTGCAATTTAATTAAAAGTGCCAATATACAACAAGAAATTAATGAAACGGACTCCAATGACTAAAATGTTCAGCGGCTATTTGCTGTTCGGAAGGAATTGTGACTTTAAATATATACTCGTATATATATATATATATATATATATATATATATATATATATATATATATATATATATATATATATATATATATATATATATATATATATATATATATATATATATATATATATATATATATATATATATATATATATATATATATATATATATATATTCATTCTTCACGTGTTTTTCTACTGCATGTACACAAAAATTCAAAAATTGAATTAAAAATTATAATTTACCATAAAAAAATAAAAAATTCATTTAAAAAAATTTCAACACACACACACAAGACAAAGCTGAATAAAAGGCAACTTTTGCTGTTCACCAGTAGTTGCATAATTTTTACTGACTGTTTGCAGCTTCTTTTACTTTTGAAAACCATTTTGTAATTGAAATTACTTTTCAATTATGTTTATTGATTGAAAGATTATTATGTATCACGTCAGATTTTTTGAGAAAAAACTTTTTTTTTTTCATGTAAATGTTTACCTATTTATAAATTTTGTATGATTTGTTGGAATTCAAAATCTATTTTTTTTTAATTAGATTTTTAAATGTATGGCCCAGGCAACAAATTATTAAAGTTAAAACTCTGCAATTATTTCCTGTGTATCACTAGTCATTGTTGTATTAATCTTTTTCTTTAATTTATAGTAATTTCTCAGCTCGTTATGTTAATTTGAATTTTCACAAACACTAATGCAAAAAGTTGATCAGATGGTTGCAATTTAATTTCCCTAATTCAGATATTCTTGTGACATTTGCATTCCGTGAGTCGTTTTTTTTTTTTTTTTTTTTTTGTTATTATATTATTTCTTTCAATTCATCTCATCAGAAACAAGCACTCGCTTTGTCATGACTATAAATAATAAAATACTGGAAAAAGTCATAGTTTCCGCGTCAGCGTTATGTTTTAGTTTCGGGAACGCTTCTTTTACAGGCATTAAAGTGAGCAGATGGGAGTCAAATTCATCAACTAAAAAGTTACAGCATGCATTGCACAACGGTTAAGTAAGGGCTAAGGGGGGGGAGGTGAATGTGCTTTCACAACCATCCGATAAAAATGTTGAAAAATTAAATATGTTTATTTTTTGGACTATTTATGTATAATATTAGAAGAAAAGATAGAAGTGAAATATGCTTGTGAGTAAAAAGTTCATCAATTCCGCAAGTGTACTTTTCTTCCAAACGCAATTTAACTGCACAGTTGGATTTCAACAAAGCAAATGCCCGCTGCACACATCTGGCATCCATTCTTCAGAAAAAAAGCCAGGAATAGAGAACGATCACAAACTATCTTGCTATCATTGATCGGACATCGGGGTGGTAATTAGTATCCCGTCGTGTCTGTGGTCATGTGTTCCCCTCAACAAACCTTGCGCCCCTCTTTTTTCTTGGAATTCCGAGTCAAAAGCTATAGCAACCCAAGCAACTTCTGAGCCAATTCCAAGAAACTCCAATTCAACATTGGCGCCTTCCTTTTCCTTTTATTAGTGCTGGAATGACACTAAAATGAGGCTTTCCATTTGTCTACTTGAATTGCTTACAGCAGGCTTCGTAATTGTCCTGATTATCCTGATAAAAAATATTTTGTCATGAGTATTAACTTTTGGTCCTGATGATCCCAACAGGTTTTCAGTTTGTTCCTTGGGAAAAGTACCTAATTTCTTCATGGTCCTTAATCTGAACTTCAAAAGGTTAAAATTAGCAATTCCCTAGTTAACCAGCAGTAAATAGTAGACTCCGGCAGTAATTGGTAATCCACTGCTTTGCTGATTTACCTACCCGCCATTGGAAACTGATGAATCAGTACAAACATTTTCATGTTAAAAGCAGTGGTTTTCTCCATATACGCTATATACTCTCAAACATTTTTTAGACATATAGCGTTTACCCTCAAGCTTTAAAAATTTTCATACTGTGATATATTATGTATATGATTGCATACACATTGTAAGTAATGGATTACTGGGACTATATATACCCCTAAAGAAAAAACATGACTGGTTAAAAGTATTATCGCATAGAGGATGTAACAATGCTTATTGAATTTTAGCCTATTAATCGATAGATTCTGTTTTATATTGTTGAAATAACTTTTGCTAAGCACTTGAAATTATGCTGAATGAATTATTTACACCTAACCAATAGTTTTGAACTCCAGTTGGTATATTGCATCTAGTTGTTCTCTCACCATTTGATTCATAACTTTCAAGTATGGTAATGTTAATAACAACATATTGATACTCAGGGGCTGATACAGAAAACTATTTGGGGGGGGGGAGGGTTAGCTGAAGAATGACGACCCCCGTGAACGAACCTATGGTTTTAGGTACGAAAAATTTCAAAAACTGCTTGCGGGTAAATAAAAAGCATCAAATCAGCCTTGAATAAGACACCTAACTGGGGATAAACATTGCAAATTGATTTCATGAGGAATGAGATGAAGTAGTTCAAATGTTTACTTTTAAAAATAATAAATGAAATGTTAAGATACTGTAATCATCTACATTTTATGCATAAAGTTCTCGATTGTTTAGGGGGGTTATGACCCTCCAGCCTCCATGACTCTCCCCTTGTATCTGCCACTGTTAATACTTTGTTTGAGAAAAAAATAGAAGGGGACAGAGGAATCACTGAGTAAAACTCGAAATGGAACCAATATTTTAAAGCTAACAAGGGCCTGATTTTGAAAAAAAAAAAAGGACTTTTAGAAACTTGTAACAATGTCCAGTTATGAGCCCTACAATTTCCATTGGTCTTTTTATGACAAATTTCCAGTGCAAAAAATAATTATAATAAATGAAAAACATGTGTACTAAACTTGTTTGCAATATCTGATGATATACATTTCATTTTGCTACTGAGTGCAATAGTATATATGTGCACTACTCTTTAAAAAATGTTAAGTGTTCTGATTTTTTGTAATTTTGTGTCCTGATTTTTTTTTTTTTTTTTTTTTTTTTTTTAAGCCACTTCAAAGTCTCAGAGATATTTTAAGATTTCTCTCCTCAGTCATGGATTAAAGAACAGAAATTCACTACGTAATTGCCACAATAGTCGGGGCTTTTCCGAGTCTTGCTGTGCTATACTCTCCTGTTTGAACAGATATTTGACCATAAGTAAGCCTTACATTACCTATTTAGTGCCGATTTTTATGATATGGTTCTCTAATAACCAAGGACGGGTGCAATGGAGGAACGATCGGCTCCTCCTTGAGCCGAGATGCAGGAACTGTCCCTCAACCTATTTTTGTTTCTCGAGTTCCAAAAATGTAATTTTAGATGATCTATAATGTTGTGAAAAAGTGGGCTCTCGATTTTTTCAGAATTGTTGTCTTGAAAATGCAATCGTAGAATGTTGCTTAACACTTTAGTAATATTAATCGGAACACAGGTAGTTTTTCAAAGTTCCAAAAACTCTATTCTAGATGACATTATGGGGTTCAGGAGATCACCCCTAGAAAGTATAAATTGAAATTCAAAAAAGCAATTTTAGGACACCTTTGATGACGTTTAGTTAAACGAAAGGGTTCAGGACGTCCCAATCCACTCCCAACAAAAAGAAATAAAGCAAAAGAAACTTAATTTGTGACGACCATCGGTGATGTTAAAGGGCGGAGGTTTTGGAATTTATTGAAAGGTAATCATCTGGATCCATCCATGGCAATAACCTACAGTTACCATTGACTGATAACCCATGATCTTACTATCATGTTTACTGACTTAATCTCAATTTTTTTATGATACTAACCATTTGACAAACTATTTCAGTTAGCACATCTGGAAAATGTATGCGTATAAAGAAGTGGTCATTTGTTGGTGCTAGGGGGTGGTGTTATTCAAAGGGGTTATGAAAAACCAGGCTTGTTTTAAAAGAGGGTCACAAAAAAAAAAAAAACCTCATAAAGAAGGAGCATGAGAAATTATCCAATTTCCATTGCAGAAAAGGAATTAAAGCAATTATACATGTTATGCTGAATGTTTTTCGAATGAATTAGCAATAATTTTAGCATAAAGCGACAAGTTTTTTAAGCGACCTTGCCAGTCAATTATAATTTCTGCTGAAAAATTTTTAATCCTCATTGTATGCATTCAAAATCTTGCAGGTGACTAAACCAGCAATACCGGATCAGTAGCTGATAGGCTGCTTGCGGCCTATCAAGCTCTTTTGTTAAGTTAACCATAAAGACTAGTGATGGGCATAATCAAGATCTCGGGAATCAAGTACTTCTGATAATCGAGACTTTTTGAAAACGAGAACTCGAGTGATTGATGACAGAACTTTTGAAATCGGGAACTCGAGTGATTGACTGCTGGGGTATTTTGAATTCATATCACACAATGTTTCAAATTGAGATCTTGAAATGTTTAAACTGCGTTTTTGAGTAATTAAAACTCAAGTTTTTCAAAATTGAGTTGACTTCGATAGGGGTGCCCACTAAAAAGAGGGGGGGGGGTCTATAGCACAAACAGCACCACTAAAATTTAAAGGGGCAGTTTTTTGAGAGGGTTGTTTTGTCTTATTTTTGAGTGCGAGATCAGTCTCTTTCTAAATGAATAATCTGTAACATTTGAGAGGGTTTGCGATTACCTTGGGGGAGAGGGATGAATTGAATTCTTAAGTTGTTTCTGCAGGAGGGAGGGATGCCATCAACCTGTCATTTAGGGACTGTGGTGGTCTGATTGGTGAAACTTCTGACTTGTGACCAGAGTCCCCTTCCCCCTCCCCCCTTCCCTCATTCTTGAAACCAAAACTGGAAATCCACTGAGCGGTAAAGTCTGGAAACTTGCTACTTGGACGGAGTTTACATTAGATGCGAAATTTAGTAATTATTCAGTTACAAGTTTTGCAAATTCAGCCTGCTGGTGTATATTAGTAATTTCGGTTTAAACACTGGCATTTTTAGTACCAAAGCTGACAACCACGGCTTAATTGTTTTTTTAACAGATCTTTATCATATAAGAGGGATGAGAGATTTAATCTCAATGGGTCCTTGCTCCAAATTAGTAAGCATTTCAGAAGTAAGGAATTAAGAAGTATTAGTTCTACAATTACATTCGTTCAAATTATTTCGATGAATATCAATGTGTGGTTATTATTTCTAATACTCACTATGCTAAATTTGTATGCTGTATAAAAGGTCAAATATGTATTTCGTTGAGTTATTTATAGTGCAAGGATAAAGGTTATGAAGATTTCAAGAATAAAATTATTTAGTAAGCACTAGAAAAATAAATTTTTGAAGTGTAATCAATGCTGTAGTTGAGAGAAACACGTTTGAGGGGGGACCTCCTTTTCATATGTACTCTGCACAATTTAAAGCCAAAGAAAAAAAATTTCTCTGAAATATTACCACACAGTAGCTTGTACAATTTATTTGTATATTTATGACGCAATGGGACTTGATGGCTATTGGAAATAACTTTTATGTCAGTTTCAGTTTTTTTTTTTGGGGGGGGGGGAGGGAGGTGTATTGATGTAAGCAATTAAGGTTAGTAAAACCAACCCCCTCCCCTCCGAATCCTTCAATTCATTTTAATTTTTTACTGGAATTGTTTGCTATATATGTTGTTATGCCCTTTTCTTTAATTTCCATTTTTTACTCAGTAAAATTTTAATACCGGTCGAAATTTTAGATTTCATTAGTCACTATGATTCTAATTGGATCATTTTAATTTTTTACTGGAATTGTTTGCTATATATGTTGTTATGCCCTTTTCTTTAATTTCCATTTTTTACTCAGTAAAATTTTAATACTGGTCGAAATTTTAGATTTCATTAGTCACTATGATTCTAATTGGAGCTCATTCAGTTGCAGATGATTGACAAAGTACTATACCCATTGTAGAGACTGCAAGTTTTTTTTTCCCCTTGACTTGTCTCATTGCAAAAAGAAGTTGTTCTAAGCCATTTCATGAAAGTAAAAAGAATCATGTAACGTTACCACAACATAAAAATAAAGCTTATTTTCATCTAGTATTTATGCTGTGCATATATTGTGTCGTTAGCACTATAACTAAACAAACTAGTCAAATCTTATTCAGAAATAAAACACTCCTGATTGTAGTGTATGGTTCTTACTATATCACATGCGATACATCCCCCCTAAGCCCACCCTCAAATAGAAAAAAAAAACATTACTCTTTTCTACTTTGTACTAATCAAAACAATTATTCAAGTTCATTGTACAAAATATTAAGCTTTCATTCTTTGCTTGGGTCTGAAGGAGATAATTTGTAAACAATGTGTTACCACGAAACAATTTAAGAATAAATTCTGTCAGTGTAAGTGGATGCCAGATTTATTTCCTTACTAACATATTTATATCTATAATTGTATTTAAATTAAATATTCACTCTTTACTTTAATTGTAGAAAAATAAAACTGGTTCTTGTAATTTCCTGCGACAGTCAAATATCTCTACTAGAGGAATCTACTGCTGTGAATACTTGTAAAGAGGTCTCACACTCAAGAAAGGTGTAAGTGTAGTTTTTATTGCCTTAACATTGAAAACAGCTTTTTTTTTCTAATTCAATTCTGGTCCAATTGACCTTTTTGCTAAGTCTTGACTTTTGAGCTGAAAGTTAAAATCTACTACTTACTTTAATAACATTGTCAACAGGGTTGGCGAGGTTTTTGACACTACGGTAAATACCATGGTTTTTACCATTCCGTCCAAAACTGCATTTTTAGTGAAACTGTATTTTGTGAGAAAGTATCAAAAACAGAACAAAATGTGTCAAAATTATGTTTTGTACAGCTTAATCTATTCTAGGAACATAGAAGTTTAATTCTTTATTAAGAATTTTAGTTTGTTCGTCCACATGTTTTTTTTTTTCATAATAGTTCGACATTTATGCATGGATGCAAATGAAAGTGTTCAAGATATAGTGCAATAACTGATTTAAATACAATAAATGACAATTTTTTGAAATTGCAAAATGTATTAAAAATATGAATTTCAAAAAGAAATTTTCACAAGTTAAAAACTATAAGTGCATATTAGGGTGGCCCTTATTTTTCAACTTTGTGAAAATGTAGCTCCCACCCCCCTATTTTGTTTTAATGAACAAAAAAATAATGTGTGCAAATTATTAGCTCAATCGGAAAAGTTTAAAAGGTGCCTCAAATAGCATGAAATTATCGAAATTTCACCAAAAAAACATTTTATTCATATTTTTTCAAGTTTAAAAGCAAATTTCTAGCAGATCTGGATTTTTTATGGCCTTATTTCTTGTCACAAGTGTTATTTTATTCAAACTGCTTTTTCTTGAGATTTTGTTCAGCTTTCCCGCTTTTCATCTGATTCTTTTCTGATTCGAAACTTTTTCCCCCAAGACAACGCTTGTGACTCATGACGTTTTTGCAATCATTTCTACAACAATCTAACCAAAAGCTTCTCTGTGAATATTTAGCCGAGTTATTTTTGTAAGAACACATAAATTTATGAGTGTATTTAAAATTAAGTAGAAATTTAATTTAGTTTCAGTTTTATTAACTTCGTTAGCATGCAGTGTTTTCTATAACATGGCATTTACTTTTATTGACTGAATGTAAGAAAACACTTATGAAAGAATTTTGAACAGTAATGTATAATTAATATTACAAAATAAATCCATACATTTTTTTTCATGTGGTTAGATAAACTAAATTTGTAACTCTATTTTTATGAAATGTGTATCCTTTATTTAGTTTCTAACTAAGTATAACATTATCTTTTAACTTTAATTTTCACTTTGTGTGGTAACTCTATTTTTACAAAATCTGCATCATTGACTTATTTTCTAACCAAGTACAGCATTGTCTTTTATCACTAATTTTCGCGCTGCTGGTAACTTTGGCCCTATTATTGTGACGATCAAACTAGGCTCGTAACATAGCACCAACATCTACAGGGTTCGTACTCAATTTCAAAAATAAAATGAAAGCATCTTGCAGGAGTAAAATGAGATTTTGAAGGAGTACTATAGTGCAGTGCATGAATATCACTTTTTTTCAACATATTTGACCCCCTTCCCTCTTTGTCAAAGTGTCACACTACACCTTACTCCTGGCCTAGTCACGTGTCATATTTTTTGTAAACATATTGTGTTAATAACTGTCGTGTCACTTTTTCTCACCCTCTCTCTCCTCTTGTCACAATTTCATGAACCTGTCTCCCCTTCAGTGACATCACTTGTGAAGGATCCCATTTATCATGTCAAAACTGCTATTTACTAAACAATTTTTTTTTTTAACACAATCACTAACAAAACTTCATGTATTTTTAACCATTTATACAGTAATTAGACAAACTGACTTTTGCTGCTGAGAGTGTGGTAGGGGGAAAAGCAATAATCATAAAACTTTAAAATATAAGCGTATGAGAACTATAGTTTCATATAAGTCATCTTAGTCATCTAATGTAATATTTTCATTTTCAAATTTTATGACTTCTATAAGCAATTTGTAAATCACATCTTTATGAAAAATAAATAAATATGCGAAAATACTACATTAAAATTTCAAAATAAAAAGCTGTAATTTAATAGTAAAATACACTAAAACATTGATTTACTTTATAAATCTTACTTGATCGACCTACTAAATTTGAAAAAAAAATGTGAGCTGTTGACATTTGTTTCCTTTCAGTCTTCCTCAAACTGTTCGATTTCAGGAATAATTGTATGTCTTTCTTAGTTTCAATGCCCTTTTTATGCTCAGTGATGTCTTTTTATAGGCAAATGTTTTTCTCCTACAAATAATTATTTCTTCCAGATAATATTACTTTTCAAATGACAACCTAAGAATTTCTCTTAACCTTCAAATTTTATGAACTCTGTTAATCAATCTGTAAATTACATCTATATAAAAATTAAATAGCAAAATATACAAAACTGCTACGTTACATTTATTTATTAAAAAAAGAAAGTGTTTAATTTAACAATAAAACATGCCAAATCTCAACGTGTTTATTTTTCTTTCCCAGCTGCGATCAACTCAGTTGAGACAGAACCCCCCACCGCCCCCCCCCCACTTTTCCCTTGTGACGAAGCTAATAGTTCTTGATCAAAGTATTTTAAGAGACTGTCATAGAGGAAGGTTATATAGGATGTAGGAGTGATGAAGGAGTTTGAAGGGCCCTTCAAAACAATTTCCTAAATGAAGAAGTTTTGAAGGAGCGTACAAACCCTGGTCTCCGGTAACTGTTCACGCAAGTTAAGAAGAGATTTTTATGTAGATCTTCTCGATTACCTTTCAAATTAAATTATTGTAGTAAAAATGCCATCAAGTAGGCAAATTTAAGCGTTTTTTTATTTTTTACAATGACAAAAGAGCAAGAAGTACAGCATTATTGCTTCAAGAATTTCTGTTTCCTGGCAAAAACTCACCAATTCCTACTAGAAGGATGGACACTGAATTGATAAGTTAGCCTAACTCTATAATGCATGAAATAATTACAGATTTTTTTTTTTTTTTTTCAATAATTTCAGGTTAAAAAAGGTGGAGAAAAGATCTTTTTGAGGGGAGAGATTTGAAAATACGGATTATTTCTCTGATAGTGCATGTGCATATGCTTTGAAAGACATCAAAAATGAAAAGTATAGGAAATTCTGAATTCTTCAGTGCAAAAAAGGACGCCTGGGCTCCAAAAGGGAGTTGTTCAAACGAAAAGAACTTATAAAGAAATGGAATAACAATGTCTCATCAAAAGCTTATGATTTAGCTTCTAGTTTCAAATATCTCAAGCAACGATGGTTTTGATGACAGTGACAGAGAACCAGGACAAAATTTGACAAATAAGATATATATCTGGTAACTATGGAAGTACTTGATGATATATTCTCAACCATGCTCAAATTTCTTGAACAACAACTTTCTATTCAGAAACAACAGCGTGATGATCATCAAGATTTTTTAGAATTAGCTATATCAATCTTACCGGGATTCTAAGAAATGGGATATCATTTCGTAAGGCAGGAACTATAAAGTCATGCTAGGTGGAGGTCAAAGGCTCTTTACGTATTCAAGATTTAACTACTTTAGGGTCAATTTCAGTTATCTAAAAGGGAGAGGAACTCTTTAAGAACATCATGTATTTTTCTTGGGCTCGAGTCTACATTCAAACCTGCTTTCTCTCCCCAAAAGCTGTAAAAGCTCCCTGTCCGGATTTTCTATTCATGCGTCACATGATCAATTATCAGGATATTGATCCAGAAATCAGAAAGTTACTCTCAAAAAAATTTTAAGCCATGGCTTAAATTTGGTTCACGAAACTATGACTCTTTCCTTATTAGATGATATTATTCCACCTACGGTTAAGAGAATTATGACTCAAATTATGCTAGAAGCTGATAAATATTTTGAAATACCTGTTACAAAATATTTCTTTACCCGACAATCAGCTCTGATTTCTTTAACAAAGGCTTCAACTTGGAAGGATGAATTTAGATATTATATTATTAATGGAAAAACTTGACAAAACAATTTTTGTGAATGATGCTGCAGAAAAAGATGTAAAATTGATTCAGAAACACAATAATATTCTCACAGAAGATGAAAGGGAGGGAAAAAAAATTGCTCCACACATCATTGCTGAAGACCATAAAAATTGCACTTCTGATACTAAATCCTGACTTAAGAAAGAATAATGTTCAACATTGGTTTATTCTATTATGTTTTGATTCTATGAAAAGTATTAGTCCTAATAAAATGTATTTATTCTCTAGAAATTGTTGTGATGTTAAAGAAAAATGCAGTTTTAATTTTTTTTTTTTACTATATTTCTAGGACTGACTGAACTTCAAGGCATTTGAGGTGCCCCTAGAAATTGTCCAATTGAAGGGAAATTTTGCACAGGCTGTTCTTTTGTCCATTGGAACAAAATAAGAGGGTGGGTATCAATGCAATTTTAACTGCTGAAAAATGTCCTATAGCTAAGGGCCACTCAAGTGCATATATTTAATGATCAATGTCTTGTTCGTTAATGTATGATTGAAAAAAGAATTTTCATTAAAACTTCATATAAAACTTAAATGCAAAAACTATTTTAAAAAATTGATTTTTCTTTGTACACTTTACTTTACACATTTAGTAACATTCTTTTGAGTTTTAATGGAACTGAAATTAGTTATCTTGATACTGTTGTGAATTTCCTTTCATTACTCTACTAACTGTTACATGAGAAAGTTTTTATGTAAAGCGTTATTTGCAAATTTTTTTTAAGTGAAATATTTCGTAAGTGAACATTTTGAAGAAAAATATTATCAAATACTCATTAATTAAAACTAATTAATATTTATATTTATGCATCACGAATATTGCAGTAAATACAAATTGATTAGATTACACTTTAGTTTTAGCATACTTTTGGGCAGTTTAAGACACTTCCGGACAGTTTTAAGCAGTTTTGGACAGTAAAAAAAACTTGTAATGTCCTAGATCAGTTTTGGACAGTCCAAAACCCAACCCTGATTGCAACACATACATACAGTCAGATCCCGCAACAACGCCATCCGACTTTCGCGAAATGACTATAAGGCGAGTTTTTTCCTAAGTAATGAATTTTTTTATTGCTGACGCAAATTGCTTGCCTGCAACATGAAATTTTTTGGAAAGGAGCTGCGTAGGCTTCGCTGACACTAAATATTAGTTTTGTCAATGGACTTTCATCCCTTTAACATCACTGAAATCAGAAGTTCACACACTGTATTAGTCTAAACTTAAGCAATGCTTTGCTTTAGTTTATACAGATAACCACGGCCGGATTTAGACTTAGCGGGGCCCTAAGCTGTTTCAGGTATGGGGCCCCCTGTTGTAGTTTGGACAATGTTTCTCTCAGCGGTGTAAGATGCAATTTTTTAATTTTTTTCTCCTTTACTATGTTTGTCTCTTTCATCTGCTACATACAGCAATACTTTTGCTTTTTTGATTGCCTTTTCCCTGATGTCCTTTTGGGATTGGCCTTAAGAGGGGGAATGATTTCAAGAGCTGGAGACCCAGGACTCCCTTTTAAGTTGAGTATAGAATATCCCCAATTGTAGGGGGTGCGGGTGTTTCTCCCCTGGAGGAAAGTTTGAAAACTAGATATTAAGTTCTGCATTTTGAAGCCTTATAAGATGTAGTTGGAACTACAAAAATATCAGGACAGAAATAGGCAAACAAAAGTTTTTTAAAGTTATATACTTTAATTAAGATAATACGCAAATTAAGATAATGTACAGTAGAAATTGTTTTTGATTTGACGAATCAATGACAGAAGTTGACAGAGAAAAAGAGTGGGAAGAGAAAAGACAATACATTGCTACATTGGCTTTCGATACAATTAGTTTTTAATTATCATTCCAACCCACCAACAAATATTAAATATAAAATGATCAATTGTAAAAAATGCTTTAAAACATATGGTGTACAGATTTAGAAAATAGGTAACAAGACAGTAACATACTGCCTATTTGAACAATTCCTAATGTATGCACTTGATAAGAAATAAAATTGGAGCCCAACTTTGCTTCAGATTTTCAAAGACTTACTAATTATTTTCAAGAACTCTAAAACAATTAAAATTCTTTAACTCACTTCATTTGTACTTTCCTGTCTGATATTTTAGCACTTGATCCTAAATTTTTAAACTCCTGTTCTAACTTTGTAAGAAACAGCTATTTTAAATGTAAAAGAAAAAAAACTATAGATTTCTCATTACAACAACTTCTCTTCAGTTGCAAGTGGGACAGAAAACAAAGAGGAATAGAAGTAGAGCGTAATTTTATTTTTGGGCTAAACAGATTGACATTATGCAGAAGTAAGATAAAAGCAAGCAACACCAAAAGAATTTCCAAAATTCTGCATTCATAGTTGTATAAATAGCAAGATATGAAACATGTGAGTCACAAAAATATGTAATATGTTTCAGAAACGTAAGAACCATGGTTTTTACATTTTTTGTGCAGAATAAAGCAAGGAGCTGAATTTGACATATATTGGCATTCCTTTTCCATACTCCCTCCCATTTGTTGTTTGTAGCCACACTTTTCCAACTTTTCAAAGTTTGCAAGTACCAGAAAATAAAACTTATTTTTCAAGTACTTTATTTTTGGAACGAATCATACAAATTTCTGGAAGTTGGGGGCCCCTAGCAAAGCGAGCGGGGGCCCTAAGCTATAGCTTGCTTAGCTTGTAAGTAAATTCAGGACTGCAAATAACCGCTCCGATTCTTAATGTTTTTTTTTTTTTTTTTTTTCATTCTACATATGAACATTGATAAGATAGAATGGCTCCCAAACTCGTTTTTCATCTAAAGTTGGCGAAAATGAGAAAGCTTCTGACCATTAAAGAAAATGTCAAGATTCTCAATATTTTTGAACAATTAAAAAGTGGATTGAAAGTAGTACGGCAATCAGGTATGAGTGAATCTTCTATATGTGCAATTAAAATTCAAGAAAAGGAAATCCGTAAAAGTTCAGAACTTAGTTTTGATACTGAAGCTCGCAGAGTAATGTCTGAGCAAAATATTAACATCATAAGAATAGAAACTGCTCTTTCATTGTGGCTAAAAGAGACCAGAAAGAGGGGTGTTCCCACACTGCATAAACCATCATCGTCATCCTTTTAAAAATTATAATTAAGTTTATGATATATACTGTTCAGTGCTAATATAATGCAGTAATGTACCTAATGTAAGTGCCATACTGTTTTAATTCATGTCTCCCACTGATCATTGATTTTGTGCTTCGTAGTAGTAATTTATGTTAAATTGTAACGCTTTAGTGCTTAATTATTTAACACTTTTTTAACGCTAAAATGCAGAAAAAAATCATTTCTTTATTACAGATACGGTAATATATAGTTACGAAATGGTTTTAGACAATTTAAGGGGCGTTAACACTTGTCTGAAATAATTAGGTATGCTTATAAAAAAAATTCTAAACATGCGTTGTTCCACAACGCGAAATTTCGACTTGTGCGAGGGGTCTTGGAACGCATACCTCGCATAAGTCGAGATCCGACTGTATATTTATTATAACTTGATGCCTTTTTTAAAAATAATTTATTTTCCTTTAAATTAGTTTATAGTTCTGCAAGAGATTTTGAATCTTTTGGTCAAGCTTAAAAAGATGGCAAACAGCTGAAAAGAGAAGCGAAGTTGCTACAGGAAAAGGTGGAGAGGAATGTGATGTCCAAGAAAACTCCCAAGTTGCAGCTGCAATTGGCGATACTAATGTTGCAGAACATGAATTTGTTTTGCGTCTGTCAAGCATTAATGGTTTGATGCAGTTAAAAGTGATGCATTCGTAAGTATAGCAAAATTCCTGAAATTGGTACCTTATAATTTTGTAACTTAGCTTTTCTAAAAGTTGTGTACTAGTAAGTAGCTCAAAATTCCCCCAAACTTTTTACCGACGAGAGTTTATACTAGGAATGCACCAATTTAATGGGCGGGAAAATTATCTTTTGAATAAAATTATATATTAAGTATGCCTAGAACAAGAAACTATGGGAGAATTTATTATACATGAGTAAATATTTTTTTTATTGTTTAAGAGCAAAAGTAGGTGGTTATATGCAGCCTGACTCAGTTCCCCTCGCTTCCTCTCAAACTTTTGAAAGAATACTCCTATTCGAGCAAAAAAAAAATGTTTTTCAGTTATTGTACTCCCTTTTTATACACATAACTACATCATTTTACAATTTGCCTTAAAAATTACCACCCTTTCATTGAGTAAAAATGTTATTATTGTGTAATATATGTGTGCTTTGGTTTTTAATGCAGGTATTTTTTTTTTCAACTGAGAGAGCATTAAAAGCCATTATGATTATAATTAATCAGCTAATGGTTAATTGGCCAATTTGCTTATCAGTGCATCCCTAGTTTATACACTGTAAAGAACTATTTGATGTTCAGTAAGTTACCGCCCTATAGCCAATGCTAAGGCAGAAATACATGAAATACACCGCCAGCTCAGTCAATTCCAGCCGAGGACTGCAGTTTCGTGCTTATTAGCAGTCATCAGCCCGGCATAGGAGTGACTGAGCTGGAGGTGGAACACCTCTTAAGGAAGCCAAGAGTGCCAAACAAACTGGTAGCTAATACAGAATTAGCACTGACCAGACGAGTGACCGAAACAATGGTTCGGTTCAACTCGAATTTTGAAGGCAAAGGCATGTATATTCAGTAAGTTCTCAGTCAATTCCAGCAGTCCTCGGCTGGAATTGACTGAGCTGGCGGTGTATTTCATGTATTTCTGCCTTAGCCCTTGGCTATAGGGCGGTAACTTACTGAATATACATGCCTTTGCCTTCAAAATTCGAGTTGAACCGAACCATTGTTTCGGTCACTCGTCTGGTCAGTGCTAATTCTGTATTAGCTACCAGTTTGCTTGGTACTCTTGGCTTCCTTAAGAGGTTTTCCACCTCCAGCTCAGTTACTCCTATGCCGGGCTGATGAGTGCTAATAAGCACGAAACTGCAGTCCTCGGCTGGAATTGACTGAGCTGGCGGTGTATTTCAACTATTTGATGGTTAAAATAGCAATAAAACTTTCTTGAGCATGTTTTCAAAGTCACAAGGAATCTCTTTTTCAATAAAAACACATGTGAGCTTATGAATGAAGAGAAATTCCACAAAAATAGATTATGCATATTTAGGAAAGTCACTGAACTGAAAGTTCTGGTAAAACATATCTTCACTAATTGTGACCCACCATGTTATCCTAATTGAAAATTAATAATATATGCGTATTTACTGATTGAGAAAATTAGGAGCATTCAAAAAAAGATTTAGAATTTTTTTGAAAAATGCAAAAGCCCATACAAATTTTTGAAAACAAAAAATATATGTTTTATGAAGTAGATTTATTGCATCACCAAAATATATATAATGACCTGTTTACAAAATGTATAATATACTCTTACTCACCAGTTTAAGGTTTCTAAAAAACTTTGACTTTTGTCGGAGACATATTTTTATCTCTTCAAAAACAACCCTGTTGTAAAAATTTCCCCGTCAAGAAAACCTTTAACTTTTCCGCACAAAAAAAGAAGGCCTTTATCCTGAACTCCAAAACCCTCAGCCTTAAAAAGTTATGATATCTAGTTTGCCCGCCAAGTATCTACCATACTATCATCCTCTCTGTTCTCCCCTTTTTTATCATATCTACTGCCGTTAGAATCTCCTCCCGCCTTCAACTCTTCAGAAATATGGATAGAACCTTAAATTTGTTTATCCTGTTTGGCGAAAAGCTTTTCAAAGCGAAGTGGCTGATTGGTGAGCAAAAAGCTTCCCGCCAAACAGGATTCTTTAAAAAGACGAAATGACGCATGTTTTACCAAGCAAAAAAAATCTAAGCCAATAAATATTTTAAATTTGAAAGTGTCAAAAGAGCTATACAACTGTACTCGATGTCAAATGGCGGATATCCCAAATGTGCCACAGCGACTGCGCATGATGCACGCGGACTTAGCTCTTTAAAAGTCTTGATTAAATTAATTGCAAAAATTTTGTCTGTTAACAAATTACTGCAGAACACGGATATCGACACACGTATTTCATATATTTTCCATTCATAATGTGTTATGTTTGTGAAAAATGCATTAATTTAGAAAATAAGCGAACTAATAAAAAAGGGCTATTTTTCGCTTTCAATTATAAAGTAAGATGTATCATATTCATACGCTTATAGTTTCATATAATATGTCATGCAAAATATTCTAATGGTTTAACCCCAGTTTCCCACCTACATTTAAAATTCCCCCTCCCCCCTTAAGGTATCCGACTAGGTTCGGAGCAGTTTTTTTTTTAAACACTATGATGAAATAATATTAATGTTTTTTTAGAAGCAGAATGATCTTAAAACATGTATTTTGCTTAAAAATAAACCATAATATCAATTTTTTTTTAAATGGGTGATTTTTTGGCAAAAATGACTGAAAATTACCAGTTAGGAGAAACACTGTATTAATAAAAATTAACTAGCTATAAACAATTTGCTTAGATTTTTTCACATATATAAATATTACACATGAAACAGACCGCAGGTTAAGAAATATTTCAAGAATTTTAAGGTTTATGACAAATTACGTGACTTTATCCAGAAATTTCGCAAAAATTTGTCACCTTTTTTCGGTAAAAAAGCTATAAATCAAAAAATATTTCATCATTTACATAATCTGTGGTCTATTCCACTCACAAGTGCTTACAAGACAGGCATGCCAAATTTCATGCTTGAATACTAAATAGAATTTGCAAAATGATGTTTTCCGTAGCCAGTATCGAGAAATAATTGCATCCTTCAAAAAACGTAAGTAAAGATTCGACTTAACACGCATTATACTGCAGATCCTTAGTATTCAAATGCTTATAACGTGAGTTCTAATTCGCGTAGATTGTAAAACTAAAATTTTTCATAATCTTAAAGAATGGGGCTGTTGAATAAAACTATTTTGAGAAAAAGTGAATTTTGGTCTAAAATCGCCTTTTCAACGTAGTCGGATACCTTAAATATATCAAAACTGAAAAACAGGGGGAAGGAAATTTCGTATCGGCAAAACTTGGGGGGAGGGGGCAGCATTATGGAATCTTAAAACAGAAAGTCCAATGAGCTAACAAACAACATGGAATCTTAAAACAGAAAGCCCAATGAGCCAAGTCCGCGCATCTGCGCAGTCGCTGTGACATATTTGAGATATCCGCGATTTAAAGTTTAGTTGCAACGGTTGGATCTGTTTTAGTCTTGATTAAATTTCATTTTCTAAGACAACTTTGAACAACTGTTAGATCAGTTCTAACCTTGTGTGCAATTGCAGTCAGAGATTAACAAACCCTATGAGTTGAGATTAAGTACATAGGAATTTAAGGGAAATTAGTGATTTTCAAACTTTAATTAATCCCCCCAGGAATATATATACCAAAAGGCACATCAGTAGGGCACAAGGAATGTGTGTGCAAAATTTCAGCTTGATTCGTCTTTTCGTCTGGGCTGTAGCCCTGTCAAAGAAAGCAAAAACTTTTTGAACAGCGATTTTCTAACTTGAATTCCTCCTCCCCCTGATTGTCCTGGGGATTGTATTTTGGTTTATGTCGTCGGGGGGCCACTAGAGATTTAGTATACCAAAAATCAACTCCGGGGGTCTTCATGGGGCTGAGATACAGAGGCGTGAAAAACGCAGAAAACCCCAACTTGTTCTGTCGTGTAAACTTGTCGTGGCCCCGGGACAGTAGCCCCGCCTGCCCTCCCTTAAATCTGGCCCTGCAGGCAGCATCCTCTACCTAGAAAAATAATCCAACTACTAGACCATCACTCACAGAACTAGTTCTTTCATTTAACTAGTTACCATTTTCCTTGTTTGGCAACTGTTTTGCACATAGACTAATAATAAGAATAGACCGAGCTATGGCAACCCTTTGCTGCTCATGAACCAAACCTTGTGACTAGTGGATATCCTAGCAACAGCAAACGTTGATCGTAGCAGACGATCAACGCCCGCGAGAAATAAAATAAATAGAATTGATGGAACGCGGAATAATGATCTTTTATGGAGTCCGATTTGTAAATTTGTTATTCTAAGTTGTAAATATTTTGTTAATATAGTGAGTTTTTCGTTTAGATAGTATTGTGCATTTTCTTTAGTCAATTTCAATAACTCTCTAAGCAATTAAAGATGCAAGCGCCTAAATGGAATCAGCAAGCGGTAAGATTTTTACCTACAATTTCAATTTAAGATTCCGATTAGTACATTTTTGCGTTAACGCAAAACGTTTACTCCATTACGTTCACGCCAACGCTGACGTAGCAGTTCCAAATGAAATAAAAGTTACTGAAAACTGTGACCAAAAATTAATTACTAATGTCAAAATAATTCATAACTGAAAGAAAAACAGTTCAATTTCTGCACCAGGAGTAAAATTATAATGAAAACACATTACTTAAATTATATGTAGAGTGCCAAACTATAGATAATGTTGCCATCTAGCAACCATGCTGCCAAAGTTTTCGCCAAGTCTTCCACCAGTCACATGATGTATCCATGAACCAATTTTTTCATCAGCAAGTCTGGGAATGCTCGGTCTACTCTTATTATTAGTCTATGGTTTTGTAGACTTTTTAATTTAAAATTCTACTTAAACCACTATTTTTAGGACCATAACTTAGTGGCTGCCCTGTTCTGTCTATCACGGCAGCATCAAAATCTTAGCAATCTGATCTTTATCAACGGAACGATGATATGATGAAAAAGGATGGCTTATAAAAATTGTTTTTGGTTGATAAATATTTTTAAAATTCTGGTTCATATTTGATCTACCATCGTAAAAATCTTATTGAAGAAGGGCTTGATTTGGAAAATGTTCAGTTAGGCCTTAATCATTGGTGAAACAATTTTATGGTCTTAAATCATCTCTTGAGAATCTCTCAGTCAGGGATTTTACCTGGATGGGAAGGCCGAAGGGCCGAAGTTTTGTTATGTTTTTGACTACTACACTGGGGTGCAAAAATTAAGGACGAGATGGTTTTTTCAGTATAACTTTGTACAAAAGCTTTCCAAATCAACACATTTAATACCATAAGATCCCCAATACGTAAGGACATGTGTAATGTAAGCAGCACTTACTAAAAGAGAAATCAGAGTGATAAAAAGAAGCATGGAGCGCAATGCGACTGAAGACCGAAACATCCCTGTGATGGGTGTCCAGCAAGAAACACCGGTCTTTAGTAGGGATATGATCTCCCCCGACTGCTAGGCAGGTTTCACAGCGTCTGTCCATGCTGAGAATGAGGGTGTCAATGAGTTGTTGAAGCATTGCTGCCCATTCGTCTTGCGGCGCCAATCGAAGCTCCTGAATCGTTACTGGTGGTAAGGTACGAGCTGCCAAGCATCTGCCTAGAAAATCCCATACATGCTCGATGGCATTGGGATCCGGAGATCATGCCGGCCAATCCATACGTTCAATATCCTTACTCTCTAAGAGCTGTTCGGCAGCTACTGTGCGATGACATGGTGCATTGTCGTCCATGAAAAGGAACTGCGGACCCATAGCGCCTCTAAAAAGATGCACATATGGAAGAAGAATCTCGCTACAATAACGGGTCCCGTTGACTGAACCTGCGTCGAAGATGTGAAGGTCTGTACGACTACCAAGCATGATGCCTCCCCAAATGAGAACACTGCGACCTCCATACCTGTCCTTTTCAATGATGTTCGAGGGATGATTGTGGCTTCCCCGCTCTCTCCAGATGAGTATGCGATGAGAATCATTACTCAGACTGAATCTGCTCTCATCTGTAAAGAGTACTCATCCCCATTCATTGTCTCTCCAATTCCGGTGTTCCCGGCACCACAGAGAACGCCTTCTCCGATGGGCAGGCGTTAGAGGTACACACCGTATAAAGCGTCGTGCAACCAGACCACCACCGTGCAGTCTTCTGGCCACAGTAAAACGCGATATCGGTCGTCCAGTCGCCTGCTTCGTGTGTCTAGCGACTTCTCCCGCTGTCTGCCGCCGGTTTCTTCTGGCCTGTAAGACAATATACCGGTCATCTGCGGGTGTGGTTCCTCGTGGACGACCACTACTGAACCCCCGGATAGCTGTTCCTGTAGTTTGAAATTGTCTCCAAAGTCATGAAACGATGCTGTGAGCAATTCCGAACTCTGCAGCCACACTTGTCACACTGCGGCCTTCCTCCAACTTCCCAATGATTCGACCTCGGGTAAAAGCATCCAGATGTCGTCTAACAGATTGATTATTCGCCATTTCTCGCTGAGGCAGCAACTCGGTGTGATTTTAACTGCTATACGGCGTGCAATCTCTTTGCCAGAAATACTGATCTTACACCAACAACATGCTTTATACTACTCAAACACTCCCCCATTACATCTGCCTACATATCTGTATATGTGCTACCGTACATCACCTTACTTAATCTCCTAATTGGTCTTTCTGTCCGTTCTGCCTCTTCGTTCAGCTGATATGCTAATTTTTCGACTTCGTCCTTAATTTTTGCACACCAGAGTATATTAGAATTGGTAATATATGTTATAACGAAGGGCTCTGGGAACTCAAAACTCTCTTTGCTGCCCTACTACTTAAGTCATATTAATAAATTTTGTTATGCATAATTTGTATCTTTTGTTATGTGCAATGTATAATTCTTAATATGCGTTTATTTAGCCTATTGCACTGCGTAAATTTATGTGTAATTATATCTCAAGTGACTAATTGGTTTTTTTTCCTCTTGCTAGTGTAAAAATTAAGTACTAACAAGCAGAGACTAATGCCATTAGCCATCAAGTCAGTAAAGTTTTAGCTGGTGCTGCTGATTGGAACTTGCATTGTTCTAGAAAAATCAAAAAAAGATACTATACCTGCAAATCCAGGAACAAGAAGAAAATGTATAAATGCAAAAAAAAAAATGTATAAATTTTTTTTATTCATAATAAATTTGTAAATATATATATTGCTCCAAAATATTCATTTTCAAGAAAAAAAAAAGGAAACAAGGAATTTCAAAATTCCTAAAATAATAGTGGCTGATTACCATTGGAAGCTCCCTATTAGCCATTAGAAAAGTTTTTATGACCTTGTAGCGCATGAATGCAACAGGTTTCCTATTTTTTTGTTTTAATGGCTTTACTTTTATCATTTAGAGAAAACATTCTTACAGAATTGAACTATCAGTGGGTAGAATAGGGTGTTTGCATCTGATCCTTAATCTTAATACAGTCAGGGCCTGGTTTAAGCATAAGCCCAAGAACACAGGCTTTAAGGACCCCAAAAATTACAAAAAAATATATAAAAATTTCATAATGGGTGTTTAAATTTGTATTGCACTATAAAATTTTTCTAAACATTTTTATTCAAGTGTAAGTTTATTGATGGCTCTGTTTTAACGAGGTTTACGAGTTTAGTGAAAACCTAACTCTCTCCCTATTGAATGATTAAACTATTTGGAGTGATGTCTACTCACTATCTGGAGTGATGTATGAGACCACTCAGATGTAACTCTGTGTTGGTACGGATCGAACTATTGCTGCTTAAGGCATTTATTTTGTTTCTGTTGATTTACAATGTTTCAAAATGTTTGAATCTTTTGTATTTTTTTTAATGTAAGTTTCAAGTTACAAATACAGAGCTGTTGATATTTATGGCGGGCTGATAAATTGACTAGTACCTAATTTGCTGGGCCTAAAGCCTGTTCTGCGTTTTCACATTTGTATCCGTAATGTAAAAACAATTTCTTATTACTATCTAGTGTTTCATTTAGTTAGAAGCAATACTTAACATGCAACTAACAAACTACATGCTGAGCATTCCTGAATGGCCAGGTCAAATCAGCCAAAATCTTGACAGAAGCTGATAAACTAATTTTTGTGCAGGTATACCCTCCATAAAAGATTTTTTTTTTTTCTCTTTTAGCAAGCAATTGGAAACCAGTTTGGGGGAAGGAAAAGACTTAGTTTAAGGTATTCAGTGACATTATTAAAACATATATACCCCGAAATTTTTTGAAATTGCAGTTTTAAAAACCTAGTTTTGGGTAATGCTTGAGGGAAGAGAGATTGGGGCCAATCCCTGGGAATTTTTTGAAATTGAAATCTTCAAAAGACTTAGTTTAAAGTATTCAGTGACATTATTAAAACATATATACCCCGAAATTTTTTGAAATTGCAGTTTTAAAAACCCAGTTTTGGGTAATGCTTGAGGGAAGAGAGATTGGGGCCAATCCCTGGGAATTTTTTGAAATTGAAATCTTCAAAACACAATTGTGATAATATCATGGGTAACGTTTAGGGGACCGGCAATCTTTACCCATTGAAGCTCTAAAAACGTAATTTTGGTTGACTTTCAGTGATGTTATGTGGAAGAATTTTCAGAAGCTCCTCTCCTGAAAATTTTCAACATTTAAGCCCTAAAAACTAAATTTCAAACAATCATTAATGGTATTGGGGAAAAAAAGGGGGGGGGGGGCGAAGAAACATTCCGTCGAAAATTTTTTGAAGTTAGCTTTTGAAAAGGCAGGTTTTAGAGAATTTTCAGTACTGTTTGTGGGAGGAGAGATTTGGGACCACTTTTCGGTAATTTTCGGCGGCGCTCCCCCGGAATTTTTTCCAGAATTGAAGCCCTGAAAACGAAAGTTTGAACGATCTTTGGTAATATTGGAGGGGGGGGGGGGGGAGTTCGAACACAACTCGAGTTTTTCCGAATTGAAGTCCAAAAAAACAAAATTTTTGGCAATTTATTTTTGTGAAGCTTCGAAAATGTTCCCCCGTTGGCTGCGGCCTTGCTTGAAAAATATCCCCAGCATTTTAAGATATAGAATTAATCCTTCGGGGTGAATGACAGCCAAAATGTGTCTTAAGAGCGTACTAAAAAATACATGCTCAAAACTTGCTCCAATATTTTAAATTTATAGAATCCAACAAACGCAGTAGCATTACTACAAGAAGGGGGGTGCTACTTGAATGGGTTTAAAAGTTAATTAAAAGTATAAAAATTTCATTTCAGATATTATTTTCAGATTTTTTCGTTGTATTAAACTTTGCACATTTATTTTGATTAGGTAACATCCTTGCCTTAAATTACTTAAGAATTACCGCGAAAATCTTCAAAAATCCAGGAATAAACCCAGTTTTTTCTTTTCTTTGCAATACTACTTATGACTGAAAGGTGGAGGGTGAACGATTTTGGAAACTAATACGAGCGAAGGCTCCACAACAGTATTGCCCAATAATATATACAGGGCCAATGTCACCTAGTTACCGCAGTATCTGCCAAAGTTGCGAAAAAACTTGCCGGCAGGTATTGCCCAATATAATTACCCAACATTGTGAAAAACTTTACCGTTTGGTGGCGGCCGACCCGATTAGCCAGATAATGACGAATTTTGTTCTAAAAAATTGGTCAGCCCTGCATCTGCCACTGTTGCAAAAAGCTTGCCGGCATACATTGGCTAATTTTTTTCTGCCAGGATCAGCCAATACTGGCGTTGTGTAGTGCACAATATTGTATAAAGTAAACCGTTTGATGTCAGCTATCCTTACTTTACGTGATATTGGCCAATCTTCCAAACATCTTGTTTGCGACATTTTTTCAATGCACATTCTTTGTCGTATAGATGGAACACAACCCAGCGCCGGAGCGGCAACTTATGAAGGAGAAAATTTTTAAGTGCACTGCGCACCTTGACGAGACCTACGAGAGCATAAACATGCGTTTAAAGGCATTTAGTTTCGAAAATTTTCTGGGGTACAGCCTCCTGATTCCTAGCCCCTCCCTCTCATGTCAGAAAAAGAGTTAAAAACCCTAGTAGCACATGACGTACGACAGTATCGTAAAAATACCAATGCTATATGCTTTGTCATCGGGTCACAATATAAAACGATGTCTCATCTGACAGAGCGTGCGCTATTGTGACAGTATCGTTACGCGTCATTGTGCAGTCATCTTTTCCCATAGTTACGATATCTTCTTATATCGTTTATGCGCCATTGTAACCATAACGTAAGCGTCATCGTGTCGCAATGAGAAAGGGGTGTAAAATTTCAAAATTTTGAATTTTTTAAATAAAACTGGATTACTTTTTATTTATTCCATTTTATTCATAAAATAACGGTGCAGCATTGAAATATGACTATTATAAAAATAATTTTGTAAAATATCGTTTCTCGTAATATCGTGACGATGACGCGCTATACAGCAGAAACAATATACGGCAATGACGTACAGATGACGCCACGATATGGTGTGCTACTACGGAAAGCTATCTTTTTAAAACTTGAACTTAAAGGTTTCGAAATGGGAAGTTTGGGCGACGAGCATGTTGGGTGCTGGGAACATTTTGAGCTCCCAGCACATTGGGCCCAATGATACCAGCGCCCAAAATGCTCGGCGCCCAAAGTTCCCGGCGCCCAATCGTAAAGGTTTACGCTGGAGAATCACTTACCTTGCCTCTTCTTCTCTGACCTGGCTTAACAGAGACTAAAATGGCGTTTTTGGAACATCAGTAATTTCTTACAATTTTCCAAGCGATTCCCCCTCCCCTTCCTCGTCTTGTAATAAAGCCAAAGATAGCTTTAAAATGTTTTAGCGTGTAGGTATAAAGACTCCCAAACTTACTTATTTCCTAAAGATAGCTTTGTTTTTAGAGCTTAACTCTTCCTTGGAGACCCCCAAACCCTTTTATTTTGAAAGGTGTTCGTAGGAGAGGACTCTCACCCTTCCAAAGTTTCGCTTATACAGGCTAAAATTGCGTTTTTAAAATTCAGTATGAAAAAGTTTCAAGAGCAACGCCAACCCTGACCTTTTAAGTAATACACTATAAAAATCATTTCTAGGCCTTGAATTTCAGAAGTTTACCGAGGGAGGTGTTCCTTTATTCCACCTCCATTTCCCCTGCGTTAATACCAAAAAAAAAAAAGTCAGACATTGCATGCTTTTGATTTCCATTATGAAAATTTCCAAAGTAGATCTCCCTCTCATTTTCTTCAAAGATAGCGAAACATATATAGCAGAAAATTGATTTCAGTTTCGAAATACCGTTACAAAACAAGGTCCCGTTTTAAGGTGTCAATTTCCAAAAAATTCCGCACTAGAGCCACTTAACTTATCTTTCAGTAACAAGACATCCCCTTAACATCACCAAAAGATCATAGGCAGCTGTACCAAAAAGGGGTTAAACGAAGTGTAGAGGTTGGGGGGGGGGGGGGGGGGGGGCGGGACCGCTGAAGCTTTTTTTTTTTTTTCTTCTTTATTATTCGTAAAATTGAGCTATAGTATTCCTGGCTTCTAATACTACTGATTCAATTTACTTCTTAAACTGCAAAATATGGCCTCAAAATTCGGGGCGGAGGATCACTTTAGATTCTTCCTTTCAATTTTAAAATTCCATTTCTATGAAATAAGATGAGTAATGTCCCTTTATTTGGAATATTTAGTTCATACTTTCGTGAAATAAATCAATTTACCCTATAAAAAATCATTTATCAATCTGTGTCTTTCTTCATCCTCTTATATTAACGAAAACCACCAAAAATTGCAAGTTTAGTTTAACTCGTTACCTTCAAATTTCTAATAGATTCACCTCCCCCTCCCTTTTTTCTGCGATTAAATCTTAAAATTTTATTAAAGAACTTGAAGGAATCAAAACGGTGGATTCAGAGCCTGATTTTAGTGGTGGTCCGTTCCAAAAAAGGAAGGGGGAAACCGTCATTTAGGGATTCAGGAGGGGCAATTGCCCCCCCCCCCCCATGTGCTAGGTCGAATCTTTTTTTTTTTTTTTTTTGAAGTTCGAAATTTTATGTCAATGAAACGTTGCCCCAGAGGCTGCGACTGGGACTGAAAAGTGCGGGGGGGGGGGGGGGGCAAAAAGAAAAACCTAAAAGCCAAAGGATTTTTAGCGGCAGCAAAAAAATGAGAAAAAAAATTAGTGTAAAATTTTGTTAGGGCTGGTTTTGAGAGCAGATGAGGGGTAATTGATGTGAACTCACTTATTTCTTAAGATGTTGATGAATTTTGTACACAATAACTTTCCCCGAAGAAACACTTAGACTTACAATATTTTTTTTTTTTTTTTGAGATGTCACAAAAGGTTGGTAAAAATTTCATTAAACAACTACACTCCTGTTTGTGAAAATTGCAACACCATGAAGGAAGCATCATAGTTGAATAAAATTTAATACACAATTGAGTGATAATGGTACAAATAAATGATTACATTTTCAAATCAAACAAACAATAAAAAGAGATAGAAATTAGTATTTTGTGGGGCCACCACGCGCCGCAATAAGAGCTGCTACACGACTCGGCATGGAGTGAAACAAAGTTTGAATATCTGCCTGCGGACTGCGGAAGAGTATTCCATATTGTCTGTATGCGCAACTAAAGTTCGTCTGTCGGAGCAACAGGACGAGGATCACGAGTGAGACGCCGCCCAACGAAATCCCACACATGTTCAATCGGTGACATATCCGGGGAATATGCAGGCCAAGGAAGAAGCTGTACCTGCTGCGAATCAAGGTAGGATTTGACAGTCCTGGCGACATGTGGACGGACATTATCCTGCTGGAATACAGCTCCTGGAAATACTTGCAGGAAAGGAATAGCTTGGGGCTGTAAAACTTCGTTTATGTATCGAATACTGTTCAAATTGCCCACAATTCGTAGCAATTGTGATCGTCCATGATATGCTCCCATACAGCCACTTATATCTATTAGACATCTAAATTAGATCTTATTGATCTATAAAAGGTGAAAAATGTCTCAAGAATGTCTAATAAAAGTCCTGGATATCCTGTACTAATTATAGATATCTATTAGATGTTTAAACTTAGACGAAAGTTAGACATAGACTTTTTCAATATCTAATAGATGTAAAATGTTAGATCAAATTTAGATTTAGCTATTTTCAATATCTATTAGATGTTACTATTTTCAACCAAGTTAAAACATGTGCAAAAAGTTTTGCAATTTATTATTTTTTTTTTGACTTCTTTTCGACTATGTATACATATCAGTTTCGCAGCGAAGGGGGGGTGAAAACACCCCCCAGAGCAATGGTTTTAACATAAATGCAAATTCTATAACATTAGTTTATGCATATGAGAGAGCTGTTTTAATCAAAAGACCACCTTTAGAAGGTATTTGTGATCAAAAGTTCCCCTTCAAAAGGTATTTTGATCAACCCCTCCCCTCCAGAAGGTGGTTTTGATCAAAAAATCCCCTTCAGAAGGTATTTTTAATCAAAAAATAAAAGAAACTCAATCAGAAGGTATTTTTGATCAAAAACTCCTTTCCACTAGGAGTTTTTTTTATCACCCCCCCCCCCTCTTGTAGGTATTTCTGGCTGCGCTAGTGATACATATTATCTGTAACTTATATTTTGAAAGTTAATAAGACCTTTCAAAAATGATTTTTTTTTTTAATCAGTACCCAGATAGCATGCTCACTTGCGGCAAGTTGGGCGGAACCACAGTAAACTACTCTTGCAAACGCTTGTTTGATGGATACTTGTTTCAATCCGGACACCCAGCGCATGCGCGGTAGTACGTAGTCTACGGTTCGGCGCCAAACACGGAGAAGAAAACGAAGCAGGGAGCCATGATGGATTGACGAAGTAAGCTGCACGTTAGAGCAGCAGAGAAAAGGTATTTATCAGTTTAATATTTATTCAAATGCAATTTTATTTCAATTGTAATTCAGAAGAATGCACGGGTGTTTATATTTTTTACTATCACGTTTCGCGTCAAAGCATTTCTTTGTAGCGTAGCACATGTTTCAAGCTCAATGTTAAGCTTTTTAAACTTGATGTTTATTTAAGCCAGCCTGTATGCATATATTCTAAATTATTCATACAGTTGGTAACAATTTTTATTTGACAGATTTTATCAAACCGTATGTTTTAATTCGATCGACTGTCGATGTCTTAAACGACCAAAATAAAGTTTCAAACTCCTATCTCAAATATACCTTAGTCTTTTTTTTTTTTTTTCTTTTTTACGTTGTGTTGGCATTGAATCCTTTCTTTATGTTAATAGTTGATTACTTAATACAAATAAAATGAATATCATTCCTAAAACAAAAGCAAATCAATAAGTGTAATTGGGAACTCCGAATATTCTGTGCAGTATTTATTTAATTAATATTCAGCTCATTTGTATTTTTAATATTTTTCACAATTAGTCAAGTGCATGCGGGGCAAGTGAAATAATTCATTTCGTTTACTTATTCAATCATTTACTAAATCACTTACGTATTCATTAATTAACTAATTTTTCCTTAATTTAATAATTCACTTATTTATTCACTCTTTCACTTATTTTCTTATGCGTTCGCTCTCTATTTTATTCACTCATTTATTTTTTTTGTATCAATTAATAAATTAATTTATTTATTAGTTTATTGTTTCATTATCTTTTCATTTAGTGAATTATTATTTATTTGATTATTATTTTGATCGAAAAACTTTCTCACAATCAAATAGAAAATATTTCATTTTTCACTTTGTCCCATAAAAAAAAAAAACGTGTAAAACTTATACTTTTTCTCGAAGGCTAAATTTTACTGCCAATAATAACAAATAATGTTTTAACGCAAGTGTTATTTTATGTGTAATGTTATTTCTTTATATATTGTAATTTTCAAAACAAATTTCCTATTTGTTCATTTTGAAAAAACTCAGTCATCTTAACCATTTCGCTTTGCCCCACATTCCCCTACTATTTATTCTAACTTTTATTTTATGTTTTATGTTGAAACAGTTCTTGACCCAGGTGTAATTTTTTGTCTGATTAATAATATACGACAAATTCAAATATTTTTATTATTGTAAAATTATAAAAAAAACTGGGCATTTAAAATTTTTATTCCGACATTTTTTTTTTTTTTTTTTTTGACAAATGTGCCCAGCTGGGCATGTTAAAATTTTTAAGAATTTTGCAGCCCTGACCTCCTATTGTATACTTAAATTTGTTAAAATTCTACTTTAAATTTTACTCTGTTAAACTTATTTTAAGTACCGTAGAGTCTCGAAAATCAGATGTAGTTGGGGCTCATGCTTCCTCGGATTAAAACGTAGCAAAATATTTCATAGTTAGCGATAGTTTTGCTTCAATCTATATATTAAATAAAATTTATAATTTTGTTAATTCGTTGCGAATTGTATTCCTCTTTGGTCTTTTCCTGAATACCTGGTAAATTTATCCATTTTACCACCCTGGCCGTGCCGACGAGATTCCATGTCAGCTTAGTCGGAAACTAGCGACCCCTCCTTTGAAGGGGCCCGGCTTGGAATCGCAGTAGACAAATTTAACAAGCTAAATGGGGGGGGGGCCTGCGATTAAACCGACAAGTGGCTTGTTTTAGCTCACGGCTGCCCTGAAGCCTGAAACCTGGATCAATTGTACCTTTTTTTTTAGTAAAAACTTCTAGACAGAATAACTACAAATATACTATTTGTTCTTCTCATTGAAGGAATATTTTACATCAAATTAAAATGCAGTAAATTAAATGTATGATCTTTTGTGAAATATTGATTATAAGCATTTCAAATGAATGTGTTTTCTTTACCAGACTCCTGTCTTCAATCCCAATTTTCAAAATATTGGTGTATATTTCGTTCAGTATAAATTTGTATGAAGTAAAACACTGCCATTATTGTTATCAGGGACCCTCTTAGTTTTCTGATAGGAACTTCAAATTTTACCGACTGGTGAAATACGGTTATTAACACTTGGAGGGGGGGGGAGACTTGTGAACATGGCATGTTTTACATAACACTAATCTTGAAAAAATCTTAAATAATAGCAGTCCCAGTATTCGATCTCTTGGACAAATATTTGGAACAATGAGATTTATGTTTCTCTGGTCGAAACTTCTTTGTTTGAGCAGCTGTTTTATGTAATTTCATCTTTTTCTTTTACTTGGGAAAACATATTTTAAATTATTTAGTCAAACTTCATTATTGCAAATCGTTATATTGTTCTTTAAAATATGATGCATGTTCTGCATTTTTTAATCATGTTCATGTGTGTCCGAGGTCTGTTTATATGTTCTCCCCAAAAAGGGCACATGTAAGCAATTAAAGACATTTTTTTAAAAAGTCCATGTCACAAAGAAAAGGCTACCTATTTAATCTTGGAGATATTTTGGTGCTGCGAAATTGATAATATTTTTTTGAAAAATAAAGAAATGCAAAAAAATTGTTCCCATGTGTCCCTTTCCCCACTACAATTAATTGCAAGGAATATTTGGGTATTTAAAAACTTGTAATTATATCTCCAGATTTGCCAAATCATCAGCTAAAATTTGCTGAATATGGAATTTTGACTAATACCTCCCTTCGGGGCATTCTGATTTTTATAAAAGTATGTAGTTTTCTCGTAGCAAAACTTCAAGTAAGATGCAGTGCACATATAATAACATACTTATGTGTTCACTTTTTAATTGTTTTGATTTTGTCCTTGGTTTTGTAATCAAGTATTAATTCTACTTTTTCCTCCTTTTTTCGAAAATATCTTACTTTTCGACACTGAAAATGTTCTACGAGCTCTATAAATTTGATGCCATCTTTCTAGACATGTTTGTTGCACAGCATGATTTACATTTGCACTGATTATTGTTAACTATTTTGAGAAGCTGTTTAAAGAAATGGTTTAAAATTTAAAAACATTTCTTTGAGATCTCTATACAAAAAAAAGGAAAAAAATAACTTTTGTGTTTTAACACAAGGCTTGAAATATACCTGTGCAGAATGATTATTCTGATAATTATTGTAGGATTTTTTACCTTTATCGAAACAAAGTTTGCTTGAATAATTTCTTTTTTGCCTGTAGATTGCCAGATGATTTCATGTGTTTCATATGGCTTTATTTCGGAATTCAAATTAAACAAAACTGTTTTGCATATATAGCTTAACTGTAACTTAGTTTAGCTTCTAGCAATAACTTGTTTTTATTATTCAAAATATTAGCTCCATTAATAATATTTGTCCCCAATTTTAAAACTGGTTATATTTCCATAAAATAATTTTAGTCGACAATTTCAAAATAGTATTCTTGTTTGTTGACTTTACTTAGAGCTCTGGTTAAATGTATTAGCAAATATAGCATGTCCTGTCGTTTATTCTTATGTTTTTTTTTTTTTTTTATAGCTGCCTGTCAAAGAGTGTATAAGGATATATGGCAGCTGACATCAAGAAATAATGTGAGTTTTGAGTACAACATTTCTATTTTTATTAATAAACTTCATAAATAGGATTTTTTTTTAAAGCTGGGTTATCAGGTTTTTGACTAGTAACAGTCTTTCATAGTGTAAACTCCTGCACCTCTAGTCAAAAATGTTTACCATATCTTAGTAACCGCAACCTATCATATTTCCCAAGTTTTATTGAATGGCTTTATATCAAGTATTCAGCAGCAGAATAATTACTTCCCCTCTTATTTGCTTTCAAGGTAAATATTCATTTTCAATTTACTTTTAGGGGTCAAATAGGTCAGCATAGATAATACTTAAATATATTTAATATTTGACAAAAAGCAGTTAGAGGTGAAAATGATTGTTTTTTTTTTAGATAAGTGCATTAATTATAAATACTTTTAAGTTAATTGGACTGACTCGATAGTAAATAATTGTGAAAATAACATTAAAAAAGAATATCATGCACTTGTATATATGTGGTTAGCTCTTTTTGAAAATCTTATGTATACATTAGGGTGGGCCGAAAAAACTTTTTTTGGAAATCTGTTTTTGGATAGTGCGGAAAAGTTGCTATATGGGCCCGTTATTACCCATAAAAAATTTCGCTAAATTTGTTTAATATTTAGCCGACGCTATTTGACCTCGAAAAACTGAAAAAAAAGGCAAAGATGCACTTTTTTCAAAAAAAAAAAGGTGGGGGGGGGGTCGAAAATAAAAGTTTGAAGCTATTTTCAGCAAACATTAGAAGTATCTGTCAGTGAATTAGTTGAAATCCTCAAAGACTTTTATACATTTCGTAGAATATTTAGCTACGCTCCTTTAAGACTGAAACATTGGAAAAATGAAAAAAAAAAAAAAAAAAAAAATTAAAAGTAGTTTTGAAATAAGTAAGTACTGAAATGTTACGCAACACGTTACTTAGAAAAAAACAGTGAAAATTCAATCAATTTTATGCGACATTTGTAAGCCAATTTTAAAAAATGCACACACTCAAATAAAAAATATTTACATAAGATGCTATTTTTTTAATCTTCGGTTCCAATTGTTTCTCCTGGATAATAAACGGCGCTCAACTACTTTTATTATTCCTAAGATTATTTTATAACTATTTTATATATGTTTGACAAATAGAGTCCTTGGGTATTAAAAAAATGTGAATCCTCTGAAGTTCTTTAAACTGATTAATGAATTGAACGCAAGTATTCTTTTTCTCAAGCCATTTCTTCCTCTCGACTTTATAACCCACTTAAGAGACAAACCCCCCAACAAGAAATGCTGTATTTCTACACCTCCACAGCTGAGAATTAAGCAATTAAAGGAGTCCTCTCTATTGTCCAATGTCCACAATGAGTTGCCACTGAGGCATCTTATACTGGAATTGGACGGTTGCACTAAGTGGCCACATTCATATTCTGGAGCTATCAAACAACTTCTTAGAGATGGTGAAAAAAATCCGGTGGTCAAATTTGATAAGATTGACTGCAATCTTCTGGTTTTCGATATGGAAGATATAAAAACATTTAAGTACTGAACAACAATATTTGTATAGAATCTGTCTTGCCGTAAAAGATGGTAGTTGTCCTTCAAGCGTGACTGACAGTAGCCCAGGCAAACTCAGTCAGTCATGCGCGATGGCTGACAACTACAAACCGTTTGTTACACTTCTATATAGACACTCCAACTCCATCAGAAAACCTTACAATGCTTGTAAAGTATGTAATTTAAGTTTATGCTCAAATGTGGTTTGAAATGAAAATGAGACCGAACTGCCAGTACCGCGCTCAACATTTTTGGAAAATGATTTCTCTTGCAAGGCAGTTTCCAGACAACGTTTAGGAGATAATTTTCAAAGTTCTCGGTCAAATAATGCATATTTCGCTCATTCTGAACAGCTACTGTTGACAATGTTGTTTGACTCAAGAAAATACATTCGGGAATTAGCTGTTAGGCGCATTCTGAACTCTAGAAATAAGAAGACGAAGAGCTCGGATGGTGTACGATTCTTGAGCGTCCTAAACTCAATTTTGAAGCCGTTGATTATGTTGATTTAGTTGATTGGGCAAACTGTGTTGTAACAGAGCCACCTCTTACAATGCATCTAAAAGACCAACAATCGAAAGAAATGTGCAAAGAACATTCTACAGAGTTTACTTTCGAGAAATTTCCCTGTCACACGCAAGCTGTGAAACGTTGTGTGAAACTAATACCCGAAGCTGCAATAAAAGTTCGTGGTGAAACTGCACGAGATGGATACGTTCGTGCTAAACTTCAAACTAGGAAAGAACTTCCATCTTTGATAACAAGGGACAATATTATTCCAAAAAATAATATTCATTATGCATGAGGTATTATAAATCAAATTTGAAGATTTCTTTTTTAAAATTTTATTATCTACATATGTAGTTCTCGAAAATGTATGATACTATTGCGTGATAATAATTACTATGATTAATGGCGCTATTTAATTAATTAGTCTATGATTTAATTTTGAAAAGTAATTTTCACATTGGTTTTTTAAAGAAATTCAATATTTTTTCATTTTTCTCCAATTTTTGATGTCGGAAAGAAGCGGTTAAATGCTCATTAAAATCAATGAAACATTTTATGGGCTCGAACTGGCTCATTATATAACATTTTCGGTGCATTCCAGCAAAATATTTGGAATTTAATTTTTTTAAAAAAATTTCGACAAAAATTCATTTTTCTCTTTTTTTTTCGGTTTTTCAGTGTCAAATAGCGCCGACTAGATATTTTTTAATATCAAAGAAATTTTTTGTGAGAGCTAACTAGCTCACTACGCAACTTTAGCGCGCTATCCAAAAATTGATTTCGAAAAAAAAAAAATTTCGGCTTATTTCGGCCCACCCTAGTATACATCCCACTTAGCATGTAAGCCAAATTAATGCATTTGGGCTATGTCAAAAATATATGCTAGCTTGAATTTTTAAAGAAGAAAAGGGAGGAAAACACAAAAATTTTTGAGTATGCATTGAAAATCAGATTTTAAACTTGTCATTTCATTTTACTTTTAATTCTTATCAAATTTAGACCAGCCAATTACTCATTTAAAATTTCAGCAGGATTTATGGCAACTTTTGCTATTTATAATTTGTATGTTTTTTCAGTAAGCTTTTGTTCACAAGCAAATTTGAACGATTGGAGTTTTTTAGTTTAAACCGGTATTGTATTTCCGTCATGTTTATAAACCTAACCTTGTTTGGAAGTAATAAATCCTACAATTTGTGTGGGGAATGCTACAAGTAGGTGTTGACAAGTCAGGATTTTTGCTTTGAGGAAAACTCGCCAAATTATTATTTTTTTCACTATATATGGGGAATGTGAAGGCTGGATTATGCTATTAAACTATCATTTCTAAATTTTACTTAAAACAAAGTATGTCTTCTTTCGATCAAAGATTTTCAACAAACGTGAAATATTCAGTATTTTATAAGTTTGCTGATACCTACTTTTAGTAATTCTCTTAGGTGTTTAGTTAGGTTCTTTCATACATAATTTTCATCACGTTCACCAACAATTCCATCAATGTTATACTTAATTTTTATTATTGTTTTCATACTTTAGCTGAATTAAATGTTGAACTTCCATATGAGGCAGTGAGATTGCAAAACTCCGTAGCTCTGCAAAAAAAGTTATTTTGCTCCGCATTTCACAGTCGAGCGTTCAAGAGCATGATGCATGACATAGTGCTTAAAACTATCTTATTAAGTAAAAAATTATTATTTTTATGCTAGTGTTTAAAATGATTATTATAGCTCAAAAATAATTTAGATTTATATAAGCGATCATTTTTACAAGATCAGGAACTGATTTACAGATCCCCGAACTCTGGGCGCAAAGCAGATTAAGCCTTCTAAGAGAATCAACAAGTCTCAGCTAATATGAATAGTTTAAAATCCCAGTACCAAAATATAATTTTTCAGATGATAGCACATTCCTTGATTTACATAATTTCAAGGTCTCTTATAACACAGTTTCGGTAAGTAAAAAATCAATCTACTTAACTTGGATGATTTGTACTGAAACCAAAAAGACGAGGAATGATAATCAACAGATTAAAGGGATAACTTGAAATTGATTTTATAGTGTTACTGGTTACGACTTAGATCTGAAATAAACTTGAGGGAATTTAAGAACTCCAGAATGGAACAGCGACCTATTTACACAGCCCTCAACTCCAGTTCCGTAGCAACCTTCAGTGAACATAATGTTCTTCCCTAATTTTTCATTTTTTTTTTGAGACAAACAGCCTAAAATTGAAAAAAAATCTACGAATGTCTCGAAAAAAATTTCGATATATAGACACAATTTTTCTATGTAATGAACATAGAAATTTGCTGGGATTTCGATGTATAGAAAATTTTGATATGTGGAAGTTCGATAAATGGAGGTTCGACTGTATTTCAGTATCTTATTCCATTCGAATTTTACATCCTGATGAAATTTTTCAAAGTGACAATTTTTATTTCTGCGATAATAAAAAATGCTAGTCGCATGTTGTGAGAAAATAAATTTATCTTTTTTTATTTATCAGTCAATGTTGAATGAATATTTGCGTGTAAGGCAATTAAAATATGGAAAATCTATAAAACAATAAATGTATTATACTAAGAATTCAACAACTTTGTGGGGGAAAAATTATTAAGGTTTTTTAGAAACAAAAAATACTTTTCATGCTATGAGGGATATTTTAAAATGGGATCGGGTAATTTAAACATTTTGTTAAAACATCTCTAGAAAATACTTTATAATCTGAAGAAAAAAAATTTGTGAGGGTTTTATTCTTTCATAATATTTATTTTTTATTATTATTATTAATTTTAATTTTAAATTTTAACATATTTTTAAATTCTCCATTCTGCAATCTCTTAACACACAGTTTGAAGTATGGAATATTATAAACAATTAAACTGTTTATATAGTATTTCATACATGCAAAAAAGGTTTTTTTTGCCATGTTGCTAGAGGAGAGGTGCTTTTAGGGAGGTCTTTCTAATCTTAAAATTAAAAAAGTTGTCTCGGATTCTTACTCAAAAGCATAGTTAGCGCTACTATGCTTTTACTATCATAATCAAAACAGAACTTTTGAAATTTTAATTTAGCCTCTAAATTGTATCAGACATGGAAGATCAGATTTGATAAAGTTATAAAATATATTATTTACCAGAAAGCAATTAAGAGACAGCTTCAACTTCAGACATTTGCAGTCCTAATTCATAAGTTATGCCCCTCACCAATATTAGGTGGCGAAGAGCATAGGCATCTGTTGCGCACAAAATGTCACACAATTTGGAGTTTTATTTAAAAAAAAAATAGGTTAACTTAAATTTTCACTGATATGCCCAGTTTATACATGACCCTATCTAGCATGCTGAAGTATCAGAAATCGACTTTGGCCTACGTAGTTTGTAAATTGAAATTTAGTAATGTCTGTTGGAATGTGTCTTGATCAGGCTTAGATGTGAAACTAAGTTAGATTGATGTATGCCGTTAAGAGAAAATCAGAAGAACTGCACTCTTTCTGTTAATATCAATCTTACAATGTAAGGTCCTCAAGTAATGTTTAAACACTTCAGCAATTAAAGTGTTCTTTATTCCAAAAATTACTCATGTGAAACTTTAGAAACTGTATTTTTCATAATAAGTTTTTGGTTAAGGCTGGGTTGAAAACGTTTCTGTTTCCCCTATATCATTTTTCAAATCAAGAGAAACATCTTGTACTTTTCTAATATTTATATAAATATATATTTTAACTTTGATTTTTTTATTCATATCTATCATTTAATCTTTCAAAATGATTTTTTTAATGTAAAAGGCTGCAAATGTGACTAAAAGGAAGTATGCTTCTAGGGAATGTCCTATTTCTTATATTTTTTGTGAGAAAAAAATATTTTATTTTTCCTCCCTTGATCACTTTGATTCCTGTGAAGCTGATTACATATTTAAAATTCTTTTGCAAAGGATGCTACAGTGAAATTTTTTTCCACGTTTTTTTAGGTGCAGTTAGACAGAAATCCTTCCCTGAGAAGACCGAGCATGATGCCGAACTCGTTGTAAAAAACTGGCTGCGGCAAGCCAAAGACAGATGTTGTAGTAACCCCCTCAAGCTCCCTCATTTTGTAACATACATAACATACATTCTGTTGTAAACATACATTCTGTTAAATAAAAAAATCCTAAAACATATTTTTTTTGTAGTTATTTGAGTTATACTATTAATATATAGAGTAACTGTGTGAAGCTCAAGCTATACCATTAGAAACTAATGCTGTCATAACTAGTTTTTTGTGATTTCACTTTTATCTTTTACATATATTGTCAAATAAAAAATGGTCACTATATTTTCAGTGTTTTGGACGTTTTCTTTCCAGTTTAAAATAAATTGCTGAGAACTTTGATTTTCATAATTATGAGTCTCAAATAAAAATCGCAAATTACGCACTCTTTATTTTTTAAGTGCCAACCTATCTGGTGATCCTGAACGGAAATGGAGGTTGCTCCAGTAAGTTAGGAATAAATTTGTACAGGACTCATGAAAGAGTCGAACGAGCACGGAACGCAAATACCCTGTATCACGTGTTCAAATATGCAAAAGAGTAATAATTTTATTTAGAAAAGATGAGCCTGGAGTATCTGGTAAGAAGATGAGGCATTTTTTTTTTTTTTTTTTTGCCATAAATACAGTTTAATAAATATATTGAAGATTCAGAAAAGTTATTTTATCTTTTTGAGTACATTATTAAAATTTCTTAGTATTTTTTAAAAAAAGATTCTGTTATTACTTCTACCAAAGTATACGATTGATCCTCCTTACAACAATAGTGCTCATTCAACATTACTGTTGAATTCATACAAATACTTGCAGAATCGCCTCTATTTAAAATTGGTTAAAATACTAAAATTCTGTGAATTTAAAATACTTGACAACAATTAAAATACTTGGTTTTTCAGAAGATGAACATGCTCAAATATCGCTTCAAACAAGTTAATATCCATTGAAATTGAGAGATATCTAAGTAAGGTTAAATTGAGAGATATTTATGGATTTCTAAACTAATATTTAATAGAAATTTTAGTAAATCTCTAAATTTTGCATATTATCTCTTCAATGTCTAAATAAGGTTCAACAACTGGATATTTAAATATCTATAAGGCATCTAGTAATATTTTTTAGATGTCTATTAGATCTCTAAATTTGACATATTACCTCTATTCAACGTCTACGAATGTCTAAATAAAGTACAAATATTAGATATTTGGATATCTATAGTAGGACTAGAAATATTTATTAGATGTCTGTAAGATATCTTAATTTGGTATATTACCTCTATTCAACGTCTACGAATGTCTAAATAAAGTACAAATATTAGATATTTGGATATCTATAGTAGGTCTAGAAATATTTATTAGATGACTATAAGATATCTTAATTTGGTATATTATATCCATTTAACATCTAAGAATGTCTAAATAATGTCGAATTACTGGATATTTAGAGATCTATTAGACATGTAATAGATGTAAAAGATAGTGACATTTGATGCTCTAATAGATATCTATGAGATATTTTTGGACATCTAATAGATCATTTCCTAAATGTTAATAGATATCTAATAGATGTAAGTGGCTGTGTGGGCTATGGCACCTCAGACCATAACTCCGGGTGTTCGTCCATGTAGCGTTCGATAATGCACTCCGTAATGTACGTGCCGTTCACCTGAATCATGGTGTCACAAATTGAAGCGGGATTCGTCTGTAAAGACGAGCTGCTGCCAATCAGCACGCCAGCTCCTATGCACATTGGCTCATTGTAGCCGCAGGCGGCGATGGTTTTGCGTAAGAGGAATCCTGTATAAAGGAATCCTTGCGCGCAGCCTACGCTGCAGCAAACGTCTCCGAATTGATGAAGCACACAATGAAACACCTGTAGCTGTTGACCACTGTGCTGCCAATTGTCTAGAAGAAGCTGAGTGGTCTGTCAGCACCATACGCACCAGCTGTCTGTCATCGCGAGCTGACGTCACATTTCGGGATCCACTCCCAGATTTCTGAGCTGTCCGACCTTTGTCCGTCCACTGCTTCCAAACACGAATGATAGTGTTGCTGCTACGCTGCACACGAGTGGCTACTGCACGATAAGACAATCGAGCTTCACGAAGATGAACTATTCTGCTCCGTTCAAACTCCGAAATTTTCTCAAATTTCGCTTTCTTTCGTCGAAGAGGCATAGTAAAGATTCAGTTACTCTAGCATATAACCACCGATAATCGTATACACGCCTCGCTACAGCCGTCTATTTATATTCGGTTCGATCCGCCGTTCAGAGGGCGCTGCTCAGCATACGCATGCGCTACCGGTCTGCAATTCTGATCATTTGCATATCATGCCCTACTTTACATTTCTTGCAATTTTCAGCTCACTCGCGTCTTTCGTGGTGTTGCAATTTTCCCAAACGGGAGTGTATTTAAGTAAAACAATTGATTTACTAATATCTAAACAATGAATACATAAACTAAAAGTTACTGCTTGTGATAAATAATGTTCTGTAAACAGATATACAAAGTAAAACAAAGAATTATGTTCAGAAAATTTTGACATTTGTTTTTTTTTTTTAGTTTTGGTTTCTAAATTGGAAAATAAAATAAATAAATGAACCATAGAAAAATAACCCCCATACCCTCCCCCCCCCCCCGAATCGCCGCCACTGCGTTGCCCTTATAACCTCAAATGCGCGACGAAAATATTTAGGCATCCAGCAGAAGGCATAAAATTTATAATTTTCTTCAAAAAAGTTATTTAAATAAAATATCAAGTTCAAAATTTAACTTAAATTTGAAAAAGTCTATATATTGAGTACCATGTGGGAGACATTAATATATTGCAGGAGAGCAAACATTTCTATTCAACCCTTATCGGCTTAACTGTTTATATTGTTCAGCTTGATAACTTTTTGAAGGAAATTTAAAAATTTAGGTCTCTTGCGTGTCACCTAAATATTTTTGTGGCACATGTGGGGCCAACTTTTTATCATCATGAAATTTCGAACTACGAAAAAACAATTTTTTTTTCGATACGGCCTAGTACAATGCTGGTTCATACTTTCAGGCGCAAGTGGGCACGGATTATCGTTGTTCAAATTATATGAATCTTTTTTACAATTGTTTTTGCCCAAAAGGAAAAACATGAGGCTGTTCGTCTTGAAAAATCTACTTTCGTTTTCTTTTTGGGACACCCCAAATATGCATGAGTGTGTGTACACACATGCGATATTGGCCTTCTTTCTATCTTTAAATTTTGAAGCTTTTTTTCGATTGGGTTCAAAGCCCCCCCCCCCCCCAAAGAGAAAAACGTCCAATTCCTCCCCCCCCCCTCATGGGGGGAGGACAAGGCGATCAAGCGCTCTCTCGCGGAAATTTAACGCGGACAAAACGCATTTTTAAGCAGGCTTTGCTTAGAGGATGAGATTATTATTGGGCACTAAGCCCTTGTAGCAAACATATAATATAGGGAAAGTGGGATCCATTCTCTTAAATTTATTAATAATACTTAGTGCAAAAAATCCTATAAAAGTTACTTGTACTCCCTAAAACATTTTTTTGGAAATTTGTTTTGCCTTTAATTCTGTGACGCAGAAAATAGTCCAAAAATGTGCAAAACCAACCATACTGTGATGAAATGTGACAGGATTGCCATTTGCCACTGACTTATGGGTAAAAAATTCTTCGAGTTTACCCTGTGTGAGTAGCAGCATCACAACTGAGCAAACACTAATCCAGTACAATTTCGATTTAACGGTATCTAATTTATGGATTCCCTCAATTAAATGATACATTTCACTGGTTCGGATTTAACTTGATTGAATATATATATATATATGCTGCTCGATTTAACAATAACTTTCTCCAGTCTCTTGGCAATTGTTAAATCGGTGTATTTGTATAAGAAAATTAATGTCCTAAAAGTTTCATATAAACTTTTAGGACATTAATTTTCTTTTAAACTTTTAAGACATTAATTTTAGGACAGAGGGAAAATATAAATTAATAAATTAAAGGGGAAATGCAGAATTCATTAAAACTGAAATAAATAGCATGGTGACTGAATATTTATATTTAACTTTTTATTTAAAAAAAAGCTCCCTTTAAATCATTCATTGCTTGTACCTTAAAAGAAAAACACTAAAAGTTAGCAGAACAGTATATATTGAAGACTAATCTCATGCTCTCTAAATTAAATTAGCATAAAATTCAAGATGCATGTCAAATAAAATATTCCTGACCATTTGATTTTACGATAGATATTTTAAAATTAACTCAAACAAAAACCTGGAAAAAAATGTGTATGTTAAAGCAAAATTAATTTTTTTTTAGACTATTCATTTAATTTTAACTTTTATTTAATTATTGGTAGCTTATACATTTAGCAATTTTTGCAACTTCCATTTCTGAAACTTCCTGCACTTTTAGAAAATTTGCAAAATTCCCTAGTTTATTCCTTTTTTTTCGGGGGGGGGGGATTTTGAATTCCTTGTATTTTCTGGTTTTCCTATGGCATGGCAACCCTGCGTGGCATGATTAGTGTAAATAAGTACAAAAGCTTGATGGATATTTAAGTTTTACGGGTGTGACCCACTTTCCCTAATGAACACTAAATTTAAGAAGACATAATAAAGTAAACTTTATTCTTCATTCTGTTTTTAATAACGTAGTTGACTCTCTTTTGTCCTAAATGATAAATAGCTGAAAAAACTACCAATGAAAACATTTATTTTTTATTATGTTATTTTTCCATTATATTGATTAAATTTTTTGGAAAAACAGAACTGGTTAGTGTTCCAAATATTTACTGACGAGTTATAAAAAATAAAGCATAGTAGTGACAGAAATGTACATAATGTGATTTTGTAAAAATGGCAGTCTCTGCAACCTTGAAGTGAGAATCTTTACTTATCCTTATCAAAAGCTAAAATTGAAGGGAACTAACAACCTGAGTTTCCGGTCAAAAGAGCCATTGAGATTCTACCTTATTCCCGAAATATAGCAGCAACTAATTGTTTGTTCGTTTATCTTGATGTTGTGTGAAGTCATCCCTGGCTATTTGAAAAAATCCTAGATAATTTAAATTTATCATTATCTTTTTGCACTGAGGAATTTTTTTCTCAACTTCTCTGATAAAGAAAAATTGTGACAACATAAAATAGATCAGTTAGAATGAGTCAAAAAGCACAAGCAGAGGACATGGCAGTTAATGAAACCCAATTTCTCTGCTATGTGCCATTCAGTGAGTACAAAAATATAAGCTTCTTGGGAAAGTAGAGTGAAAAAAATATATACATTATGAAATCAAATTTATTAATATATGAATACATTTTAACAGAATATAATACAGTAATGACTTTGCAACTTGTTCAATCATAAAAAAGGTTTTTTTAGTAGTAACTGCAACAAAACTATCTTTTTTTCCTGCAATTGTTAGTAAACAAGTTCCTACACTAATTCATCCTTTACACTTCCAGTTAGTTCTAATTTGGTTACAGTACTTTTATTGCTGTTGCATTTTCTCGCTTGCTAAAGCCTTTGGTAAATAAATTACCTTTAGTAGCTTTCTGCCATCTGCATCTATCATCATTATTGCATTTTTTAAAATATGTTTATCTACTTTAGAGAGTTTAAACATTCTACTTTACTTGGGGCTAATTTCTTCAATATTAGTGAAATTAATATTGCTTGGAGAGAATTATAACATAAAAAGATTTATAAACTAGTTCACACAATGATTGAAAATATTTTTTTCATCATACAACAAATAGATAAGTGTGAGGCATATAACTATATGATGTTCGCTGCAATATATTTAAAATGTGTTTCTGAAATTTCTAGAAATTTTTCTAGGCCAATCTTTACCTGTCCAAAAATTAAATTCAAGAAATTGATGCCAGTTACAGTAGCTTCAAGTTAAAAGGGTTTCTAATAATCGACATTCTACCCTGCTTCAAAACAGCTCAATAATCTGAACAACGCTAACTTTCTCACTAATCTAAACTCACCAACTTATAAAGCATTAATTGTAATTAAAAGAAATATATAGGATTAACATAATTTAAAACATAGAGTACGAGTATTTAAAACACAATATTATATTAACAGGAGTGACTTAACAGCATGCAGTAAAGTGAAATATAAACTGTTATAACAATATATAAGATGATTAGGACATGAAGACAGATGTTTTTTGATCCAGACCAAGAGCCGAATACGCCCAGGGGTACTGCAACAATACTTTGAATGTAAGGAACCAACAGAAAATATGTTGATGAAGATGCACTGAAAAACACAAGCAGAGGAAAATGGTAGCTAAAATGAAACCAAATCTCTCCACTATGTGTCATTCAGTTTTGAGCAGTCACAAAATTTCAGGAACTTGGAGGGTAAAAAAAAAGCATTCATTTTTCAGTTAAAATATATAATAAATTTTAATCAATCAAATTAATCAATCAATTAATTTTATCTGCTAACATATATATATCAGAAAACAAACCCTTAAAAAATCATTCTCTTCACTTACAGTTGTTTTATTCATTTCATTATACCAGTTGAATTCAGGTTGCAGAACTTTGATTTCAGTTTTTCATTATTCTTTTGCTTAAGAAATTTTCAGCAATTTGCACCTAACTAAAGTTTTGGCAAATTTTCAATCTGATACTCTTCCTAGACCTAGAATCACTTCCTCGAGCCACTTTTTTCTATTCTAATATTTAATATCGATTCAAAAGATCCATAGTTTGAAAATACACAAAGAGAAATTAGAATGGAAACAATACAACACAACAAAGCTGTTATGCGATTCAGTAAAAAAATAAATAAATAAATAAAAACAAAAACCTGACTGCGTAAAAACCAAAAACTCTAAAAAGAAAAATATATATGCCCAGAAGTTTAGAATTTTATTAAGTACTACTGAATAACTACTCCATTGAAATAGTTTTATAATTGATAAACACATAAGAAAAATCTTAAATTCAAAAGCAGAATAGAAGGATCAACAGTCGGGGCTCGTTCCTTTTTGAACAGTCAAGGAACCCCGTAAAATTTGAATGGGCCCCGGCTGTTGACCCTTCTATTCTACGTTTGAATTTATGTTTTGTCTTATGTGTATATCAATTATAAAACTATTTCAATGGAGTAGTTATTTAGTAGGACTTAATAAAATTCTTAACTACTGGGCTTATATTTTTTTCTCTTGTTGCTTTACGCAGTCAGGTTTTTTGTTTTCCCTTTTAAGTTGATTTTCATTGACTTAGTTATTATGATTATAAGACGGCAAATTTCATTATCTTGTCATTTTATAGAGAAAGTTCATGATGTGGGGATTATTAAGTAATTTGTGGTAGTCTAAACTACTGATTATTAGTCCCTCTAGGGACCTTACTCGGCTTAAAGCTACATATGCTTGGCCTTTAACAAAAATGCGTGAACTTAAGTCAACCATAGCTACATAAACAGCGCGGAAAAGTCGTCAGTCAAATCTTTCTCCAAAAACAAAAAAGCCCGTCAAGAGAATACACGTCGTGAAACTCAATCCCCAGAATTACACAAAAACAAATGTTACATGTTACAGATCAAAATCGAATTAGTTGACTTAGTAAACAAAAAATTCAGGCAGCGAAAATGCTACCTGCATTTGTCGCACGCTGTGTAGCACACAGGTAGCGTGTGACACAATCCCGAACTAACAATATGGCGACTGGTTGTTGATATATGATGATTACTGTCATGTGTTTAGTGACACTCCCAAGGTAAAAATAAATAGATTGACGTCAGATTTATCGAAATCCGCCAAGGGGTTTGGGCCTGTACAACGGCACTTAGGAACAAACATACATACATAGGCTCATAAACACATTAAAATCCTTTGCATCACGCATGCGCAGTCTGGTAATGATACAATTACCATTCAGTAAAACTTTGGATTCTTGAACAAAAAACATACTTCACCTATAAATAAAAGCAACACAGCACCATAAACTAGCATAGAAGGATATAATTTTGGAGCAATACATTACATTTTGTAATCAAGGGTCCACTGTACATGGTTTAGGGCCCGGAAGACTACTGTTCCTTGATCCAGACCAAGAGCCGAGCACCCCTGGGGTTTTGAAGCAATAGAAGAATATATGGCACCAACAGAATATACATCAGGGTTGGCCGGATTGGACCCAATTGGGCCGGACCCAATGGGTTTTTTTTGAAAAAACCCATTATTTAGCCCACTTTTGGGTTTTTTAAATTTTCTGAGAAGTTTTTTAAAAATTAATTTATATACTTTCACAATTTGAACTTCTTTTTCATTTCTTCTTCACCACAGACATTGGACATAAAAAATGAATTTTTTGAAATAGTATTTCTTTACTCTTAACAGCATTAAAAAAAAATGTTTCAAAGATTTTAAATAAATATATTTAACTTTTTTCTTTAACTGATCAATAAATGGACTCAAATTATTTTAACTAAGTCCTGTCACGTCTGATTTTCCCAATATTTGTAGATTGTACAAAGGAAACTACTCTAGCTAATAGGCTTTCATGTGAAATATTTCCTGCAAACAAACACGTCACAAATCTTGAATAAACACAAGGTATAATTTTTTAGAAATTAACAGGTTTTTCAAACGGTCGGGCAGAAAACAGAAGAGGATGTACAGTATTTTCATTATCTTACGAAAAAGTTTAATATTTCTTAGTTTGTACACAGAAATAGAAAAACTGGCAACATAAAATTGAAAGAAATATCTTGATTAAGCTGGAATTCAGTAAAAAGGGAGTAAAAACTACTTGAGGTTCTACAGTAGTTTTGCATAACAAAATGAAATACAGGAAAGTAAAATGCAAAAAAAAAGTAGTAGCAATTAAATACAAACCAGAGGCGTAGGCACTTTGTAGAAGTAGGGGGAGCTGGGGCACATTATGAGAAGTGTCTGGTATGTAAGGGGCAGAAGCAGTGGCCCCTTAAAATAATTGGTGGGGGGGGGGACTTTAATTTTTTTTTCTGCATATGAAATTAGCTTCTAAGCTTCCATCTCTTTTTTTATCTTGTATCAATTGTTTGTGGAGAGAATGAGGTGATAAAACTTCTGGTTTTGAAAGAAGGTCAGTCAGTACTCGATGATGAGCACGTAGAAATAGAGGTGTTTCGGTTATCTTCCTCCGGAAAATTTTCAGGATTCTTGTTCTAAAAACGAATTTTTAGGCGATCTTTGGTAATGTCAAGGGAAGAAAAGTTTGAATACCTTCCCTGAAAATTTTTCGAAATTAATGTCTCAAAAACGCGATTGTATACCATATTTGTTGACTTTAGTGAAAATATGACTCGAAGGATTGTCCTCAATCGATTTTTCGAATCGATTTACATCTCCCGTCCAATACTTCATTTTGAAGTCTTAAACGTAATTGTAGACAACCTTCAATGATGTCAGAGGAAAAGACTGTACTAGGGCTCTACTTTGGAAACTTTTAAACTTGAGGTCCTACTAGAGAGCGTTTTTCAATGATGTTATCAGAAAAGGTTCAGAGGTTCCTTCTCGTTAATTTTTTCGAAATTGTAATCGCTAAAACACTTGACTGTGGATCATATTTGTTGGCGTTAGGGGCCCAGCAATTTTTTTAAATTGAAGTCCCAAAAACGGAACATTACATAATCTTCCATGTTGTTGGATGGCAAGGTATCCAGGCACTCTCTTCCGGTAATTTTCAGGGAATCGGAGCCTTGAAAACAAAATTTGAGGTGCTCAGTAATAATTTTGGAGGAAAGGGGAGGCTTCGACAGCGTAGCATTTAGAAGAATTTCTTATTCTCTGAGAACTAGAAAAAGGCGAATAGATGAAAGTGTTTTGACGAGACTGAAAAACACAAATGCGTTGGAGGTATTTAGTGGTGTAAGGGTTTCCCACTGGATTTCCCGCCCGAAATATTTTCCATTTTAAAATCTATTTTTTGCTATCTTTGATGACGCTAAAGAGAGGAGAACTTTCGGAGAGCTCGCCGGAAATTTTTCGATGCCGAAGTTTCAAAAACGCAATCGTAGGTTATCTCCTTGGTGGGAGTTAGGGAGCGGCTGAATGTTTCTAAAAATGTTGGAAAATCAGATGGCTCTTCCGTCTCCACTGGAAACGTTTTGAAAATGACGTCTTAAAAATGCGATTTTAACCGTTGTTTGACAGACAACGTTATGAGAGAGAGGTCAGATGGGGGTTTCCCTACCGAAATCTTTCTGGAAATTGTTGTTAATTTTAATTATTGAGGGAAAAAAAGGTTTCGCGTACTTCCTTCAGAAATTTCTGAGAACGAAATTTTAAGTCAGCTTGTGACGTTAGGTGACTGCGTGGACATTTGGAGCCTTTTCCTTAGAATTTTTCTGAAGTTGAAGTTTCAAAAACTTATCTTGATGCGATTTTTGAAGACATTGGAGGAAAAGGGGGTTTTAAAGTTTAAAGGTTATGTCCTAAACACACATTTTACACTACCTTTAATCACGTTACAGGAAGGGCCAGGTCGGTCAGAATTCAACTGCTTTGAGGATTTTGTTGATATTGAAGTTTTAAATGGAAATGTTTTGAGATATGAAGGCCTAAAACTGCATTTTTTGGCGTTTGGTAACGTTAAGAAATAGGAAAGTTCGGTTGCTCTTTCCCGAAAAATGGAACATTTATTGAGTCTTAAGCAACGCAATTTTAAGCTGTATTTATTTTTGTTATATGGGAAGAGGTCAGTATTCGCCGGCCTGGAAGCACATTTTAAAGCTATCTTTGGAAACGTTAGATTGGGAAAAGGGGTGGGAGGGCTTGAAAATGGAGCCCCTAAAAATGCTGTTTTAGGCTATGTTTGGCCAAGTTAAGAGAGAAAGGGAAAGTAAGTGGGTCTCCTCCAGAAATTTTCAAAATTGAAATCTTGAAAAATGCATTTGAAGCTTTGTGACAGTTGGAAGGAACGTAAGGTCGTGGCTCCGCCATGGAAATTTTAATAATATGAAGTTTTAAAAACACAATTTTAGGGTCTCTTTGGTTCCTCAAAGGGAGTTATGACTTCCTTTTGGATCCGTGCTTGAGCGATTCACTTAATGTTGAAAAAAGTTGCCGTCCAGGTTACGAGCAATACTTACTAAGGTCCGTTTCTGCTATATTACCAAGTTTGAATGATTCTCTTCTTTACTGATAGAGGACGATAAAATAAAGAGGCCCTATGCGTTCGGTTAACCATACTGTGATTCATCACAAGGAAAAGTTGTGTGTCGAAAATCATTTTCATTATTTTTGATGTTAATGTAAAAGGCGTTGCCTAGACATTTTATTGATAAAAAAACTTTTCATTATAATAAATGACTAAATGTGAAACTCATTGTCTAAAGGAATAAATATTAATAGCAAATATTGGTATTTGGGTTGTGAATAAGTGCTTTTATAAAGTGTATATAAAATTCATTTTGTCTTAATGAAAATTTTGTAATCAAGGACCAATTAAAGCAATTGTTGAAATAGATAATGTTATCCCGAAGTTGAGCAATACATTGCCCTCCATTTGAGACTTTTCTTCTCTTACTCTTGTTGTCACAATCCTTTAAAAAATAGTGTTTTTTTTTTAAATAAGGTAATTTCCAAGGAACTTTCTCAAAATTAAATGGTAGATTCCTCAAAAACGAAAGGTTATGAAATTTATTGTTTCCTTCCCTATAGTAAACCATTACGGTGAAAAAAAAACTTTAGGTACCTTGATTTTACACTGCAACTTCCCTTAGTCTGTAAATCAAGACGAAGGGAGGGAAAAAAAACAAAGAATCGTGCTGAGATGTCCACAAGAAAAACATACGTTTTGTATTAGAGAAATTTTACTATCATAGTTGTACCAAAACTTTACAATTCAAAGACTTTTTTTTTGCCTCCAGTAATAGATAAAAGTGATTTCCTTATTGGGAAAATAGATTGAATTTTTCGCACCAAATGTGTGAAAGTGTCGCCCGGGGCGGACCGCCCCCTCCGCCCCTCCCTAGCTACGCCACTGTCTTAAAAATGTATTCTAGATGATCTTTGTTAATGCTAGGCTGGAAAAGTGGCCTGAGAACGTTTTCCTCGGCATTTTTCGAAATTGAAACTTGAAAAATTTTATATTTTTTCTCTAATTACGTTAAGAGAAGGTTGGTATTTTAGGGTTCTGCCTGGAATTTTTTCAAAATTGTTGTTCTGAAAACGCAGTTTTAGACATTATTCGGAGATGTTAATTAGAGGAGAAATCCGGGGACCCCCTCCCAGAATTTTGTCGAAAATGAACAAGCTAAGAAACGCAGCTGTGTGCCATCTTTGATATCGTTATGAAGACTGGAAATTTTTCCAAATTGGAGCTCCAAAAACAATTTTATTTGACTTTTAATGATGTTAGGGGTGAGTTTTCGGGTGCTTTACCCCAGTAATCATTTGAAAGGTAAGAGCTTAAACGAAATTTAAGATTATTTTAAATTATATTGGCGGAGGTGGAGGGGGGGGGGCTAAAGCTCATTAATAAAATTTTCGAAGTTACTTGTCAAAACGCAGTTTTAGATGATAGTTGGCTATGTTGCTGGGAGGTTCGGTTCGGGATCCGTCTTCAGCAATTTTCCGATAGTGAAATTCCAGAAACGCAATTTTAGATGACTAGTTGACCCACGCGAAGCATTCGAGTTCAAAGGAACAATTTTCTGATTTCAATGCAACCTCGAGATGCTATAGACCAAAGCAATGCGTAGTAAAGCAGCAAAATAAATTGAAATTTATCCTTCTGCAAAGTCAAACTTTGATTTACCCTCTTAAAATCAATGTTTTGTTTCCTGATTTTAACAACAATAGATATACAGCTCAGAATTTTGCATATTAGTGGAAACTTGGATTAATATTCTGCTCAAAAACAAAAACCCATTAAAACGATATTTTTCGGCCCAGATTTGAACTCCCACCCTTTCCCTCATTAGCACGCTGCATTATCCAACCAAGTCCATGTGTCTTCGCTCTCAGCTGCTATTCATTTCCAAAATTATTTGAGTGGTTTGGTTTTTCCATAGTGAAATTTTAAATTTCTAGCCTTATATTTTTATTTGTTTGAAATACAAGCGTTTGCGGCCCCCGTCAAAAAAAAAAAAAAAAACTTTTAACATTTTGAATTTTTTGGTAGTTCAGACTTATCTTAGTTTTTACACTTTCTTTTGTTTTAGATGTCATGTCTCCAGAACATCGCTATAAAATTTTCGTTTAATTTCGCCTTTTGTATTTAAACACTTAGAACTAGCACACTAGCAGTGGTGTGACTAGTCATGACATTTTTAAATCTCGCCTTACTCTGTTTCAACTTTTTCTCTAATTAAAATGTATTTTGGTGGCACATATATTTTTCTCTACTTAATCACTATTTTCATGATGATATTTTTACAAAAAAAAAAAAAAAGAAAAGAAAAAAAAAAGAAATTTAAAAATGCCGGCAGCCCCTATGAAGTTATGTTTATTTACGTATTCATTTTTTACTTGACTGACGCTTGTCATAGATTTGTACTAAACACTGAATACTTTCTTTTCGTTAAAAAATGTTCGAAACGTTCGTTTCAGCGCTCCTCAGAGGTAAATCATAATGCATAAACTTGCTTGGATGTTCCTAAATAATATTCAGAGATTGCATTTGCTTTCAAATTTTTCAGAAAAAACTCTTATTGACACTTTTATTCTATTTGTTCACTTATCATTTCTATTACATGTTCTTAAGATCGTAAAGGTTTCCTTTCTGCTTTTTTTTTCATTACTAATATGAAATTGGTGACGCCATTTCTGAAAAACTGGGCGGCGGGAGGTAGTAAACCCCTTCTTGGTGATGGCTCTGGTGCCCCCCCTCCCCCCAAATGTTTGGTTATGCTACGCCTCTCACTGGTACTGATTTTCGCAGGCCGCGGAGTAGAGTCCACTTTCCCGCATTTCGGCAATCAAGAGTGTTTAAACAGTGAAAAAAAAGGTGAAGGTGAATTCAAGTGCACTGACCACTCCGTCTGCTCACTGTTTTTGTTGCTCATTGGGTAGAAATTCCAAAATTCCCAAAAAAGGCAGATCACATTTTTGAAATCAGGTTTGAGGTAAACAATGTACGGCAAAAAGCAGCAGTGCAAGAATTTTCCGGGGGAGCTAAGCCGGTCTGAAATATTCCAGGGGAAGCTCAAGCGCCCTCAGCTCCCCCGGTTCCGACGCCTATGATACAAACAATAGATTTTCTCACTCGAGAAGTAACTTTGCCTTAACTGTTGGTAATCATGAAAACTAAAAAATCTGAAACTTCACCATTCTTGGATTTTGTCGTCTTTTATACTTTTCTTCAGAAAACGCTGAATTTTAACTAGTTTTCCAGCTTTTTTACCCCAAGACAATTTTTGTGCTTTGTCCATATACTTACGCTACAATATGCTACAAGTACCCCACATTTTCCCTAAAAAAAAGACAAAAAAAAAACACATTTCTTTTAAAAAACCCAGCTTCAGTTGGGTTTTATTTAAAAAAACCCAAAAAACCCTGGGTCCATGGGCTTTTTTAAAAAACCCAGGTTTTTGCCAACCCTGATACACATCAACAAGGAAGCAGTGAAAAACACAAGCAGAGGAAATGGTAGCTAAAATGAAACAAAATCTCTCCACTATGTGTCATTCAGTTTTGAGCGGACACAAAATTTCAGGAGCCTGGATGGTAAAAAAAAAAAATGAAGAGCATTCATTTTTAAGCTAAAATATATAATAAATACAAATCAATAACATATAGTTATCTTAATTTGTTCAACCAGAATTTTTTGTAGTTTTTGCAATAAAGTAGATTTTTATCTGCTAATATTAGAAAACAAACCCTTAAAAATAAATCATTCTCTTCACGTCAGTTGTTTTATTTATTTCATTATACCAGTTGAATTCATGTTGCAGAAATCTGATTTCAGTTTTTCATTATTCTTTTGCTTAAGAAATTTTCAGCAATTTGCACATAACTAATGCTTTTGCAAATTTTCAATCTGATGCTCTTCCTAGACCTAGAATCACAGGTTTGGCAAGATTTTGGACACAACGGTAAGAACCCTTGTTCTTACCGTCCTGTCCAAACCCTTGTGTCCAAAACTGTCCGAATGTGTCTAAAACCATATTTTTAGAAAAATTGTATTTTGCGAGAAAACATCAAAAACATAATAAAATGTATCAAATTAATGTTTCACATTGAACAATTATTCAATGTGAACATTCAACTTATTTATTTTAATATAGTTACATAGAAGTTGAATTCTTGATTAAAATTTCAATTTGTATATGCAAAAGTTTATTTTTTTATTATTATTATTTTTTATTTTTTTTTGATAATATTAACCAAATTTTCCTATGTTTATATGTGTGCAAATAGCGGGGTTGACAAGTTTTTTATCATTCTGTTCAAAACCCTTGTGTCTAAAACTGTCGAAAACTATTTTGTGAGAAAATATCAAAAACAGAACACAAAGTGTCAAAATTATGTTTTTTTTTTTTTTTTTTTACAATTTAATACATTTGTTCAATGTGAACATTCAAGTCGTAACTTATTGAACCAACTGATTTTAATCTATTTACGTAGAAATTCTTCATTAAAAAATTTAAATTTGCATTCATGAGTTTCTTTCCCCCAATAAACAAGATTTTTCGACAATTATGCATGTGTACCAAAGAAAGTGTGCAAGATAAAGTGCAATAATTGACTTAAATGCAATAAATTACAATTTTTTTGTAGTTACAGAATGTATAAAATTAAAAATATGAAATAAAAAAAGAATAGCACAAGCTTTAAAATATCAGTGTTTAATGATCAATTTCTTGTTCTCTGATCTATAATTTTAAAAATAATTTTTGTTAAAACATCATGTAAAACTTATTTTCAAAAACCTTTTTATAAAAGTTTTTTTTTTTTTTTTTTTTTTGCACCAAAATATTGCCTATTTAATAACATGCCTTTGAAATATAAATGGAACTGAAATTAGTTGCCTTGATAGTGTTGTGAATTTCTGTTCATAACCCTACCTACTGTTACATAAGGATGTTTCTATGTACGAAAGTTATTGGCAATTTTTTTTTTTTTGAAGTAAAATAATTTTTAAATGAACATTTTGGAGAAAAATATCAAATACTCATTAGTTAAACCTCATAAAGATCTATATTTATGTATTACGAATATTGCTGTAAATATGAATAGACCAGATTACACCCTTTTAGCATTCCCATACTTTTGGACAGTCGTACAGTTTAGAATAATACCACCTGTCCAGTCCTAAACCAGTTTTGGACAGTCCAAAACCCAACCCTGCCTAGATTCACTTCCTCGAGCCACTTTTCTATTCTAAAATTTAATATTGATTCGAAAGGTCTGTAGTTTGAAAAATACCCAAAGAGAAATCAGAATGGAAATAATATCAACATAACAAAGGTGTTATGAAATTCAGTAAATAATATAATTACCATTCAGTAAAACTTTGGATTCCTGAACAAAAAACCTACTTCACCAATGAACAAAAGCAACACAGCAACATAAACTAGCATAGAAACATAATTTTGAAGCAATACATTACATTTTATAATCAAGGGTCCACTGTATTTGGTTCAGGGCTCTAAAGACTACTGTTCCTTGATCCAGACCAAGAGGTGAGCACCCCTGGGGTTTTGCAGCAACAGAAAAATGTATGGCATCAATATAAAATACTTCGGAGAGGATGCACTGAAAAACATAAGCAGAGGAAATGGTAGCTAAAATGAAACCAAGTCTCTCCACTATGTGTCATTCAGTTTTGAGCAGACACAAATTTCAAGAACCTGGAGGGTAGAAAAAAAGCATTCATTTTTAAGTTAAAATATATGATAAATACAAATCAATAACATATAAATGATCTTAATTTGTTCAACCAGAATTTTTTTGTAGTTTTTGCATTAAAATACTTTTTTATATGCTAATATCAGACAACATACCCTTTCTAAAATTTAATATTGATTCGAAAGATCTGTAGTTTGAAAAATACACAAAGAGAAATTAGAATGGAAACAATATCAACAAAACAAAGGTGTTATGCAATTCAGTAAATAATATAATTATTATCCAGCAAAACCTTGGATTCCTGAACAAAAAACCTACTTCACCTATAAATAAAAGCAACACAGCAACATAAACTAGCATAGAAGCATATAATTTTGAAGCAGTACATTACATTTCATAATCAAGATGTTTTAGGGCCTTGAAGACTACTGTACCTTGATCCAGACCAACAGCCACCCCTAGGATTTTGCAGGAATAGAAGAGTATGGTACGAATAGAAAACTTTGACGAGGATGCACTGAAAAACACAAGCAGAGGAAATGGTAGCTAAAATGAAACCAAGTCTCTCCACTACGTGTCATTCAGTTTTGAGCGGACACAAATTTCAGGAACATGAAGGGTAGAAAAAAAGCATTCATTTTTATAAGTTAAAATATATGATATATACAAATCAATAACATATAGTTGATCTTAATTTGTACAACCAGAATTTTTTGTAGCTTTTTCAATAAAATATTTTTTTATCTGCTAATATATATGTCAGAAAACAAACCCTTAAACAAAATCATTCTCTTCACTTCCAGTTGTTTTATTTATTTCATTATACCAGTTGAATTCTGTTGCATTAGTTTGATTTCAGTTATTCTTTTGCTTAAGAAAATTTCAGCAATTGCACCTAACTCATGCTTCTGCAAATTTTCAATCTGATACTCTTCCTAGACCTAGAATCACTTCCTCGAGCCACTTTTTTCTACTCTAAAATTTAAAATTGACTCGAAAGATCAGTAGTTGCAACACAAACTAGCAAAGAATCATACAATTTTGATGCAATACATTTTATAATCAAGGGTCCACTGTACATGGTTTAGGGCTCTTTGAGACCTGCCACATGTTGCTGTGCTTGAGTGCGTCCATTTTGTAGCCGAGCTAGTACCGTTTGATCTTCTCTGCTGGTTGCCATAAGTAAAGCATCACCGGGGTGGGTTGCTTTGCACCCCTCATGTATAGGAGCCCGTCTCCAAGCAGAGCCAATACTTTGTTTGACTCAGGTTGCACTAAGAAAGGCACCCTTTATGAGGAGAAACCCATAGGCTCCCCTCATGTGCCAGTCCGTCAGCAACTTCATTTCCATAAACATTTACATGTGTCGGTATCCACTGAAAAGTAATTTCAGGATGTCTGTAAAAGTAACGTCTGTCTACCTGTTACTATCAGAAAACAACCCCCATCTTTTTTAAAAGTTCATCCTTCCATTTTCATTTATTTCACTTTTTCAGTCGCTTTACTCTCTGTTATTCTTTTGCTAATGCAATTTTCTGAGACTTGATTTTCATAACATACAGCACTAGCCAAATGTATATCAAAACAGCACATTCAAAATCAGTTACAAAATGACATCACTTTTCACAGAATGCAGCAAATTTTTCATTAAAGAAGGTTGAAGAATTTACAAAATACAGCAAGAAACAAATTGAAAAGAAAAGAGTATTAACAGAACAAAGGTATTTTCCAATAAAATAAATACACCTGTATTCAGGAAACTTGCTTTTAATAATCAATGACATTTTAGTAAATTAAGGTAGCACAAGTAAAGGATTATGTAATGAAACAAGGATAAAATAATTACTAATGTACACACAATTGTTTATACTATATATAATTCACATTTCAAAACTATTTCCCCCCGGAAATATTCCAATTAAAAAATTTGTTTAAATAAGCTGCGATGTCTATAAAGTAATAACACACACGGGTAGGTTACAGGATTTTAAATTTCTCCTTATTAAAACACATAATTAAACAATAATATTATCGAGACAATTCATACGGATTGGCTTCCATTGAAACGCAGATACTACTAAATATTTCACTTTTTTACATATTAATTTCGTTTGAGATGTTAATAAGAGCAATTAAAATGACTTACTTCGAATCACTTTAAATTTTGATTCTTGAATTGCAATTCTTACTTCACAGTCGTTACATCGGGATGACGGGAACCTGAAAATAAAGAATATTTTAACAACACAAATTTCAGAAATTGATTTCTCACCCAAATCAAGTCAGCAGAGAAAGTGTTGAAGCTTTTTATTCTCAAATCAAAAAAGGTATAATACAAGATAAGCAATTAATGCGTTAAAACAAAAGAACATACCTGACCATTACCCACGTTGGACGCTGGACGATCCCATTCTCGCGCGGCAAATAGGGGGTACAGGAATAAGATGACATCACCGGCCGGCAGCATAAGAAATGTTTACATTTCTCATGTCCGGGCAGCCGGCAGCGGAGTCACTTCGTTCGACGCGCACGATCGGTAGCCAATGGTTGGTTAATCACGTGACAGCAATGACGTCAGTGGTTACTAACCGACTGTTCACGAACGCTTTCGGTTAATCACCGGTTACTTGCTCAGACATGGCGCAGACGAATAACACGCAGGTGAAAAATACTTATGATTGTATTCAGTACGTGAAATACACCGCCAGCTCAGTCATTTCCAGCCGAGGGCTGCAGTTTCATGCTTATTAGCACTCATCAGCCCAGCATAGGAAAGTGACTGAGCTGGAGATGAAAAACCTCAAAGGAAGCCAAAAGTGCCAAACAAACTGGTGGTCAAAAATCTTACGTGGTTCCATCAACCAATCAACCAGCTAGAGTTGCGGTCGACCGGTAGATCAACCTGTGAGGCTCATAGAACGACATCGGAAGCAACCAGTTAACCGGTAGTTCTTAAGAACGCTGGGGTTAGCAATCGGTTACTCACCGGTCGACCGGTGAGGTTCGTCGAACGCAAGCTGAGAAACATAGAGTCCCTATATGAAAACGTAGTTTTCAGAGTTGCGACAACAGCTACGCTCGGAAAACGCAACCGGCTACAGGGGGAAGATAGGGTTGCCGCCGAGCTGCAAGATCGGCTCCTTGTTCGCTTTCGAGTTTCGTTACAAAAAATAGTCACAAGCGGGAGCGGGAAGAGTGGCTGAAACGGGTTCTGGAGGATGTAAAAGCACGCGGATTCGAAAATGCATGCAGTCAATAAATGAAACGCTCGATTTTGATTCAAACATTAAAAAAATACAAAATGGCCCTATGTTAGCAAAATTAAGAGCAGATTTTTTTTTCTTAAACCTTATTCTCTTAATACGATCAATTTTAAATTAATCAAACGATTCCGAGACAACGAAAATTATATTATAATTTTAATTGATTCAAAATGAATGAAAGAATAAACACTGATTAAGAAAATTAAAATAAATAAATAAGCAACAAATAATGAACATAAAAAATTGCTTGTTTTTGCTACATTAAATTAAGCTTTATAAAGATTTTTGAACATAGAAATATTTCTTGTATTGATATCAAAAGCATTACTTATTTTTTTTCTGTAAAAGGAAAAATTTACACTTTTCTGATTTAAATGGAACAAAGTTTAGCATTAGCTTAAAAATTCTGAAAGGAAATATATGCCTAGGATGCCCACCTACGGGGGTGTGGCACCCATGTATATGGAAGGGAAAGTTTGAAAGAGTAATAAAAGAAATATGTAGAAGCTTAAAACAAGGTATCCTACCCAGGCCAGGATCTATACATTTTAGGCCTCCCTGCAACAAAATCTGTATAGCCCCTCCCCAGAGGCCATCAGTGTATATTTGTAACGTTAAATAAGTCTTAGTGCTAGGTTTTTTCAATTTTTTTCTTTAATTTCAGAGGCCATTGGACCCCTTAAGACGTAGGGCATCCCACACTGCAGGGATCCTATCTCGCCCCAACCCACTCAAAAAAAAAAAAAAAAAAAAAAGAGATTAAGAACCTCTGAATATTTTAATGGTTTAGTGGGCACACCTAGTTAATAGATTAATTTGTATAAAGTTGAAAACTGAAATTATATTAATCAGAGGTCATTTTTATTTGAAACTAGATGCAGATAGAAATATTCAGAAATAAACTGGGAAGTTAAGGAGGGGGGGGGGGGTGTATTTTGACATATTTTTTCAACATTCTTATATGCATAAGAAACAGATGTCTCCATTATTTTATATTTATTTCTTGAAAGTACACTATCTATTATTTAAAATTTTCAACAATATTTTTATACCAAAACAATACTAGAATGAAAGGTTGTTAGATAGTAGACATTTTTTTAATGAAACAAAATTAAAACAATTCAGAGCACCAAAAAAGGACTTGTACTTATTTTGAATTTTATGACAAAGCAAAAACTAAAAATTGAAAACAATTTAGCATGAGGAAAACTCATTTATTTCATGCAAGTTTTCAGATCAATAGCATGATCTTATTGTTGTAATCTTGTTGTTGTTGTAAACAACATAGATCTCTGTTGTTCAATTTACTTTTTGGTGTTATTGTATCTATAAACTTTATTTAAAATACAAAATTTTCAGCAATTTCATTCGAAGAAGAAAACATTAGTTTAATTAAAAACTTCAGACACTAATGGGCTAATCTTCAAAAAGTGCAACTTTGCTGTCACATGCCTTTTACAGTTAAAACAAAGGAATAATTTATTATTTTTTAATTTCAGCAAAAATATATCCATTTAAATCTGCCGACAGTTTTTTTTTTTGGAATAATTTTATTTCTTTTTTTTTTTTTGGTTCGCAGCACGTCAATTCTCACCTCCATGTGTTAGAATTTAATTGATTCAAAATAAATAAAGAGATAAAAAAAAGGTAAGAAAATGAAAATAAATAAATGAACGACAGATAATGCACATTAGAAATTGCTTGTTTTTGTTTCGGAAAGGCAAACGTTGTAAAGAGTTTTAAATCTAAAAATATTTCCTGTAACCATCTAAAATGCAATATCACTAATTAAAATGGTTTGCTATTAAAAAAAATGCTAATTAAAATTGCATGTTTAAATTTACGCTGTACAATTTTCTGATTTAAATGTGATTAAGTTAAACATTAAATTAAAAATATGAAAGAAAAATATGCAAAGGAAAATTTGAAAGCTCAATACTAGAAATAGGTAGATGGTCAAAACGAGGTAACAGCTCCCCCCCCCCCCCAAAAAAAGAAAGAAAGAAATAATACCAAGAGCCTCTAAATATTTTAGTGGTTCAGTAGGCACTCTTGGTTAAAATATTAATTTGAATAAAGTTTAAAATTATTACCTTAATTTGATGTAGATAGAAATATTCAGAAATATATTGAGGAGTTGAGGGGGTGTAATATGAAACATGACTTATTTTCAACTCATATGAATAAGAAACAAATGTATCTATTGTTATTTATTTCTCTGCATCACATCATGCATCTATTACTTACATTTTGAACAATATTTTCAAATCAAAACAATATTATAAAGAAAAGAAAGTAGACAGTTTCTTAATGAAACAAAGAAAAAAATCATTACCAGCACCAGTAGAGGACTTGTACTTATTTTCAATGTTTGTGGAAAAGCAATGTTGACATTTAATTTTGACAGAGATTTTAAATACAACTTAGCATGAAGAAAACTCATTCATTCCATACTAACAGTTCAGGTCATTACCACATAAAGATTACAACAAAAGTCTCTAATGTTCAATTTATTTTTTGATGTGGTTACATCTGTAAACTTTATTACAAACATAGAATTTCTAACATTTTTACACACACACACACACAAAAAAAAAAAAAAAAGAGAAAACAGAGACATTTTTCTCAATGAGGCAATTAAAATCAAATTCAGGGTACCAAAACAGAATTTGTAGTTTTTATACATTTTGGGGCAAACTATTATTGTCAATAACTGCTTAAGTAACAAAATAAGCAAAGATTAATCTTTGTGTTTTCTGAAATGCAACGTAACTTTAAAATATTCACATGTTCAAAATGTAGTTATTATTATCAAATTTTTAAAAATTCTTTACTCCAAAGTATCATTTCCTAAAACTAATAACTATGAACAAAACACAAGTTTAATCAAAAATTTCAGTCGTTTATAAGCATAGAAAAATAAAGAAAATAAATTTTGTTATAGGCTTTATTCATATCTACTCAATTAGGGAGTTTCGATTAGACAGGGCAAAATATACTGATGCTTGTAATTTATTTTCTTTTATACTATTTGTGAAGTGAATGTTTGTGAAAAAAAAAAACCTTGATTGAAATAAATTGAATTTTTGTTCAGATTTTTTCATATAGATTGCAATTCCATTCATTACCCTGTATCATGGATGGATGAATATTACCTATATTCCAACATGCTGAAAAATGCTTCCAGAATTTAGTCAGAAACAGAGAAGGTGCATTGACAGTCGGAAGTGGACTAAGATAACAGTTGCTACCTATCCTTTCCAAAATTGGAGTTATTTGCAGTTATTCAAATCCTGTCCTGTAGTTTAAGTGGATAGAAAAATCTCTTCTTGAGAGGGGGGGGGGATTTCTGGATAACTACACAAAGAGAATAAGCATCAATGAACTGTTCATTTAATGCTGAAATAAACAAACCTAAATATATCTTTCATAATTTTATGTATACCTGAATTTTTTAGCCTTGCATTGAATACCGAAAAATTTATTAAAAATCTAAATTGAAAACAATATTTTTACATGACAAACAAGCATAAACCTTAACGCATTTGTTTTACAAAACAAATTCAAAACTCTAAATTTAGAGACTCAAAACAGAATTCCAGCTATTTCTCAATTTCTGTTGCAAAATTATTGTTTGTTTTACCTCTTTACATTTCAATATTATTATACAAATGAATGATAATAAATATGATAATAAGCGTGACAAATCAGAAATACAGCAGTTTGTATGAAGAAGATCAAAATGTCATTTAATTACACTATTCAGCATTTAAACACAGAATTTTTGTTGGTTTGCATGTCATTGCTGAAAGTCCAAAGACCATTTTAGCAACAAATTTCCTGAAGTCATCAGCATAATAAGAAGCATAACAAACATGAATGGCATATTATGTATGGAAGTTCATTATTTTTTTTAAACAACTTCATTAGTTTTGATAAAGCTGTCATGCTAAGAAAACTTGGAAAATGATTTCTGGACATCCTTGTAAACTAAATATTGGAGATCATTCTATTATACAATTCTTTAAGCGAACAGTACAATACTATCATGAGTTTTCTAGAACATCTGCATCAAGGCTATAGTTCAGCTAGTAGTTGAGCTTTCTTCAAGTTGCAGAATGTCTGGAAGAAACTTAAAAAACATTAAGGGCAAATAAATTTAAAAGCAGAAGTAAAACTCTTCAAATGTGCTAAATCATCAATACGGCTGAACACAAATTGGCAGGAATGTTTTTTTAAACTAGTTCATAAAATTATAACTGTAAAATAAATAAACACACTTTAATTGAAATAGAGCTGTATTTCAACTACTTTGCATTAAGTGTGTTGTAAAATTTAATTTCAAATAACAGGATGTGTTTTAAAAACACTTGAAAAAGTAAAACACATATTACAGGGGAATATTTTACATAATTCATCAGTCTCTTTTGACTAGCATAGATTGTTTTTCATTTAATTATGTATATAAAATTATGTACATATTTGTTACTGTGCATCATCTTTGCCTTTAAGAAGAGAAATCAGTTTATGATGACTAAAATAAGTAATGAACGTTCGCGATTCTAAATTTTTTAGGAAAAGTGAGAAAACTTGCTTGTTTTTTCTGCACCTCACTTAGGAATATTCACAACAAAATTGTAGAGGGAGGTGGGGCACGTTGGACAAAGGGACATGTTGTACGGGTTCCAATTATTTGAATAATATTAATATTTTTATTTTATTTTTTGATCAACAAATAGCTCCTATTGTCCTACAAATCCAATAATGAAATCACATGGTACAGTTATATTGAACAAATTTTATTCCAGAAAGTGTTATTTTAGCAGTCCTGAGTACTTTTCAGAAAACTATGAATTAATTTTTTTAATGGTTTTAGTCAAGATTGCGGGGGAAAAAATTGAACTCCTGTCTTAAACTTTTACGTGAATGCCACTACCTCATCAAAGCGCTTACTTGTGATTGAGATTGAAAAAATGTGAGTGCATACTAAAGAAATTAATTATAAACTGTTTTTGTTTGTTTTTAATATATAAATTTAAGTGAAGTAAAAATATAGAGAATGCAATATACTGATGCTTGAATTTAAATTCTTTAAAATAAAGCCACATTTTTTTGTAAATTCATTTATCTATACCTGATATTTCAGCTGGCCACATGAATCAGTTTTAAAAGCCACCACTGTTTTAGAGCATTTGAAGTCCCCTTTATTTCAATGTTCTATTTCCTGACAAAAGTATTGATTTTCTAAAGACTTCAACAAATTAAGATAAGCTCTGATAAATTGAATATTTATTTATTTATATATTTATTTTTATGAGTGGTTGAAATGAACTCGGATGCAATTGAATTACTTTTTGAGTGGGTGAGGCAAAATAACAAACATGTAATAAATGAATATAAATAATGAAAGAAAAATTACTTTTAAAGTTGATGCATTATAATAATAATATAAGAAAATAAATAACTCTTATTTAAGGAAGCAGTTACTAAACACTTTACTTTGCATTGGTTGAAAACATATCAGATGAATATCAAAATATCCAATATACAGTCGACTCCCGCTACAAAGCGATCCGACTTACGCGAAATGGCTATAACGCGATTTTTTCGACAGTAAAGAATTTTTGAGCTAGCGCGAATTCTTCGCCCGCAACATGAAAATTTTCGGAAAGGAACCGCGGTGAGTAAGTTCTTTTCGTGAACGGACCTTCATCCCTTTAGAATCACTGAGAGCTGAAGTACCCAGACTGTACTAGTCTTTTATCTCTTATATAAATAACTACTTCTCATTTTCCATTATTTTTTTTTTCATTCTAAATGCGAAATTTAACGAAATATAACGACACCTAGGAGCGCTGCTTTATCTAAAGTTGGTGAAAACAGAAAGAAATGAGAATGTTTCTGACAATTAAAGAAAAGGTAAAGCTTCTTGAAAAGCTGAAGCTGAACCAAAAAATGCTTCGAAGGGTAGCACAACAATTAGGTATGACGGTATGAGTGAATCTTCCATACGTACAATTAAAGGTCAAAAAAAGGAAATCCATAAAAGTTCACCGAGTAATAGTATCCAAGCAAAATGCAAAAATTATGAAACTGGAAGCTGTTTTTTATTGTAAATTAAAGAAACCAGGAAGAGGGGTAATGCCATAGATGGAAACTTTATAAAAGAACCAATGAAGCAACTGTATTTAAAAATATATTAGAATAATTGCAGCATAAATCATCATTTTCACTTTTTTTAAGTTACAAATATCATTACTGAATCAACTGTACGGTACAACTATAGGCATTTGTTCTCCTTACTACATGCCATACGTACATTACTGGTTTATTTTATGTCTTTCTTTCCCATTGATCATTTTTTTTTGTGCATCATAGCAGTATTTCATGTTGAATAAAACGGCTTTTTTTTAAATACAAATAAAAATTTAGTTCTTTATGTAAGAAACAGTAAGGTATGGTTAAGAAAAGGTTTTTAACTGTTTAAGGTTGTGTTTACACGTGTCTAAAATGATTGGTTTTGTTTATAAAAGTTTTTACACATACCTTTTTCCACAACGCGAAATTTCGACTTACGCGAGGTGTCTTGGAACGGATCCCTCGCGTAAGTCGGGACTCGACTGTATGTCAAAATATCGGATATTTTCGAACCCTGATCTTTACAGATAATCTCAAAACCCCACGATGAGTCTTTATTTTAAAATGCAATTATACACTAATTAAAATTTAACTCCACATTAATTGAGATAGGATTATTTAAAAATCATTTTCCCACCAAATATCGAAATTTTTACGAACTTGATGTGGGGTGAGAGCTTCATGTACTTTATTTTTCTGCTGATCTAGAAGAGTAGAATTCTTCTAAAGTTTGATTCCAAGAAACAGGTTGTGTCATAATGACACACGATAGACGAGAAACATTTTAACTATTCATCAAATACTTTTGAACAGATTGTGTTTCTTATTCATATTTTTACATTAAATTATATACATGTGTCCATTGATAATGATCATCTCTTTCCTTCTTAAGAAGAGAAATGATCTGTTTACGACAAATGTACATATTGATCTCCGTGCTGCCTGAACGCAGTACATGCAACCATACAAAATGAGAAAGGAAGCGAGAAGAGTGTAATGTCTCACTTTTCTCCCATACCTGAAGGCAAGCAAGCCACTGCTTTCCTTCTAACCGACATTGCTTATCCCCACCACTTTTCGTCACGCAAAAAGATTGGATCATAACTTCAAAGCCCTTGCATAAAAAGTTTCACTTAAAAAATCTTTGATTCAACATTTTATCATAAAAGTATTGATGTTTCAACATGCAAAACTTTAAATGTACCTAATTTCTGACAAACAAGAGCTGTGGCTGGGAGGACTTTTACAATCTCAAAAGCCCATGATAACGGTCCTGATCTCAAAGGTAATTCAACCCTTGTTAAAACTTAATTATGTATCAATCATGGCCATAATTATTTAAAAATCATTCTCAATAAAAATAGAAATTTTTACTAACCTGAAGCGGGGTGATAGCATGCACTTTATTCTTCAGGTGATAAAGAAAGAGTAGCATGTAAAGGAAATAACAAGGCAACCTAAAAATTAGTAACCCTAATTAGAGCATAATAAAAAGTACCAACTCACTACTTGAAACGAACTTAGAACATCTCAGTTTTCTGTTTATGATGGAACACACAGAGAGTGACATGCTTGTTGAATAAAAAAGAGTAAATTACCAAAATAACCAAAACTGCCTACAATTCATTAAATTTTTAATAAAATAGTACATTTTAAATTGGCTCGCTCAACCTAAAAAATCTATAAAAACTGCTGTGTGTCAAGCAAGTGTTCTACTTCATATCCACCTCAAACGCTTTTGCAAATTCATGTGGTGACATTAATTTCATAATTGAATTGACATTTTTTTTTACAATTTTTAACTAATAAATATTTGGCAGAAAATGATAACAAATCGTTTTTCCTTAAATCTAAATGTTTTTACAAGATACTGCCAGCAAGCATTGAAAGTTCTATAATTTATAAGCATTTTATTTCCTCTGCATCTCCTTTCAAAAAACAAAAATTTGACACTGTAAATACTTACGTTGCATAAAGAGAAGATTTAACTTGGAGTTTTATAGCTTGAAGGAATATTAAAAACGATACATAAGTCAATTTTTGTCAATGATCGGCAAAAATAAAAGCCCTAACATTAAAACATAAGTTAAAATGGGTTTTAATATCAAGTCACATTTATTTAAAAAAAAAATTCTGCAACATTCAGCATTTATAACACAAATCACATGTTAAGACATCCTCACGTACATCACAAGTGTGTGTTTTGTTTACATCCACTCGTCGCCAAGCACGAAATTCATCGCGCCAAACTGAATACAGAGATCTATCGTTAAAAAAATTTAATTTACACAATTTAAACTTTTGCCTTGTCTTAAAGTGTTGTTTTTCAATAACGTTGTGATTGGAATAATCGATTTAACAGGAAAACTAACTATAAAAGACCCAAATAAAGTGTCAGAAGGGAATTTTAGCACACCGGAACACATGTTCTTGATATAATTACGCATTAGGTAAAGAAATAGGAATGGACTCACTCAAGTAAAGCTACATACGTATAATTTGAACATTATAGAACAGTAATATGAGCATTAAAATCTTGGACTCACCTTTAATTTTCCAGATTCTGGGTTTTTCCACAGCACTGTCATACGCTCCATGTTAATCCTACGGGAGAAGAAGAAACACTGCCTCAGGCGGTCTTCGACCAATAGGAAAATGATACCGCGTTGTCGCAACTCTGAAAACTACGTTTTCATATAGGGACTCTAGAGAAACATAACGTGCTTCCTGGGCACAGCGCCATCTGGATTTTCATCAGATCTGACCTCACTTTTTCTCCGTCGATCGACACACTACTCTTCTTCTTCTAGGCCACTACTTTTAACACTTTTAAAAGTAACCGCCAGGGAGGTAGAAGGGAGGAGATAAATCTTTCCTATTTAGAAGTGGCAACGATTGTTCACTTCTTTAGAGGGCGCTGTCGGCGAACCGCTCCCATCAATCGCAGCAGATCAATGTAAATGATGCTAAGTTTCTCATTTTTTTAGAGGCAGCTATTAAAGCAAAAAAAGAAAAATACTACTGGAAATTGGTTGTAATAAGGGACTAATATAGTGGACGATGTACGGCTTTCATCCACAGGAAGTTTGCACAATATTTTGATGGAAAAATTAATTTTATTTTTCATCACCAACCTGCCGAATTCGTCTGCTATTAATATTGCGCTGTACGATTTTCTTTTTTTACGAGTTGGAATGTTTCTATTCCTGTAAATAATTGACGAAATGAGAATATAGTAGAATTAATTACATAAATACTTTTTTTTTATTAGAATTGTTAGCATTATTTTTTTTTTATTGCATTTATTTCGACAACCAAATGGAAAAAAAAATCGAGAAACCTTATTCATTAAAAAAAATTATACCTTTCAACGCTTTTTTGAGATATTTGTGGGATTTTCTGTTGAAATTAATCAAGTTTTCAAAAATTAAAATTTACTCTTATTGTACATGTATTTTTTAAATGAAAAAGGTTTTCCGATTTTTTTTTCGGTTTGGTTGTAGAAAAAATTCAATAATAATAAAAAGCAATGATAATAATTATGTCTGAGCAGTGAGTAAATACATGAATAAAATTTTTATAATGAATATTAGCTTGAAGTTAAGTAAATAGTACATTAACATTTATTTTTATCTGTTAAAGGTCGTGTAAGCAAAAAATTATTTCGCTTTAATTAGTTCTCGAAACATGTCACGAAATTTACAACTAATTTAAAAAAAATGTATTTACGTAAATAATTGTACTACATTCTCAGTCTGTCAATTATTTACAGGAATAGAAAAAATCCAACTCGTAATAAATAAAACATCGCACAGCACAATATTAATAGCAGACGAATTCGGAAAGTTGGTGATGAAAAATAAAATAAATTTTTCCATCAAAATACTGCAGTAACTTCCTGTGTACGAAAGCCGTACATCGTCCACTATATTGTCCCCTTATTACAACCAACTTCCAGTAATTTGTTTCTTTTTTGGCTTTAATAGCTGCCTCTAAAAAAAATGATAAACTTATCATCATTTACATTGATCTGCTGCGATTCACGGGAGCGGTTCGCCGACAGCGCGCTCTGGTAAAAGTGAACAATCGTTGCCACTTTTACACTAGCAAACCCGTAGGACATTTCTCTCCTTCCTTCCTACTCCGTGGTAACCGCCTTATTTCAAATGTTATCATTTTTACTCTTCAAACTAGATTAACTAAAGAGCCCGAGCGAAGTTTTTTTTGTGCATGGTTGAAGAAGAATTGTTTTCAAGCCTTTTACTAATTATAAACTTGTCGGATGGAAATTTGAAACCGTAAATTTGTTTTGTTGGTGAGTTCATGAATGCTTAATGTTCAATTATATTCTTTCTTCCTCGTTTGCCTTACTTAAAATAATTGTGTTAATTTGGTATAAGCATTTAACATTTTATGTTCAGCTAACTGGAGTAATTTCAAGAGGGTTCAGCCAAGAAAATATTTAAGCTGAATTCATGATATAACATACTGAAAGAGTTTCTTGCTGTTTGGTTAAATATATCACTCATGACAGTCAATTCATACAGTAATAGTATATTTTAGTTTCTCTAAACTGTTTTCATCACATGTTTTGCAAACATCTTTAAAATGGAAGATATAGAGCTTTAAGATGCGGCAATGGCGTAGCAAAATATATATATATATATATATATTCAGCTTTGTTTTCACTAAGTATGCACTTGCATGCAGGGTTGTCCTATTTTTTCTACCCCGGAAAAAACCGTCCCAGACCAAATGTCATTTTGTCCATTTCGTCCACTTTTTCGGGTAAACTGAAAGTTTTTAGTTAAAAGTTTGAAGTTTGAAAATGATAAATATGCTACATAAATATAGTATTGAAAATCGTAAGTAATTATATAGATTCTTCCTATTCAAGTAATATTTTAACAGAAAAAATAGCATATACATAAATATGTATATAAACAATCTATTGAAAAATATTTTAAAGTGAAAATGAAAACAAATTAAGATCTTTTGAAGTTTATGTAAGTGTGTATGTAAATCAAATGAATTTTAATATATAATGCGTATAATAGCATTTATAAAAACAAACACATCAGCTGTACATTTTAAGATGTTTATCTGTGATGTGGAGGTTTATTGAGCATAATAAATGCATTTATAAAATTAAAAAGTAGAAATAAAAAGCTTTTAAGGTTGAAGTCTCAAAACGTATAAAAATCATATTTTAAAAAAGGAGGGGGGGGGGGGGAATTACTAGATATTAATAAAGGAAATGTTGACATGAAGTGAAATCTGTTTTTATAATACACATAAATGTGAATGATCAGCAAACAGATTCTGAACCCAGCTAGGCTGTTTCTAGTCAATTTATTAGTCCCCCAATGAAGAGTAATGGGCTATTTTAAAGCTATCTACCCCCTTGCTCATTATAGTCTCTTCCAGTACACTGTTCTGAGTACCCACAATCCTACTAAAGTAGTAATTTGTATGACATTAACATATCCATAAAAACATACAGAGTACATAAATATTTTACTATGGGGCGACACTAACTTGAAAAACATAAAACAGTTAAATGTTTTTAGTCTATAAATCTTCATTTTGTATGTATGTCTCCAAGCATTTCATTTGACTTTTTTATTGTAATACATAATAGTGTAATCACGCCCAATATCTTATTCACATTGTTAAATTTTATTACTTTTAAGCAAATGATCTAAAATTAGTTGCACCAGTGTGTAATTAAAAAATTTTTTGGATTCACTAAACTCTAAAGTTAACAATCATTCTATTTCAATTAAATGATTAATTCATAATATATAATATATTAGAACTATATACTAATTTTTATTATACCATAACAATAAATTTATGTATGGATAATCAGTTGATTTTTCATTTCGTCCAGTTTCTTCCGGCGTCCCGGACTTTTTACAAAAAAAGTGGGCAAAATTACCAACCCTGCTTACATAACCCTATGTATTCAAACTAGTGCTTCATAGAAGCAGGATTTTTTACCCCCTATCCTCCTCCTCCCACCACTGAGATGAGGGTACTATTTTGTTAGAAATATGTTTTGAAAAAGAAGTTGTAATTTAAATGTTGTAACTTGCTCAAACCTGTCTTATCATTTTTATGAATTCCATTTTAAAATCTGATTTGGACTCTCTTTGTTGCTAAAATATAGCTTCAAATGGGGCTAAAGTGTTCAAATCTTAAATTTTAAAAACTGAATTTAATATTTGACTTTGTAAACTTTTTTTTAGCTTTCAATACCAAAAATGTTTTTATCTTCCAACTTGTATTGATAAAAAAAAAAATGGAGGGGGGGGGGGCGTAAAAACTTGGTTAGAATTGCTGAATGAATTTATTAATTTGTTTTATTTTTCCCTATTGTAGAGTACATGTTGCAATGGATGAATCCAAAATTTTAATTTTTTATTTTGATTATACGGTCAGCCTCACTTAAACGAATATCAAAATTCTGACGCCTTATTTTATTAAGCGTGGTATTGGATTATACAGGGAATACAAGAACCAAGTTTTTGAAGTGTTTTGTTGTTATTATATTCATTATTTCTGTCATAAATAGTAAACGATTCTTTGTTACCAAAATATAGACATGAATTTCACCAAAATTAAAATATTTTATGTTTTTATGGAAATGGTAAAAAAAAAAAAAATACATGTTCTCTGGACAATTCTATGATAAGGTCAACCAGATGATCAAATTTTCAAAATTAAAATTTTCTAAACAAATAGGGTATCATTTTAAACGTAAAGAGTTGTATATTTTGAAATGCCTTTCCAAAATTTGATGACTTCAGTTATAATTAAGTTACAGGAGTTAAGCTAAGGTCAACATCTTGAGTATTTTCGAACCATATTTGGTGACTTTCACAAAAGTTCTGTTTTTTTCCCAAAAAATACATACTAATATAATTAATTAGGATGAATAACCATTTACAGATACAATGTGTTGCTGGTGATGCTGCAAAAATGTGTCAAAATATAATTCATTTTGATTTGTAAAAGAATTCCTCTGGGCTACATTAAGAGTTTTACGTCCGACTCCGACACCAAAATGTGCAGTTAATTATGCTGAGCCAATATTTTTAAAGCTACAGAGATGTACCGAGTAGCACTTTGGTCAAGTGCCGAGTTCCAATTATGTTTTAAGAAGAACCACTTACACACAAGTAACGAATTTTGAACTCATTGAAATAGTAGTATAGACCTCCATGTCCAAATAATAGTTTTTAAAACAAAATTTCAGCTGAAATTTAATTACGTATTATTTAAAAGATTTTGTTTGTATCGATAATTTTACAAATAAGTTATTTTTTAAATTAAAAATAAACAAATACCATAAAAGGTAGGATTAATCAAGTTGGAATTAAAACAAATTATATCAATCTATATACTTTCTAGTCTGCCAAAGTGGTAAATAATTTTTAAAAGCAAATGAGAAACATAGCTAAAAGCACAAATGTACAAAAGCACTGCAGACACGGGTTTCTGCATTACAATGAACATCTTTTTTTCAGTGCATAAAACGTGAGCTAGTGAATGTTAAAAAATCAGACTTTTGTCAGATGTTTTTAAATCCATAAGCTCGCATTTTGTGCATTGAAAAAAGCATTCCTTGTAATGCCAAAAAACGTGCCTGCAGTGTTCCTGCACATTTGTGCTTTTAACATTGTTTTATTTTTTAAGAAAAGGTATTTTTATGCTTCTTGTAAACAATTTTGTTTGTGGCAAAAATCCATTTAATAATATAAAAATTTCATATTTTCTCTACTTATCTTTTTTTGCCCCATTTTTAACAGACTTCAAAAAAGGAGGTTGTGATTTCGTATTGCGGCTTTTTATGCCATGTTTTCGAATTATTCCAACACTACTGGACCAATTTGAAAAAAAAAATTTGTTTGGAAGGGTGTACTTCCCAGATGGTCCCATAGACATAGGCGGATTTAGGCCGAAATATTTGGGGGGTGCAACAATAACAGGGACCTGAGGGGGGGGGTATTCCCGGAATAACAAGGCAGTGGCGAAATCAGAACATAATTTTAGGGCGGGGACACACTTTGAAGTTTAAAAAACACGATGTAAACCATATTTAGTAAGATTAGGGGGTGGGCAATCCCATACGCGTGCACAGGGCTTCAGAAATGGGGGGTACCACTGTACCAGGAGGTTGAAATTGTGCTTGGAAAAAGCTCCCATACTTGCTCGTTTAAGGGAAAATTTTCAAATATTGTGAGTAAAAAAGCATTTTTTAAAACGTATGAGGTAAAAAAAATAGTGAACCTAAAAATGTAAAATTTTAGCCACTTTCGTTTTAACTTCCATTTTTATGTCTAATGGACCCCCGTGCGCACGCCTATGGGCAATCCTTAATATTTCAAACTGCAGAAATAGTCTTAAACGAAAGTCGATATTAGAAGCAATGGGTGAATCTAGCTACTGGTTTGAAATGGGATTCACGCCCCAGAAAAAATTTGAAATAGTAGTTTTAAAAACGCAGTTTTACAGTTCTTGGTGATATTTTAGAGGCAAGAAAAATACGTGTGGCTCCAAGGCTATGTTTAGAAAGTTTAGTCTTATAAATGTGATTATAGTCCATATTTATAGTTTGGGTTATGAATGAGACTCATAGACTGTCTCCAATCGTTTGTTGAAAAGCAGATAGAAATACGTAACCCCCTCCCCTCCCCCATGCTACTTCTTTAACTTTTCATAATTGAAGTTCCAAAATTACTACGGAGAACAATTTTTGATGCTGTTACCGGAAGGGTGTTCTGGAGCTCTCCCCTGGAAAATTTTTCGAAATTGAAGTCCTAAAAATTAAGTTCTTCCACAACAATCCATGGTATTAAAAAAAAAGGATTATCCCACTTAAATATTTCGAAATAGTAGTTTTCAAAACCGAAATATTAACACTCTTTGATGGTAATAGAGAAAGGGGGGTCATAGGCCCTTGTTCGAATATTTTCTAAAATTAAAGTCATGGTGTAAGTTACATGGTGTAAGTAACACATGAGTGTAAGATCATATTTGGTAACGTTAGGGACACTGCAGTTTTTCAAAAACTGAAGCTCTAAAAACGCAATTATAAACGATTTTTGATGTATTTAGGTGATTAGAAGATCTTCTTTGGAAATTTTGCGAAAGTGAAGCTTAAGAAACGAAATTTGAGGTACTCTGTAATAACTTTAACTGGAGAAAGGGCTTTGGAGAAAAAACATTTTGAGGACTAATAGAAAAAATGAAAACGAAATAGGAAAAAAAAATCAAAAAAAAAAAAAAGGGCAGGGGGGAGATATGAAAAAAAAAAAAGAGGATTGTGCGAGAAGGCACATATATTCGCCGCCAATAATCTGAAGCTGTATGTCAATGTTTCTTTTTGAAAGAGAAATTAAGATTTTTCCCCAACATTCTTTTTCTTTTTCGTAAAATAACTGCGTTTTCCCAAAAAAGATCTTTTCTTCTCTTCAATAATAAAGAATTTTTTTTTTTAAACATCTACTCAGCATTTTGTGGGGAGGGTCACCAGTCTTGTGCCCCTTCCCCCCCGGATGCACAACTGCAGCAAAATGTCCAGAAGTACTCCTTCAAAAATTTTGGATTATTTACCTTAAAATTGATGGTTTTCGGTTGATTTCGGTGTAGATTTTATTGATCAAGTTTCTTGCAATAGCCATGTTTTTTTTTTTTTTTTTTTGGACTTTATTAGCCATTGTTGTTTTAAAATAGAAGAACTTGTATTGATATACGAATAAACACCCAATTACAGAACATGCAATTATTCTATACAATAACACAGCACTGAACAATAAATTGTTTAAGAAGTTTCTTTATTTGCATGAAATTATTTATTAGGTTTTTTTTTTTTCCAAATGGATAAAATTACTTTCACTAGCGACGTGTAGTGATACACTGGATTCAAGTAAATTTACTAGTATAGCAGCTATGAATTTTTTTCCCCCAACTGTGTTTCTGAGTGAAGTATACTAAACCAATTTTTTTTCAAAGTCCAACCAAAAATTTTGGGGGTGCGGCGCACCCCCTGGCACCCCCGTAAATCCGCCTATGCCCATAGACCTCAAGATTCAGAAAATTTTCAAGTGGCCAATGGCCACTAAAAAACTTGGTGGCCACCAGTTTTACCGAGTTTTGAAAACAGCGCTCTAGTACAAGAATGGGGGGGGGGGGGGGAATTCAATTTGTATTTTTTGAAACAAATATTATGAAAGTGGTGCTAAAGGAATGCTACCAAGAAATATAAATTATATTAATCATGGAAATATAAGAGGCTTTGGGTGAAGGTTGGGAGCTCCCGAAGCAAATGATTCACTCCACTCATTTTAAAGTTTCATAAGAAAAAAAAAATCATTAAACCAAAAATAAAGTACTGTACACAGTACCATGGTCCCACAGTGGAAAAAAAATTTCCCATAAAAACAACAAATTCCTTTAAAATCTTTTTGTAAATCATTGCAAACGCCATGGTAGTATAAATCAACATGCACTTTTCAGGTAACTAGTTTGATGAAATGAAGTACCTTTAAGAAAATTAGCACGAAGGGAATCGAAAAAATATTGGATAAACATATGATTTGAATTTTTTCAATTATTAAGATTGTTTTTTTTTTTTTGTTGTTTTTTTTTTTGTTTTTTTTTTTTTTTTGGCATAAAAATAATTAACTACAAACCTCCTCCAGTAATATACAATTTGGCATTTACCAAGAATATATCTCCAAAAAAAAAACATTCTTTTTGCGTTATTTGAACTAAGGGGTATTTCCAAACATTGGCGACTACGTTCCATACACAGCATCTCTATGTTAGGATGACTATGAAGGGAAAACGATCAAAGGACTTGCTATTTGGCTCATATTTTAATCTGATGCGATTGAAGATTAAAAAATTACAACAGTTATTCGAATAAATAGGAACTAGGCCCCGTTGTTTAAACGATTTTCAATGGAATGTATTCCTAATCGATTTCGAGTATTACACATCACAGGAGAAATATAAGATATAGTTTATCGGAATATAGTAATATAGTTTTTTTTTCTTTCTATTTTTAATGATGTATAGGATTTTTAATGGAAATACAGGATTTATGGGACAACATGGAACATTAATTATGGCAAAGAAAATGATAAAACGGGGGGGCACAGGGGGGGGTGGGGTCAGAACAAGCTGCCTTTTCAAGTTTTTAATTAAATAACTTGTCTTCCTATTTTGACGATTTTTTCAGGATAAAGGTTTTGTTAATTGGGAAACAAATAGAATCGGAACGACCTTCGAGGGTTTATGTAAAAAAAACATACAATATGATGTTTTTTTTTTTTTTTTCACTTTTAAAGAGCCAAAATTCGCAAAATATTTCCATACTTTCAGAACAAGATTTAAAGCAAAACATAAAACTGTTTTAGAAAAAAGGTCAGTAATTAATCCTTAAAAAAACTACAATTAAGGCAAAATAGTCGGTTTTTAGCACATAAGCGTCTAAATCAATTAGAATAAAAAAAATGTTCTGAAGATAAAATTTCGCATTTTTCCAAAAAATAATTACGAATTACCCGGGAAAAAGGGCACATTCTTCATTGTTATCAATAGTTTGCACTGCAATAAACATTCAATGCCATTTTCGGAAACTTAGGCTCTTTAAAAGTAAAGTAGTTAGCCAAGTGTACTGCCATCTTGGGAATGACCAAATATGGCGGCGACGACAAAAAATAAGAAATAATTTTTTGAATTTGTAGCGTGAAAACAATTTAAAAATAATAAATCTTCGTGAAACTACAATTCAGTTGAAAAGTTTTTAGCACATTTGCGTCCAAGGCAATGAGGATAAGGTTAAGTGTTAAGAACAAAATGTTTCATTTCTCAAAAAAATTACATATTTAAAATAATTAAAAGAAAAAACAAGTTGCAGCATATTTCGCGTTTTTTTCATTAGTTTGCAGTTAAAGGAAACATCCAATTCTGCTTTGTTTTTGGAAACTGAGGCATTTAAGCATCGTGTCTACTTCCATCTTATAAATGACCAAAAATGGCGACTACATTTCATTTGTAGCTGAAAAGACTTTTCAATTAAAACACGATTTTCCCCATTGACCCTACCATCCGCAGGCTTGTGCTTTACATGCAGGAAAATGTTCTTCTCCCGTTAAATTTGTGCATAATTCCTGTTCACCTTAGGAATTTTTTTCTTTGGAACTATTGAGGGGCAAAAATGGCGTCCGCGGTCCTTTTTTTATTTTATTGCCAGCTTCATTTTGCCTCAAAACTTTTATATATATTTTTTTTTCAAGAAACATCGATAAAAACGAAGATTAGAACTCAATGTACAAAATTCCCTGAGAAAAAATTGGAAAAAAAAATTTTTTTTGGGTGGGGGGGAGGGGTAAAATTTGAAATTTCCCTGACATTTTTAACTATGTCGTTTTCCATGACAATTCCAGGTTTTTTGGAACGTACAAACCCCGTTTAATAACCGTATTTTCCTATGTATTGTCCGCGGGCGGCCTATAATCTGCAGGTTCTAAAATGGGCCTGAAGAAAAAAAAAGTTTCGTATAATCGGAGGCGGTGTATAATACGATGTAAAAAAATAAAGTTTGAATTTAATATACCATTTGAGCAACTAAACTAAAAACGTGAAAAGGTAATTACTTTGAAGAAATAATCGAAATTAATCTGAAATATAATCTAAAATGCAATGACTTCTTCTTGAAATCATGATTATAGTACGCTAATTACTTGAAAAACCAAGAGTCAAGACAAAGGAGCAAACGCTCTGATCTTGTGCAAATGGCTTCCTAATTCACTGTATTCTTTCTTTTATTACATAATTTTTTATTGTAGGTGCTACTAATGTATTTATTACTGCATAGCAAAGCAGTAAATTAAATATATTTTGCTACTTTAATAGTTGAATCATTTACCTTAATGTTTTATTTACTAATAAATAACTTTATTTATGTACTAAAATATAAAGTTCTTTATTTAATATTCCAATTTTTAAATATATTTAGTGTTCAATTGAGGGGGAATTGAATACAGAACACCCCTCTCCCACGATTTAATTTATATTCTTTAATAATATACATTATAACTGTGTATGATTTCTGAAGTTTGACCAATGTTCTGGATTTACTATTTCACGATGCTGCCAGTTCAATTTGAAATTAGGGTTATATTAATTAGCAGGCTTCAAAAAAAGGAGGTTCTGAACTCGTGGGATTTGTTTTTCCTTTGTACAATGTTCCATAAATACTCGAAGACACCTGTACCCAGAGGTGTGCATAGGGAGGGACACCTGTTGGCCGGCCCCAGCGGGGCCCAATATTTTTATAACTAAGGGTGAAATATAGGGGTAAACAATATGGAGAGGGACCCGGAGAAGTCATTTGTGATGGGCTCCAAAATTTCTGTGCGCGCCCCTGCCTGTACCAATAAGGAAAATTCTTTTTTTGTTTGAAACAGCATAGTTCCTCGGCGGTCTAATGATAGTCAAGTTCAGGTTTGATGAAATTGAGGGAACTCTTCAAATATCATACTCACATTTAAATCAATTTGTTCTTTATTAACTTTGTATATCCTCTCACTTAGTGAACCAGTTTTTATGCTTTTTTTTGTTTAGGGGTGGTCTAACTTAGGTTCTAAATCTTTGATTTTCCCTATTTGTTCTTTAGGGAAAAGTTAAGGGTAAAACAATAAATTTCAAGCAATTTCCCTCACAAACGATTAAATATAAAACCCATTGATAAACAAAAGCCATAAAACAAAGGTTTATACTTTCTTTACCTATAGTTAAAGAAAGTACTAAGAAAATATATTATTAAGAGTAATGATAATGAAAATTTTGAATTAAGGATTCTCTGAAGCAAACATAAAATTCATTCTAGTGGAATTTTTAATCTTCATCTATAGTGGGGCCATGTGAAGAAACATGCAACTTTTATCACGAGTTGCATGACACGTTTTGCAAAACATGAATTACAATATTACAATTAAAGCGATTTTTTTGTTTTTGTTTTTTTTAGTGACTCGTGCATTTGCTTTCGGAAAGCAATCTTTGATAAAGTTGAACAAATGATGAAGACAATTTTTTTGTACATAGTTACGCATTTGAAAAAGCCTTTCTTCAGTCGTCGGAAGTCTCCGACACGCTCGCCGTGTTATTTACACCACTAAAAAGCAAAAATTAAATTACGCCTTCAAAAAATACCCAGAAAAATGCCTTCAAAAAATACCCAGGAACTAAAAAGCAAAAAATAACTGATTACACTTATATTCTATTTCCTACCCAAACATAGAAATGCGTAGTATGCTGCGTTATTTTGATTTGAGACTTGCTCTATAATTGTTTTACAATTCCAGTACAAAAATCAACTAAGCACCAAATTATAAAATAAACACTGATATAACTTACTATACGATGAATTATTTTAAATACCTAACTAATTATATACGATCTCTTAATTTTTAATACCCTTTTGAAGTCGGGGCCTCCTATAAACTACTACCTAACGTAACTGAGTAGGTTTAGTTTTAAAGACAAATTTCGCATATACAGTCGACTCGCGCTACAACGCGATTCGACTTACGCGAAACGGCTATAGCGCGAGTTTTTTTTCCCGAGTAACGATTTTTCGAGCTAACGTGAATTCCTCACTGCAACACGAAAATTTTCGGTAAGGAATTATTGGGCTACTAAGTATTGGTTTCAAGAATGGACTTCATCCTCTTAGAATCATTGAGGTGGGAAGGCTCCCACACCGTCGAATCATCACTTTGTTTGTGTGAACAAATAAAATCTCCGTATTTTCCACTCTAAATGTGAAAGTAAATTTAAAATAGTAGTATCTAAGCCTGCCGTTCAAGGGCGCCAAATGCAAAATTGTAAGGGGGGGCTCAGATATTTTCCCCACGGTTTAACAGGATATTCTCCCCATGGAAACTGATTTTAGTGCAGATTAGAGTTATTAAAATTTGATATTTTTAATAACTTATTCATTAACGGCTGGAGAAGAAATGTTTTCACATTTTTGCATAGAAAAAAGTACTAAAAGCAAGAAAGTTCTAATTTCAAAGGAGGGGGCTTTTGCCTCCACCCCCTATATGGGTGCCCTTGGTGCCGTTTCAGCTTAAGCTAGGGAAGAGAAAGTTTCATTAAATTAAAGAAGTGAAGACCCTAGGTGTGCAGAACATTGATATCCATCGGATGAGCTTCACAGCACCAACCATCATCATCTCCTTTTTTTAGCTATACCAATTGTTGCTACTTTATCTACTGTAGAGTAGTGTAGCAGTGTTGCATTTCATTATCATTATTATTGCATAGGGGTCTGGCCAGAGGAAATTTGGGTCCGTTAACGGACCCTTCACAAAAGTCTGATCAACCAAAACGGACCTTTCACAAAATCCCTATCAACCCAAATGGACCTTTCACAAAATCCCTATCAACCCAAACGGACCTTTCACAAAATCCCGATCAACCAAAACGGACCCTTCACAAAATTCTGATAAACAAAAACGGATCTTTCACAAATTGTTTATTGGAAGAGCAAATCTCAAATCAAAATAACGCAGCCTACTCCTATTTCCACTATTTCCAACGATAATGTTTGGAACCTTTATTAAAATTTAGTTAGCGGTATCAACTTATACAAAATCTGCTAATTTTGCAAAAGAAAAAAAAAGGCGGACACTTGGATACACTGGATTCAAGTAAATTTACTAGTATAGCAGCTATGAATTTTTTTCCCCCAACTGTGTTTCTGAGTGAAGTATACTAAACCAATTTTTTTTCAAAGTCCAACCAAAAATTTTGGGGGTGCGGCGCACCCCCTGGCACCCCCGTAAATCCGCCTATGCCCATAGACCTCAAGATTCAGAAAATTTTCAAGTGGCCAATGGCCACTAAAAAACTTGGTGGCCACCAGTTTTACCGAGTTTTGAAAACAGCGCTCTAGTACAAGAATGGGGGGGGGGGGGGAATTCAATTTGTATTTTTTGAAACAAATATTATGAAAGTGTTGCTAAAGGAATGCTACCAAGAAATATAAATTATATTAATCATGGAAATATAAGAGGCTTTGGGTGAAGGTTGGGAGCTCCCGAAGCAAATGATTCACTCCACTCATTTTAAAGTTTCATAAGAAAAAAAAATCATTAAACCAAAAATAAAGTACTGTACACAGTACCATGGTCCCACAGTGGAAAAAAAATTTCCCATAAAAACAACAAATTCCTTTAAAATCTTTTTGTAAATCATTGCAAACGCCATGGTAGTATAAATCAACATGCACTTTTCAGGTAACTAGTTTGATGAAATGAAGTACCTTTAAGAAAATTAGCACGAAGGGAATCGAAAAAATATTGGATAAACATATGATTTGAATTTTTTCAATTATTAAGATTGTTTTTTTTTTTTGTTGTTTTTTTTTTTGTTTTTTTTTTTTGGCATAAAAATAATTAACTACAAACCTCCTCCAGTAATATACAATTTGGCATTTACCAAGAATATATCTCCAAAAAAAAAACATTCTTTTTGCGTTATTTGAACTAAGGGTATTTCCAAACATGGCGACTACGTTCCATACACAGCATCTCTATGTTAGGATGACTATGAAGGGAAAACGATCAAAGGACTTGCTATTTGGCTCATATTTTAATCTGATGCGATTGAAGATTAAAAAATTACAACAGTTATTCGAATAAATAGGAACTAGCCCCCGTTGTTTAAACGATTTTCAATGGAATGTATTCCTAATCGATTTCGAGTATTACACATCACAGGAGAAATATAAGATATAGTTTATCGGAATATAGTAATATAGTTTTTTTTTCTTTCTATTTTTAATGATGTATAGGATTTTTAATGAAATACAGGATTTATGGGACAACATGGAACATTAATTATGGCAAAGAAATGATAAAACGGGGGGCACAGGGGGGGGGGGGTCAGAACAAGCTGCCTTTTCAAGTTTTTAATTAAATAACTTGTCTTCCTATTTTGACGATTTTTTCAGGATAAAGGTTTTGTTAATTGGGAAACAAATAGAATCGGAACGACCTTCGAGGGTTTATGTAAAAAAACATACAATATGATGTTTTTTTTTTTTTTTTTTCACTTTTAAAGAGCCAAAATTCGCAAAATATTTCCATACTTTCAGAACAAGATTTAAAGCAAAACATAAAACTGTTTTAGAAAAAGGTCAGTAATTAATCCTTAAAAAACTACAATTAAGGCAAAATAGTCGGTTTTTAGCACATAAGCGTCTAAATCAATTAGAATAAAAAAAATGTTCTGAAGATAAAATTTCGCATTTTTCCAAAAAATAATTACGAATTACCCGGGAAAAAGGGCACATTCTTCATTGTTATCAATAGTTTGCACTGCAATAAACATTCAATGCCATTTTCGGAAACTTAGGCTCTTTAAAAGTAAAGTAGTTAGCCAAGTGTACTGCCATCTTGGGAATGACCAAATATGGCGGCGACGACAAAAAATAAGAAATAATTTTTTGAATTTGTAGCGTGAAAACAATTTAAAAATAATAAATCTTCGTGAAACTACAATTCAGTTGAAAAGTTTTTAGCACATTTGCGTCCAAGGCAATGAGGATAAGGTTAAGTGTTAAGAACAAAATGTTTCATTTCTCAAAAAAATTACATATTTAAAATAATTAAAAGAAAAAACAAGTTGCAGCATATTTCGCGTTTTTTTCATTAGTTTGCAGTTAAAGGAAACATCCAATTCTGCTTTGTTTTTGGAAACTGAGGCATTTAAGCATCGTGTCTACTTCCATCTTATAAATGACCAAAAATGGCGACTACATTTCATTTGTAGCTGAAAAGACTTTTCAATTAAAACACGATTTTCCCCATTGACCCTACCATCCGCAGGCTTGTGCTTTACATGCAGGAAAATGTTCTTCTCCCGTTAAATTTGTGCATAATTCCTGTTCACCTTAGGAATTTTTTTCTTTGGAACTATTGAGGGGCAAAAATGGCGTCCGCGGTCCTTTTTTTATTTTATTGCCAGCTTCATTTTGCCTCAAAACTTTTATATATATTTTTTTTTCAAGAAACATCGATAAAAACGAAGATTAGAACTCAATGTACAAAATTCCCTGAGAAAAAATTGGAAAAAAAAATTTTTTTTGGGTGGGGGGGAGGGGTAAAATTTGAAATTTCCCTGACATTTTTAACTATGTCGTTTTCCATGACAATTCCAGGTTTTTTGGAACGTACAAACCCCGTTTAATAACCGTATTTTCCTATGTATTGTCCGCGGGCGGCCTATAATCTGCAGGTTCTAAAATGGGCCTGAAGAAAAAAAAAGTTTCGTATAATCGGAGGCGGTGTATAATACGATGTAAAAAAATAAAGTTTGAATTTAATATACCATTTGAGCAACTAAACTAAAAACGTGAAAAGGTAATTACTTTGAAGAAATAATCGAAATTAATCTGAAATATAATCTAAAATGCAATGACTTCTTCTTGAAATCATGATTATAGTACGCTAATTACTTGAAAAACCAAGAGTCAAGACAAAGGAGCAAACGCTCTGATCTTGTGCAAATGGCTTCCTAATTCACTGTATTCTTTCTTTTATTACATGGCCTAAAACGCGTAAGAGGAGCATTCAAGCATCGTAAAATAACCAACATACAGGCAGGCAGTGAGAAAGAACATGCAAGCTTTGTAAAATAAACAACATTCAGTCGGAGTACGGTCTCTATCGGTGAATCCTTATAGTACTGATGCATTGAAATTCTTTTCTTGGGATCTAAATTAAAAATAACCCCCAAAAAAGTTGGCGACTGTAGAAATTTTTTGGGGTCGCCAATTTTGAAAACTGAGTCGCCACGTGGCGAGTGGCGACCGTAAATCTTGACCTTTATGGTCCCATTGTAATTTGGTCTGGATCTGATAAGGGGTCCCGGAGAAATCCAAGAAGCTTTAAATTTCATACGTCACGGGCACGTGGTTTTGCTGTGTATTTTCACACCTAAGGTTTTGGCTTTCTCTTAAACAATGTTTAATTCTCGTGGCACATGGAAGATTAATTTTCACAACGCTGCGCCACCTGTTAATTTTTTATTGTAGGTGCTACTAATGTATTTATTACTGCATAGCAAAGCAGTAAATTAAATATATTTTGCTACTTTAATAGTTGAATCATTTACCTTAATGTTTTATTTACTAATAAATAACTTTATTTATGTACTAAAATATAAAGTTCTTTATTTAATATTCCAATTTTTAAATATATTTAGTGTTCAATTGAGGGGGAATTGAATACAGAACACCCCTCTCCCACGATTTAATTTATATTCTTTAATAATATACATTATAACTGTGTATGATTTCTGAAGTTTGACCAATGTTCTGGATTTACTATTTCACGATGCTGCCAGTTCAATTTGAAATTAGGGTTATATTAATTAGCAGGCTTCAAAAAAAGGAGGTTCTGAACTCGTGGGATTTGTTTTTCCTTTGTACAATGTTCCATAAATACTCGAAGACACCTGTACCCAGAGGTGTGCATAGGGAGGGACACCTGTTGGCCGGCCCCAGCGGGGCCCAATATTTTTATAACTAAGGGTGAAATATAGGGGTAAACAATATGGAGAGGGACCCGGAGAAGTCATTTGTGATGGGCTCCAAAATTTCTGTGCGCGCCCCTGCCTGTACCAATAAGGAAAATTCTTTTTTTGTTTGAAACAGCATAGTTCCTCGGCGGTCTAATGATAGTCAAGTTCAGGTTTGATGAAATTGAGGGAACTCTTCAAATATCATACTCACATTTAAATCAATTTGTTCTTTATTAACTTTGTATATCCTCTCACTTAGTGAACCAGTTTTTATGCTTTTTTTTGTTTAGGGGTGGTCTAACTTAGGTTCTAAATCTTTGATTTTCCCTATTTGTTCTTTAGGGAAAAGTTAAGGGTAAAACAATAAATTTCAAGCAATTTCCCTCACAAACGATTAAATATAAAACCCATTGATAAACAAAAGCCATAAAACAAAGGTTTATACTTTCTTTACCTATAGTTAAAGAAAGTACTAAGAAAATATATTATTAAGAGTAATGATAATGAAAATTTTGAATTAAGGATTCTCTGAAGCAAACATAAAATTCATTCTAGTGGAATTTTTAATCTTCATCTATAGTGGGGCCATGTGAAGAAACATGCAACTTTTATCACGAGTTGCATGACACGTTTTGCAAAACATGAATTACAATATTACAATTAAAGCGATTTTTTTGTTTTTGTTTTTTTTAGTGACTCGTGCATTTGCTTTCGGAAAGCAATCTTTGATAAAGTTGAACAAATGATGAAGACAATTTTTTTGTACATAGTTACGCATTTGAAAAAGCCTTTCTTCAGTCGTCGGAAGTCTCCGACACGCTCGCCGTGTTATTTACACCACTAAAAAGCAAAAATTAAATTACGCCTTCAAAAAATACCCAGAAAAATGCCTTCAAAAAATACCCAGGAACTAAAAAGCAAAAAATAACTGATTACACTTATATTCTATTTCCTACCCAAACATAGAAATGCGTAGTATGCTGCGTTATTTTGATTTGAGACTTGCTCTATAATTGTTTTACAATTCCAGTACAAAAATCAACTAAGCACCAAATTATAAAATAAACACTGATATAACTTACTATACGATGAATTATTTTAAATACCTAACTAATTATATACGATCTCTTAATTTTTAATACCCTTTTGAAGTCGGGGCCTCCTATAAACTACTACCTAACGTAACTGAGTAGGTTTAGTTTTAAAGACAAATTTCGCATATACAGTCGACTCGCGCTACAACGCGATTCGACTTACGCGAAACGGCTATAGCGCGAGTTTTTTTTCCCGAGTAACGATTTTTCGAGCTAACGTGAATTCCTCACTGCAACACGAAAATTTTCGTTAAGGAATTATTGGGCTACTAAGTATTGGTTTCAAGAATGGACTTCATCCTCTTAGAATCATTGAGGTGGGAAGGCTCCCACACCGTCGAATCATCACTTTGTTTGTGTGAACAAATAAAATCTCCGTATTTTCCACTCTAAATGTGAAAGTAAATTTAACATAGTAGTATCTAAGCCTGCCGTTCAAGGGCGCCAAATGCAAAATTGTAAGGGGGGGCTCAGATATTTTCCCCACGGTTTAACAGGATATTCTCCCCATGGAAACTGATTTTAGTGCAGATTAGAGTTATTAAAATTTGATATTTTTAATAACTTATTCATTAACGGCTGGAGAAGAAATGTTTTCACATTTTTGCATAGAAAAAAGTACTAAAAGCAAGAAAGTTCTAATTTCAAAGGAGGGGGCTTTTGCCTCCACCCCCTATATGGGTGCCCTTGGTGCCGTTTCAGCTTAAGCTAGGGAAGAGAAAGTTTCATTAAATTAAAGAAGTGAAGACCCTAGGTGTGCAGAACATTGATATCCATCGGATGAGCTTCACAGCACCAACCATCATCATCTCCTTTTTTTAGCTATACCAATTGTTGCTACTTTATCTACTGTAGAGTAGTGTAGCAGTGTTGCATTTCATTATCATTATTATTGCATAGGGGTCTGGCCAGAGGAAATTTGGGTCCGTTAACGGACCCTTCACAAAAGTCTGATCAACCAAAACGGACCTTTCACAAAATCCCTATCAACCCAAATGGACCTTTCACAAAATCCCTATCAACCCAAACGGACCTTTCACAAAATCCCGATCAACCAAAACGGACCCTTCACAAAATTCTGATAAACAAAAACGGATCTTTCACAAATTGTTTATTGGAAGAGCAAATCTCAAATCAAAATAACGCAGCCTACTCCTATTTCCACTATTTCCAACGATAATGTTTGGAACCTTTATTAAAATTTAGTTAGCGGTATCAACTTATACAAAATCTGCTAATTTTGCAAAAGAAAAAAAAAGGCGCTCTTGTGACGCTCCTGCAAGCGATAAGTAACTACTAAGGCCAAATAAATATAATGCTTGTTGTTGGTTTATATGAAAGAAATTAACAGCTGAAAGTCAGTTTGGATTATAATTTTGCTTGTTTGTTTTATGCAGCGGTGTTGTTGCAAACTTCTCTGAAAAAGTGAGTCGTAAGCACGGGCTCATGATTTAATAAACAGTAATATACTGCGAAATGAACTTAGAACTGCAAATGATAGTAGGGATGGAGGGGGGGGGAATGTGATTGCTTCAAATAGGGTTACCAACTTTAAACTTATCGTCACTTAGCATCTGGCGGGTGCGATATTTAACTGTTTATCGCTACTTAGCGTCTGGCGGGGCGATGTTTAATTGTTATTTTGGGAGAAAGTTATATGGGTTTGATTTTTCGATGCTAAAAAGTATAATTAATTTTAAATAAACTCTATTCATCGTTTTTTTCTTTAGATGCCTACATTTTGAAAAGCTTTTAGATTCGATATGAGAATCATACTTTATTATTTTTTCAAGCTAACTTCTCTTTATTAGGATGCAAATAAATGAAAAGTCTCTTTATTTTTGTAACAACGCTTATTTTAAGTTTTTAAAGTGGAATTCCATTTTCTTTTATGAGTCAAAAATTTAAATGCTAAATCGATGGTTCATTTTTTATTTTTGATTCAACTGTGTCCAGACATTAATGGAATGTTTATCATATAATGTTTATCATAGGACTCTAAAGTGCAATTCTAAAATAATTTTATGAGAAATATTTATTTTACAAGCAGTTTTTATACTTTTGATGTTTTCACTTTGAGGATGGCGATCTGTTTGCATCCCCTATGGGAATCTGATTTTTCAAATTTTCGATGTTTAGCACGTTTTGTTAAGAGGTAAACAATTAAAATATTTGTTTATTTTTGTAAAAATCATGGAGTTTATAAATTTTAAACAAAATTTTGTGTTTTTTAACAATGTCTTGGTTCAAAAAGTTAAATGCTGAACCCCTGCCTGAATTTCTTTATTACAATTATTTTAAATATTATACATATAACATTTCTAGTATAATTTAACATAATGTAGAATAAAGAAGACAAAACAATGTTAGAAGAAGCACAAATTTGTAAATTACAGCAGACACGTGTTTCGGCGTTACAGGGAACGCCTTTTTCAATGCAAAAAAATAATGAGCTTATGGATGAAAAGACATTCGACAAAGCTTTTGTCGGATGTCTTTGTTTATGTTTATCAAAAAGTCGTAAACATACCCTTTACTACAACACGAAATTTCGACTTACACGAGGGGTCTTGGAACGCATCCCTTGCGTAAGTCGGGACTCGACTGTAATTAAATTAGTGTTTAATTCAGGATTCAGTGGGTTGTTAGTTACGTTCAGTTCTAGTACACTGGAAGAAATTGGGCAAAATGAAAATTGAGATTGTCCATATGTTTAATAAGTAAAACTATTGTTGTGATACAATAGAATAATTACATAATTTGATTAAATTTTAATTTTATTTCAATATTTATTAATGCTAAAATATTTTTTAATTAATCAGATAATTAAAGAAAATGAATGTATATTTTAATCCCAATCCAATAAAAGTGTTATTTTATAAAATGTTAATTTCACTATAGTACAACTATTTTTTAAAAAAATTACTGTAGAAGTAATAGACTTTAACAAAGTGAAGCAGTTGAACACAGTTGCATTACGATTATTGCATATTAGAAAAAGAAAGGATTAATTTCTAAAATTATAATTATAAATGTTTGAAAATAAATTACTTTTTAAATTAAAAACGAATAATTATCACAAGGCTTGAAATTAACAATGGTCCACTGGTCCGAGACCAAAAAAGCTTCCATCAGACTAGCAGAATATAAATTTTAGTGGTCCACAAAACCATTTAAGTTGTATTCCTATTTTTCTTTTTAAAAAATTAAGAATTTTGTTTTTAAACTGTTGAGAGGATGTTGGAACCTTTATTTAGGGTCAGACGGGACAATTATGGGTCAAAATACCATAACATCTTGATATTTTCTTAAGTATAAAAGATGAAATGATTTAATTTGGCATGGAGTAAGCTTACACAATTTAGAAATTATTCAAATAATCCCTTTTCCTAAAATTATGTTATTTATTTTATTTAAATTAAATGAGTGACCAGCAATTACCCTGGATCAGGTAAGGCCCGTGCTGGCCCACCGAGACGAATCCCGGTGCGCCCCCTGTTACGCAGCCCTTTTCTCCAACAAATGTAAAATTCTACCAAAACTAGTACCAAAAAAAAAAAAGTTAAAAAAGGTATAAATGTGTCGTACAAAAACTTAGCCATAATGACAAATTAAATATCAAAACCTTGCGCTATTCAAGAAGAAAGTAGCCTTAAAGGGGTAAAAAATCTCTTCAGTGAAGTGCCCGCATCAAGATACAAAGACACTGGTTTTCCCATTCCAGTTGCAAAAAGGACTCCCCAATCCATACCAAAAAAGGGGAGGCGGGCGGTCGGTTCGGCAACTTCTGAGCAATCAATTACCCTCTGCCTGTTTACACCTAATGGTGGTCACTTTCTGGACAGTGAAGTAGGATTTTCCCCTGGAGTAACCAGATGGTTTCTATTTAAATGTTCTGTATGAGTTGATAAGAAGCACTGCATGAAGTCAAGGAGAAAAAAAGCAATTGTCACTTAGTTTAAAACGTTTTCTAAGTAGCAGTGGATTAGTTATAATAATGCCGGGGGCCCACGGGCAGAACAAAGAGGGGGGCGAAAGGGGCAGTTGCACCACGCTCCAAAATCTGAGAGGGTGCACGGCGCAATAAACTTAACTTTTTCTGCACAACAGTTAATTTTTTTTTTATTCTTGTTAAAAAAAATGTTTTTTAGATTGCAAATATATAGATTTAATTCCTGTCTTAATGGTGCACCTAGATTTCGGATTACATTTTCAATTGTGTAATAATTAACATAAAACTGTTCCGCTCTTTTTCTACCATTCTGTGTGAAAAAGGAGCGGAGGGAGGGGGGCACCAGAAAATATTCGCTCCGGATGCCGTCCTTCAGGGCCGTCCGAAGAGGGGAAATCGCCTTGGGCGCCAAGACATAAGAGAGAGGGCTCTATAAACTAGCTTTCAATGCATTACAATTTTTTTTATTTTATTTTATTCTTTAAAAAAAAACGCTTTTAAAAAGCTAATATATTACATTTTTAGTGTCTTTTATGGCACACACAGACTTCGGATAAAATGTTCAATTATCTAATAATTAATATGAAAATGTTCGATACGTTTCCCACCCCTCAGTGCGAGGGAAGGGGGCACCAGAAAATGATCGCCCCAGAAGTCGTCATTTCTTAGGACATGAGCAGGGCCAGCCAAGAAAGGGGGGGGATCGCTCCAGACGCCACGATATGAAAGGGTGCTATAAACTAAGCTTTTATTGCATTACAATCATTTTTTTAATTTTGCTCTTTTTCCAAAATGGTTTTTGCTGGTTGGTTATGCAAACAAAATGCAAAACAATATGCTTATTTATAAAAAACAAATATATCAAAACAAAATGCTTATTAATTTACTGCTTGTCTTAGGATTTCGTAATTTTTGTACCTTTTTCTTCCAATGCTTTCTAATTCTAATAATTAGTTTTATTTCTTCAATTTTGCATTTTTATATTAGAGATTTAAGAAGAAATAGAAAATTTACTATCTTAATTTTTATCAATGTTTCAAAAATTTTGCAAACCACCGAAGTTAGACTCACAGGTCTATAATTTCCTACACTCCCTTTAGACCCTTTCTTGAAGAGCGGTGTAATGTTAGCCAGCTTCCAGTCCTCTGGCACTGTCCCCGAGTTATAAGAAGCATTGAAAATATTTACGATTACATCTGCTAATTCCTCTGCACATTCAACTAAAATTTTTTGGATAAATATTATCAGGTCCCGGAGCCTTAGTCTCTTTAATTTTTTTCAAATGAAGTAAAACGTCATCCCTGGAAAATACAAAGTCCTCAAGCTGTACTATAGCTTGTGTCTTGTTGGTGTCAACTGTTGAGATACAGTTATCGTTAAAAACACTCGAAAAAAGTTATTAAGAACATTAGCAATATCACTATCGTCCTGAATTAAAATTCCGGGATCATCAACCAGTGGCCCAATATGACTATTTCGAACTTTCCCCGAATTAGCGTATGCAAAAAACCTCTTGGGATTCCTGTTTATGTTATCTGCCAGTCTTTGCTCCAACTCTCTTTTCTGAATCCGTACCAAATACTTAAATTTACGCCTTGCCTTACAGTATTGGAGCCTATCTGCACTGTGACCAGTTTCTCTAAACATATGAAAAGCAGCTTGCTTGTAATTTAGAGCGTCTTTAGTTTCCCTGGAGAACCACATTGGCCAAATTTTAGTGTTGACACCCTTTCTCCTAAAAGGAACATGATCCCCAACCGTTTTCTCTAGCTTTTCCTTAACCCGTTCGCACCCAGCGTCACGCGGACGCTACGCAACGATTCCTCTCCTATCAGCCCAGCGTCACTTATCCGCTACGCGCTCTGATCGACGCTGTAGTCCCAGCGTCACGTATATGCTTTCTCGAAATGGAACGATTGAATTGAATTTTTAAATGATACTAGATGGCGCTAAATGGCTATAACTTTGATCATATTCGAGTCACATGGTATTTGACCTTCATGTACACGCTTTAGTTTCTTATTTGGGCCTCTCAATGGGATAGATTTTTTTTTTATGTAAACAACAGTGAATCACTGCTCTGCGCATATGATTTATGAGGTCTCAATTGCTCTTGCTTATATCTTTGCTTCTCTTTTTTTTACGAGTAATTGAAAGAGATATACATCTAGCTGAATAAATTATGGGGGAGGGAAGGAAGGTTAAAATATTTTCGCGTATGTGTTCCAGACTTTTTGGATTCCCCGTTCAATGAGAGTACAGGAATGAGTTCAAGAGGCCTGAAGTTTATGATTATTTTTGAATCCTTTCTGATATTGTTCTTCTGTATTTATTCTTTTTCATTTGGGGATGGGAAACTGCAATAAAAATGATTAGCGAAGTGAGTGAAAGGGAATGTTTTCGAGTGAATTATGAAGCAGTTTTGAAACTTGTCGCGTGGGAAATATAACTAGTTTAAATTCGTTGACCTAAGTTGTTTTAATCAAAATTATATAAGGAACATATTTTTTTGCTACATTTCTTTTTCTTTGATTCCACACTCACGATGTCAAACTCTAACTTTGTTTTTGTGCACATATCATTTAATTTTGTGCACATGGTTAAAGTTTTAGTATTCTACTTATTTCGTTCCTTCTAATAATGTAATAGTCTTTATATTAGTAATTAGTAATCAGTAGTACATTGTTTAAACAAAATTAAAATTTCAAGCCATTATTTTGAGATGCTGATTTTATATGAATATTTTTGTTCAGTTAGGCTTAACTGCTGTAAATGCTCGGGCCGATGGCGGCGTTCCATTTCAGAACGTTCGGTCCCGTAGCTGCGCTTCGTTTTCCGAGCGCTGGTCCTCAAGGGGTTAAACTCTGCCCACTGAAGATTCACATCGCTATTGTCCAATCCAGAAGAAAAAACTGCTTTCAAACTCTGCCTAAGTGCCACAAAATCAGTATTTCTGAAATTGGGCACAAACCTAAAATTCTCTACTTTGTGCGTATCAAATTTAATCACAAACCTAATACTGTTGTGGTCACTGTCTCCAATGTGTTCCCCTACACATAACCCATGAACAGAACCTTCCATATCACAGAAAACTAGATCCAAAATCACGTCCAGTCGAGTACCCTGAGTTCCTATTTGATCTAAAAAACAGTCACCAATTACTTTCAAAAATTCCTCTTCTCTGCTATTACTATGGTAAAAATTATTCCAATCAATTCCTGGAAAATTAAAATCTCCCATTATAATGACTGACCCCTTGCTTGAAATGTCACTAATAATACTAAACATCTGTTCATCTTGATCCTGGCTTAAGTTGGGTGGCCTATAAATGTTCCCTAAACGTAGTTTATTTCCCTTATTGCTCATCAACTCCAGCCAAATCATATCGATCTCATTAGGTTTATCATTAATTACCAATTCATTGCAAGTTAAAGTGTCTCTGACATAAAATAAAACCCCACCACCTCTTTTACCTACTCTATCTTGTCTAAACAAATTATACCCAGCAATAGATAATAAATCATCATCACTTTTGGTAGCCCATGTCTCAGTAACTCCAATAATATCCAACCTCTCATCTATAATTATGCTTTTCAATTCTTCCATCTTGTTCCTAATACTACGAGCATTTGTATAAAAAACCTTAAGTAAACCCATCTTACTTTTATTTAATGCTGCACGATTATTTGAATCCCAACTGTTAAAATCTTTTCTCTTATTAGCCACCCTATTTCTGTTTCTACTAAAATCCAAATAGTTAATACCCTTTCGAATTCTGCTCCTAAAACCATGCCCCCCATTCCAACTTAGTTTTTTGATTCTGAAGCCTCTAAAATCAAACCACTAACCATTTTGACCCCTGTAGAGCTCAGATGCAGGCCATCCCTAGCAATCCAATCGCGTTTACATTTACTCCACACATCAATAAACCTGATACTACGCTTAACGCAAATTTCCTTGAGTATCAGGTTCATACACCTAGCCCGTTGGTTTAACCAACTCCTATGCACTCCATATCTGGGAAGCAAACCAACCACTTGGACATTTGCCGAACAGTTGGTTGCTTTGTCCAACAGGGAATCCCATTCCTTTGTAAACTCATCGTTGTTACTATGGCCTACATCGTTAGTTCCCACCCACAAAGTAATTTCATCCTCTTTATTAAATACCCCCTTCTTTTCAGCAACCCTATTTATATCTCTCACCCGAGCCCCTGACAAACAACATCTAGCCACCTTACGTCTAACTCTGCCTATTGAGTTTCCCACCTCACGCACAGGGTCAGACTGGCTCCTAAAAAAGGTGTTCTCCCATTTGGTTCAAAATTTCTCCACGGGGGGCTTCCGCCCAACTGACCGGAAACACGATTCACCAATCGGGTGTCTTCCAACTCTACGTAGGGTTTGAAGGGAGGGGCTTAGGTGCTCGGACATTCAAGGCTGTTTTCAAGAGTAAATTTCTAAGCTTAACAATCTGGCGCCTTAGCTTGGCGTGATTTTTAGCACCATTCGGGGTTCAGGGCGTGGGTTGCCATTGAAAAGTTCAACGTGGTATAGAAGAGAGCAACCGGGATAGCACCATTCGGGATTCGGGGGGGGGGGGGGGTCCTTTTGAAAAGTTCCACGTGGTGAAACTAGTTGCACGTCCCTATGCAAAATGGGAAAGTTCATTGAAAGCAACCGTCAGGGTAGCAGACTGGAAATAACATTCAGCTCAGGCATCCAGTTCCAGGGAAAACCGGCGTCTTCAATTAATTAAAAAAACACCCTAGTAATAAAATATTAATTCTAAGGAAAATAATAAACATTTATAGTTTATTTTCAACTGAAAAATTAAGTATAATGACTTTATTAATTATTTGTTCAAACTAAAAAATCAAATGCTAATTTAAATAATAATCTACTTTATTACACCGATAAATAATATTTTGTTAAAAAAGAGCAAATAATCGCTTGTTTAAAATAGCTAATTTTAGCGTTCATTGAATGATTGATCAGGAACTTGGAAGCTATTTTCTCTAAATTTTTCTGAATAATAGTCGTAAATAATTGATAATTAGTTTGTAATAATTGATAATTAGTATTATGCACATAATCAGTTGTGCATTTAAGCAAAATTTAGCGGGGGAGAAGGGGGGGGGGTCGTATTTGACGATTTTGCCAACTCAATTTAAAATATATTTTCATCTCGAAAACCGCGTTTCTCATCTCATATGCTTCTAAGTTCCAAATAAAGTTCAGCATTATTAGCCGATCGGATCAAACTATTCACTTTTGAATGTAGCAGAGAATACTTGTGCGTTTGAAGATGAACACCCCTGCAAAAGTCCCTCATTTGTGTTTGACTTTTTTAAAAAATTCAGTAAAAAGAAAAAATGATCTTAAAAAAAAAAAATATATTGTACTTTTTGTAGAATGTGCAGAAAGAAGTTTACAACTCGTATTAATTTATAAACACAAGCGTTTAGTAAGCCGCACTTACATTGTATGAACCTCAATAATTTTATTTATATTTTTGCACAAGGGCAAAAATTGGTGGGGTGCATAGGTTCAAATGCCATTTTTTTTTTTCAAACATATAGTAACTTTTTTCAAACAAAACACTCTCTCTCTCTCCCACTCATTAAAGCAGCTCCAGCTTCCACTTTCGGAGAAGTCATTATTAGCATATACAGTAGGCGCCGCTTAATGTGATCACTTTGGGACAAACATAATTTGATAACAATAACCGAAAAGAATCCAGGAGACACAAAATAATTTTTTTCCAATTAAGGAGCATTTATTTTGAAAGCCTCAAATTAAAATCACAGTGACTCAACAAAACGCACTTTCAAATCATAAGTTATCAAATTCACAGAATGGAAATATCTGAATTATAAAAAGTTAAAGCTAAATTATGCAATTTTTAATCACATAGTAATAGGTGAAGTAAAATATGACCGTTTTCCATGACATTCGTAAACCAGTTTCAAATCACATTCAGCTTTTCTATCTTTTCCAGCATGGTTTTGCTTGTTGTTTAAAGTTTAATTTAACTTCGCTTTGTTTTCAATCTCGACACAATTCTTTAATAGTTTACAAAGCAATGGCAACAATGGAGGTCCTACATCAATGTCATGTCAGCGACTGAATTTTTTTAGGTGCAAAAGAAAGTTTTCTTAGAAGAAGTCTGTGGTCACTGGGGACGAACTTTCTGTAGCTTCATTCCAAGAAAAATTTTGAACTGCTATTGAAAACCGCAAAATGCTACCCAGAAAGTTAGTCTCGTCAGGGTTTGCCTATGTATTTCTGTTAATTGAGGAACAATAACGGGGAAAAAATTGAAAGTTTATGAAAAAGTGATAACAATAAACGAAGTCGCTGATTACAATATCCGACTTTTTTAACGTGTGTTAACATAAAAGTGTTCCGGGACTTCGTGATTCTGATAACATTAAGCGAATGATAACATTAACCGTGATCACATTAAGCGGCGCCTACTGTAATAGACAAAATAAAAATGAAAAAATCAGGAGAATTGCGTTACATTAAATGACTAACTATGAGCATGGTTTAGGGGGTTTTTTTAACTTAGATTGTTTTTGAACTGTGATGTTATAGTTCTGGTTCTTGGTAAAAACTAATTCTCATGGTGTTAGAGTTTTGCACTCTTAGAGCTGTGAAATTTTTATTCATTTTCAACAACGATTCATACATTTTTTTGACATAAATTGAAATGCACTGGTTTGACCAGTTACCAGTTATGGTCACTCTAGCTTAGTAATGGTTGCGCCATACACAGAAATTTTTGGGTCCGTCACGCATGACTTTTACGGTCCCCCCTTCCATATTGTTAATTCCTATGGTGCTAAATATATTTCAACCCCCCTTTTAAAAATTTCGAGTCCCCCCCCCCCCCCCCCCCCCCCCCCCCCCGCCCTGTGCACGCCCCTAAGTTACGGGCCAGGGCCATACTAAAAACTAAAACTGGTCATGCTCGCTGAGTTCAATTATTTTCAGGAAATACACAAAAAGTGTGTTAAAACTTATGTTTTTAGCAACATCATCAAATTTCAAGCAACAAATTCCAGCGTATTTAAATTAAAAATTGGATAAATAATCCCCATTTTTATTAAGCACTTTTATTACTTGGCCTGGTTGCCATGGAAAAATCTGAGGCCTGCTTTTGCTTATATCTCAGCTACTAAACCACTTTGGGATTTTGGGATTTCACTTAATGATTTGCTTAATTTAAAGGTACAGCTTAACGCTGAAAAATTAAAATTCTAAAATAAAATTATTTTTTCGGTTACGATGGAAAACAGCAAATTTCATGCACTTTCCCCATTAAATATTTGAATATAAAACCCATTCTTACAAATTTTGTTGCCTTGCAACAGTATTGTTAATAGTAATCATAATGACTATTTTGAATCAAGGCTTCACTGGAGCAAGAATGAAATTTATTCACTGTCGTTGCTTTTTTAGAGTTTTTATCCTCATCCATGCCAATAATCGATAACAGGGCTAAGTAAAGAGACATATTAGGTTCTTTATCATAAAACATATGTTGTGAGCCATTCTTTTGCCTATATCTCAGCTAACTTCGAGGCTTCGGAATTTCACAAAATGATTTGTTTAATCTTAAGGTACAACTTAACGCTAAATAAAAATTTTGTTTAAAAACGAAAATCTTCAAAATAACGGATATTTTTTTTTTTTTTTTTTTTGAAAAATACTTAGCATTTCACATGATGAACTCAAAAGGACAAAAAAACTTTTTTTGGTTCAGAAGAGCTATTATATAAGAAAGGACAAAGTATTCCTGTAGTTTTCAATTATTCCAAGAAAAAGACTTAACTAACGAAGAAAAGCGCGCTCAAGTCATTTCAAATCAAACTTTCCCATTAAGAAAAATATGCATGTTTCAACCCTCAAATTTATGATTGCAAGCTAGAAAATGATAAAACATTCTCTACATGACTTGAGCCGTACTTCTCTTCGTTTGTGAAGCCTTTTTCTTAGAATAGTGGAAAACTACATGGATACTTAAATTGTCTTTTCTGACCCGGAAAAGCTATTTTGTCCTTTTGAGTGCATTATGAAAAGTGCTTACTCAGTATTTAAAAAAAATCTGTTACTAATCGCATTTTTCAAAAGCGATTTTTGACAAATCGCTTTCAAAAGGTTCGCTTGAACCAGGGCTGCGGAGTCGGAGGGAAAATGGCCGACTCCGACTCCTAGATTTTTTTAAATCTATTTATTTATTATTATTATTTTTTTTCAATCCACTCCCCCTAATGGGAAGGGGGAAAACCTCAAAACATAGATTGAAATACTAATTCCTTTTTATGAAAATTTAGCGTTGTATTTCATTGCTAAATTAAGATGCATACCACGTTAGAAACTAAACTTGAATATCAAATTTTTTAATGGTTTGGATTTTATAAGTAAGAATACTTTTAAATCCCATGCTTTAAAATAATTGAAAAGAATTAATTTGCTGTGTCATAATATATATTTGTGTCATAAATAATCCTGCATTTATCTTACTTACTTAGATACAAACCCTAGTTGCTTAAAATATCATTACAAATTAGAATTTATTGAGGTGATTTGCTGCTACTCATCGGTAACTTATAAGCAATTCTATCGATAAAATTGTGAAATGAAGTTTGAAACATTGTCAGATGCTTTCATTTTTTGTTATTAAGTTCAAATTAAACTTTGATTACAAAGATTAATTCTTAATAGGTTGTGTTTTTAATCAATATTTAATATTTCATAAGGTGTAAAAATTAGAAATTAAAATGCTACAAAATTTAAAATGCAAGTGCTTTTCTTTTTACATTACATCCATGATTTCATGTAAAAAAAGTAGCAGTTAATGTAAACTAGTAATAAATTAATGTTTCACATTTATTACTAATTAACATTATGGATTTTTTTCTATTTATAGTGTCATATTTGTTTGTAATAAATAGTAAAACCAATGTAATGTGTCAGAAGATTTAATAAACATTGAAAAGCAACAAGATTTAAATTTAAGGTCTAAGCATTTTTTTTAAACATTTAAATTAATTTAACTGAGAAAAAAATAATAAGTAAGAATTTTAATTAATATTGTGACATGGCATTATACTGATACTTTCATTCATTGCATAAAAAATGTTTCTTTGGGAATTTTCGAAGTTTTAAATTTGTTCACTATGCGGTTGTTGAATGTTGAAGTAGGGGAATGTGGGACAAAGTGAATAAGAAGGGCAAAGTGAAATGCTGAAATATTTACTCTGCTGTTAGTGCCACCTATCTAGTAATATTTTAACTATGTAGTAAAAAATGTAGCCTATTCTAGCTAAGAAAAAAAAACTCTGAAAATCATAGAATGTGATAACACAAGCAATTTTCGAAAAATGATTCTCATATTGTAATATTTTATTGTAAGTCGAAAATTATGCTAGGTATTATTAAATGATAAATTTCTTGTAATCATCATTTGAAATATTAATTGAGACCTAATATTCGATGCAACATTTATTTAGTTAATATTAAGCCTATTAATATTTTAATTATTTTGCACAGTCAGACAAGTACATGCGGGAAAAGTGAAAAATTAATTTCGTTTAATTATTCAATCATTTATCAAATCTTTTACGCATTTTATTAATTACTTTATTAACATACCTTAATTTAGTAATTCAATTATTTATTCATTCATACACTTATTTTCTTATTTATTCACTGTTTTACTCAATCGTTTATTTTTCCCCATACATTAATTAATTTATTTAATTAATTATTCGTTTATTTCTTTTAGTACCTTTTCATTTATTCCATTCAACCTTTTATTTACTGATTCCTTAGATCAAAAATATTTTTTATAATCCAATAGAAAATATTTTATTTCAAACATATTTCATTTTTCACTTTGCCCCATGAAAAAATTAAGCGAAATTTTTCCACTTTTTTTTTTTCTTTTTTGAAAGTAAAAATTCACCGGCGAAAATAAAAAAATACCATTTCAGTGCACGTTTTATTATAAAATACAATGTTCTTTCATGTACTGTAATTTTCAAAACAAATTTCCAATTTGTTCATTTTGAAAAAGCTCAGTCAGCTTAACCATTTCACTTTGCCCCACATTCCCCTACTCTGTCAAAACAAATAATCGGATTGGCTGCCGATATACAGTATACCGAATACCAAGTATTCCGTGTACAGTCGACTCCTGCTACAACGCGATTGGACTTACGCGAAATAACTACAACTTTTCCGAGTAACGAATTTTAGAGCTAACGCGAAATTTTCGTCCACAACACGAATTATTTTGGGAGGAAGTATCTGCTTCGTTATCGGCTACAAAATATTTATTTTGTAAATGTTACTACATCACTTTAAGCATCACTGACAGCGAAAGTTCTCACACCAAACTAATCAACGCATCGCGTTGTTAGTGCATCAAAAAACCACTCAGCATCTTTCATTTATTCATTTTTTTCATTCTAAATCTTAAAGTGTATGAAATTTCTGGAACCTCAGTGGCACCTTTATCTAAAGTTTGTGAAGATGGGAAGAAAAAGAAAGTTTCTGATTAAAAAAAAAGAAAGCCTTAGATTCTCGATAGACTTGAACAACTACAAAACGTCGACGGTAGCACGACATTAATATGAGTGAATTTTCCATACGTACAATTAAAAGTCAAAACAAAAAGATATCCGTAAAAGTTCATAACTTAGTTTCAATATTGAAGCTTGCAGAGCAGTCTAGCAAAGTAAATATTAATATAGAAGCAGCTCTTGTATTGTGGATTAAAGAGATAAGAAAGAGGGGCTGTTGCCCCAAATGGAAATGTTATAAAAGAAAAGGCGAAGCAACTGTATTTAAAAATACATTAGATGAGAATAACGATTTGATCATGGAGCATACATCATCATCTTCATTTTTTAACTCATAAATATTATCACTGTATCTACTATACAGTACTATTATAGTTCAGCATTTTATTATTAATACATACTTTGCGTACAGTGTTGTTTTATTTTATGTCTATATCTCCATTCATTTTGAGCATTTAAAATATTTCATGTTGAATAAAAGTTTTTTTTTTTTTATCTTTAAATACGGTAAAAGTTCAGTTCTCTATTTAAGAAATTGTGCTGTGTAGTTAAGGAATTTTTTTAAAGCAGTTTGAGGGGTGTTTATAAATGACTAAAAGAATTTGGTATGCTTTAAAAAAATGTTTTTCATATACTTTTCCACAACGCGAAATTTCAACTTACGCGAGGAGTCTTGGAACGCATCCTTCGCGTAAGTCGGGACTCGACTGTACCTCTAGAATAATAACAATAAAGAAAGAAAGAATGAAGCATCAAAATTCAAAGAACTGGGTGGATAGGTTTTCAAGAAGTTGTTTAGAATTTTATGCTATTTAACATTTATTTACACGGGATTGCTTTTTTAAGAACTAATCTAAAGTTTGTTACTTTTATTTTATTTTTAACCTCATTCTTGTAACTTTATCAAAATAAGTTTTTCGTTTATGTTTTCCCTTTATTTATCCTTGTTGGTTTCTAGCTGTTTTTTTTCCTTGTGCTGTATTCTAATTTTATAGTCTGGACATAAACTGCAAAGTTTTGATAATTTCGATAATATAGTAACCTTCTCTATGGGAAAATCAGTGTGCTTTATTGAAAAAAAAATAGCATTTATAATCACTTGATCATTAATTTGTCACTAAAATAATTTTAATTCACTTAAGGCATTAATTATGCAATTAGTTTATTATTTGGAAATTTAAAGCTTAAAATATAATTGTGTTTTCCTTTTTTTTTATTTCCTATGTAGGCAATAAATACTTTCATTATCAATTTCAGCGAGAAAAGTAAAACACGCGAAATTTTCGCCATAGTAATACGAGTCTTCGAGTCTTTTCCCCCTTTCTCACCACTCAACATAGCCTCCACTCACTCACAGTGTACTTCTAACTGGACAATAGGAGTAGATAACACGCATGTTCCCCCCTGTATTCCTACCTCCATGGCAAGAAATCCTTCCACTATGTATTGGCATTTATCGATATTTAGGGATCGCCAAAAAAGTTTATTTTAGACAGAGGCCAAAGATGGCGATGGAGTGGCTCAGACTTTCAGATCTCTTTATTAGGAGGAAGGTGTTCGCCCCGTGACAAGCTTATCTTGATGTGTTTGACAGTTTGGGCCAGTTGGAACCTCACCCCTAAAAAAGGCGCGCACCCCAAGTTATCTGAGGGCGCATGCCAATGCAGAAGGGTGCAATGGGGGGGGGGGAGCAAGCATTGAAATTATGTCAAATTTATGCGCCCTATATGTCGAAAATAAATGAAATACATGCACACAATAGTAATTTAAGAACAAATGCGTATTATATTCATACTGAAAAACTATATAAAATCAAAAAAAAAACTGTGAAAAAAGTAATTAACATTCCTGAGTAGCACTATCCCAGCATCGACTATTTGCAAAAGGTTATGATTAAAAATATTGTGAATTACATTAATATAAATAAATCAGCAATAGGTATATTTTCACATTTTTCAAAAAGTTAATAATCGCTTCACTTTGATAGCAAAGTCTCTTTATAACTTCGTCATTATCTATTTTGACTAGCGCTTCTCTTTCCATTTGCATTATAAGAAATGCTTCCAGATTATCGTCACATAAGTTTGAGCGCAGTCTGGTTTTTATTAATTTTAAATAGGAGAAAGCGCGTTCACAACTGACTTGCGTGAGTGGTATTGTTAACAAAAACCTATAGACCTTATTTAACTCTGTATACATAACTGAATATAGATTATATTCGTAAATCACTTTGTACGCACATTTTAAGCAACTCTTACAAGATTCTTTTTCTTTGTGTTTGATAAATATATCTTCATCATCATCTGAATTGTCGCTTTCTTCGTCAGTTTTTTCTTCATTGCCATATCTTTCTGCCATTGTAGACGACAGCTGTGGCCAAACTTTAGCAAAAGACTGCAGCTCTTCGGTCAATTTGTTTTTGTCTATATTTGGAATTAGACTGCATACTTTGTTTAATGAGTTTTCTGGAAGACCTTTTTTAATTTCTTTAAACCGCCGAGGGTCAAAGCAAGAAAGGTCAAGATATAAGGACTTCTGTTCAGAAAATCTCGAGTTCATGCTTTGGTTCAGCTGATCTACAACAACATTGAAAACTTTCACCCTAAAATTTTCCTCTCCTGTCGTAACTATTATTTCATCCTTTCCTACTTCACCGGCCATTATTTTTCTCTTTCTAAATCTTTTTTGTGGAAATTCTGTTTCCAAACAGATAATTTCCGCATCAAGATTGGGTTCCTCGGCTAATTTTGTATCAATTTTTTCCGTCATAACTGACACAAATTTACTGGAGGCAGCTAACATCTTAGGGAAACTGTTTCTCACATCTTGAAGCTGCCGTTGAGACATTGAAATGAGACACCACGCTTGGGCATAATCTAGATTTTTCGTTTGTAAGTAGTCCGATAAGGGAGTAGTTATTTTGAAAATTATCAAAAACATCATTGCTGTAACCACAGTTTCAAATGACAACAGCTTTTTCAAAATACTACTGGCAGTATTTCGCACTTTAGGATTGAATGTGCTGGAGCTTCCAATCATAAATAGCGATACAATAAGCTCCACAAAGACAGGTTGAGCTGAATTATCAGCATTTCCATTTTCCATGTCTTTGACATCATTAAACCATAACTTGAAACTCCCAAATATCTTCAAAGTAGCATCACTTTTTGATCTCCATCTCGTAGTATTTATAGCAGCTAATCTAACCTTTGGATTTTGTTCGAGATATATATTGAGCCTTTTGTATGATTCTTTAAGGAAAACTTGCACTTCCTGAAGTAAACCGAAGAATAAAATAGTTTCTGATAAACACTGGGCTGTGTCAGTAACTACTAAATTCAAAACATGTGCATAGCACCAAGTGTGTAGGTGGTTGTGGTTCGGGATAGCTTCTCTCAGCCTCGTTGATACACCTTTATATGGTCCAGACATGTTGCTTGCACCGTCAAAGGCATTGGCAATACAGTTTTCTACCGAAAGACCTGCGTTACTTAAACACTTAATTAACATATTAAATAAACTTTCCCCAGTTGTAGAATTTACTGCTTTCAATGACAACACTCTTTCTTTGATTTCATGTTGAAATAAATATCTAATAACGATTGCACATTGATCTGAACTGGAAACATCCATCGTCGTGTCCATCAAAATAGAAAACTGCTTGGCATGTTTTACTTCACTCACAATTTCATTTTGAATTATATCCTTGATAATTGCAATAATTTTGTTTACTGTCGTCTTGCTAAGAAAAGTGACGCAACTACCTCTACCTCTGCTTTTGTCCTTTTTTCCTTTAAGTGTGTTTTTCTCTTTTCTCGAAAGCTTCTTTACTCTTATGGATGACGTTTCGGATGTGTCTAGATAAGTTTTCATCATATTCTGAGAGCAAAAGAATGAGTTCTAAAAAATTTCCATGGTTAACAGAAACATCAGTAAGAGAATAAGCACTTTCTTCTTTCCCTCGGAAAGCAAGAGCTTGTTTTCCAATTAGTTTTATTACATTTATGACACATGATATTACATGTCTTCTTTGTAATACTTCCTTCTTCCTATTCTCGAGCTGTGTTTCGAAAAGCATTGTGTCAATCGTTCTTCCTTGCTGAAATGTAATGAACGATTTCACTGATTCTAGGTGAGCTTTCGATTTCTCGTGTTCTCCTAGTAGCTGGCTCAAATGTCGAAAGTTACTGAAGCCATGGCAAAACACTGACAATCCATCCGTAAATGCTAGGCAAACAGAACAATATAACTTGCTGTCACTTGTATTGAAACTCAACCAGGTCCTTTTAAAAGAGTTTCCATCATCGTGAGTAACCATAAAAGCACTATTTTTGAATGGAAGATTTATTGAGCTGTCTTGTTGGGGCTGAAATGGGTGAAAGGAAAAGAATAAATTAAAGTCCGCTTGTTTAGGCTTTTTAAAAAAATCAATTTCACTTGCTTCTCTAAATTCTTCATCGATGTTGGGCGGGTCTTTAAAGCTTCTTACTTCTTCTATATCTGAAATAATTTCACTTGCTTCTGCAAATTCTTCATCGATGTTGGGTGGGTCTTTAAAGCTTCTTACTTCTTCTACCTCTGAAACAATTTTACTTGCTTCTTGAAAATCTTCATCGATGTTGGCCGAGTCTTTAAAGCCTCTTACTTCTTCTAAAACAATTTCTCTAAAATGATCCTGAACTTCGGCTTTGTCTTGACTGCCCCTATCTGATGCCTCTGAGAAATTATCTCCAGGATACAAATCCACTGGGTCCAAAACTTCCTCATTTTCTTGAGCCGATGATGAAATTTGGGATTGATTACAAGGAACACAGAAATTCGTTATTTTAGAACAAGAAAGTGCATCCTCTCTTCTTTGTCGAGCTTCCTTATCCTTTTTAAAATCATGTCCTGATTTCCGCTTTTTACCTCGTTTCTCCATAATACCCTGAAAATAACTCATCGATAAAACAAACTGTTATACACGCATATTCTGCAGTAAACACATAATTTGTCCGTCTGTATTTTAATTTCTATTCTAAGTAAACTCAATACAGGATGGCTAAAAAATTGTTTCATTTGTTCTCAGAAAGAACAGAATAAGAGTTTAAGCTAGAAATAAATAAGTACTTTTATGCAGAAAAATAAAAAGAAATCAACAACTAATTATCTCGCAAAATTAGTGCAAAATTGCTTTTTCAATGAACTTTTTTGAATAAAAAGATATCCGGTAAAAGCAACGAGAATGAACAGCAGGCAAGCAGACAGCTTAAATAGTAAAAATCGTAAATTAACAAAATAAACAAGACAAAATGGAACTCAGAATCGAAATATAGTTTCAATTTTCTCTCCTGATTCTGCTTTTACAACTAAATACTTTTGGAGACTATTCTTACGGGCACCTTTTTTTGAATTAAAATGGATGTATTTAGTGTATCATAATTCCAATACAATTTTCATACATAAGTAAAAAATCCGCCGAGAAAATAAATCGAACCAATCTGGTGGCCGTAGAGTTGAAATTTAACGCATAGCGAAGGTGTTAAAAATTGAACAGTTGTGATGATACGTAGCATCGGAGTTTTCATTAGAAATATATAGAGGATTCCATGATGACCACCCACAACATTACTTGTTCTTTTTATCAATTTTTCGAAACTTTTTTTTTTATTTCAAATTTCTATAATCTACTGCTGATCATTCCATGTTTCAAAAAGCTACTATGAAAGAAGTATGAATTAATCAGAGCATTTTAAAAGTTATGCAATAATATACAGCAATGAAAAATAAATTGCCTATGCAGACAGAAATGAGCACAATTCTAATACATGAATGAAATATGCAGTAAAAAAATATGTTATCCGTTATCCATTAACATTAAATAAAGTGATAAAACCATTTATAGGTATAGTAAACTCCCAATTATCCGCGGTAACAGCGGATGAGCGAAATTCGTTAAATAATCCGAAAATTAGGTAAAAACGAGGCTAGTGTAGGCAATAGCTCAAAAAAAAAAAAAAAAATCAAATAGTGTAGATCTAAAATCACGATTCAAAAATCAGGTTTTAACTAGTCAGGTTTGGAGATCTTGAAAGGTGTGATGACGATGACATTGGGAAAGGGAGGGGGGCGGGGGAGAAATAGATAGGAAAGTAAAATATGGGTTTTGCGTTTGTTGCTAATTTAAAATGTGTGCAGTTATCTACATTCAGTTAATCATCGCTGAAAAGAAAGGGTTACTTTTGGAAGGTATTCATAACTAAGTTTTGGTGGGAGGGAAACATAAGATACGATATTTTTAGTTTTTTAAAATAAATAAAACATTTTTTTTTAATGTGAGAAAACGCGACGTTTGCTAAGAAAAAACGAAACAAAAAAAGAAGAGAAAATGAAGGAAGTATTAATGTTATATAAAAAGAATGTGTGATGCCCGCGAAAAGAAAAATCTATAAGATGCGAACAGATTAATTGCATGCAATTAAATAAAATATTTAATGAGTAGTATAAAATAGCTCCTTTTCGGTTAACTGTGAACTTTAACAAAATGTCCGTAAATTACGTTTGTGAAAATGCAGATTTAATAATAAAAAGAAAAAATAGTTATGGTTTGAAATAAATAAAATAAACTAATATCGATAATAATAACAAAATCTGTAATTACTAGAATAAAATATCCTTTTTTTCTATTGTTTTTGCATCTGTATTATCAAAAAATCATCAAAAAGGTGTAAAAAAAATTAATCAAGAGGATGTAAAATATTTAAGCCTGAGAAAATAAAATGAAAAAATAAATGTAACAAAATAGTAACTAACCAAAGGAAACGAAAAAAAGAAAAAGAATCAGTAAGATGCGAAAAAGTTTATTGTTTACGAAAGGAAAAAAAAAAAACAAGGAACATATGGAAATAAAAGGAAATAAATAAGTAATAAACGCATAACAGAATGAATAATTACGTGCCCAAAAAAACACAAAAATGAAAATATGCCAAAGAAACTTTCTTTTAAAATAAAAAGTAATTTTGCCAGTGTTCATTCACTGGTTTGTAGTGCCATTTTCCCTTTAAACACCCAAAAAAAAAAAGGGCCGAAGCGGTACCATTTAAGCTCCCGCTATTTTTTTTTTTTTTTACACATTTACATAGAGCAATTAAAACGTTTTACTATTACGAATGGAGTAGTTTCCGAAGTTTTAAAAGTATTTTTTTCTGAAAGAGCATGATGAAAAACATTGGATTTAACCATTTTATAAATGATTTGACAAAATTAAATGTTTTTTAACAATAGGGGAATTGTTTCTTTCAGTCAAAAGTATTACTTTTAGTCCCTGAAATTGATAGAATAAGCAAAAAAATAAAATAAAAATAACATTGAGCAAGAAAAACTTTCATTTTCCCAACGCTTAATTTTTAATTATTCTTTTTTAAATATCCGATTTTGAAAATAAGACGTTGTCTTTATGACATTACAAATGATGTACTTCGGATGTCTACCGTGCTTTCACGTTATGATAATCAAGAAGCAAATTAAACATTGAGCTCTATGCTAGCTGTGAGCCATATCGTTACCAGTACACGTGAGTAAAGATGCGAATTAATTACTGCGATCTGTTAGTGGCATCAGTAAACGGATTTCATCATTTGTGATGTCATGTGTAGAAGCGTAAACAATGAAATTGCACCGTTTAAAATGATTGTTGAAAAATATTAAATTTTGGCAAATAATTTCAAGCACGGTTAACCTGTGTTTTTTAACAGACTTCAAAAAGGAGGCGGTTATCAGTTCATACCGTATGTATGTTTTTTTGTTTGTCCACTCACAGCGTCTCACCTAGTGAACCGATTTTGATGATTCTTTCTTTAATGGATAGGGGATGGCTCAACTTAGGTCCCATTACTTTGTTTGACCATATTTGTCCTTTAGAAAAAAAGTTATGGGCAAAAAACCATAAATTTCATGCAATTTCCCTATTAAATGATTAAATATTGTAACGAAGTTCGCGCTTACCTTCCGTGGATAACGGTGGCTCAGTAGTAGAATTCTCGCCTTCCACGCGAGCAACCCGGGTTCAAATCCCGACTAAGACAAAGTGAATTTTACTAAGATTTCGTTTCTACTGTTTCTCGTATTTTCTCGAATGTTCTATTGATTTCTGTATCTTTCCGATTCTGGAAAATTCCGGCATTTTCTCAAGTGGTAAAGATACAGTTTTAGTGTCAATCGCTTAAAGTTTAAGATGTGCTTATAGTTTTTTTTTTTTAGTATGTAGCATTTTTAGGAAAAAAAAAGGGTAAAGTTTCATGGTGGTAACTTCTTACTTTTACAGAAATATATACATTTACACTAAAAAGGATGAAAAAAAAATTTTTGGAAAAAAATAGAACCGACTTCAAAATTGCTCTAAAAAGGGAAAAATAATTTTATTCTTTAAACACCATCGATAATACTTTTAAACATAATTTTTGAAGTTGGTGCAAAAACGATAGAACAGATCATTCACCGCCATAATTCAACTACAACTATAAATTTTACCAGGCCTAGTTCCTTTGCTACCACATACATTATGCATTGATAACAGCATCTTTGAGTAACGATATAAATGTTTCGTTTCTAACTTTGGATGATTTTCTGAAAAAAATATGAACGAAGCATGGTTACACTGGATTTTACTTTTTGTTTTTGCGCCAACTTCAAAAATTATGTTTAAAAGTATTATCGATGGTATTTAAAGAATAAAATTATTTTTCCCTTTTTAGAGCAATTTTGAAGTCGGTTCTATTTTTTTCCAAAAAATTTTTTTAAGCATGTTCTTTCAGAAAAAAATACTTTTAAAATTTCTGAAACACGACCCTATTTTTTTAAATAGTGCAATTTCATTGTTTATGCTTTTTCTCATGACATCACAAATGATGAAATGCCATTCACTGATGCCATTAGCACAGAGCTCAATATTTAATTCGCATCTTTACTCACATGTATAGTTGATAGTAACCGAAGAACGCGCAACGTTTAGTTCGCTTCTTGATTATCATAACGTGGAAACGCGTGGACAGATGCGCCAAAGTGCATCATTTGTGACGTCATAAAGACTACGCCTTTTTTCCAAAATCGGACATTTGAAAAAAATAAAAAATTAAGCGTTAGGAAAATGAAAGTTTTTTCTCGCTCCCTTTTTTTTTTTCTTGCTAATTCTATCAATTTGACTGACTAAAATTAGTATTTTTAACTAAAGGAAACAACCCTATCGAATATTATAAAATTTAACAACACTAGGATTTTTTTTAATGAAATTGTTCTAAAGTGTTCTTTCACTGGTCGTTCTACCCTACATTCGTTTTAACAAGGAGTATTATAAAAGTGAAAATATTTTTCAGCAAAAAAGAAAAAGTATAGAAAAAAAAATCCATAGCTGGAAAAAAGAGTGATGTGTAAAAAAAGAAAAACCTATCGCTGTTTTAAAAACAAGTTTTGTTTACAATTTAATACAAAAAGAAAATTGAAGCGTTACAAACAAATAATTGATTAAAAATAGTTTCATTCCTCACCTAAATTCTAGAGATGTTCAATAACGAAAAATTTTTCTAATGTTCACAAAACAAGACAGCACAGAATCTGCAGTGGCGTAGCCAGGATTCTGATTCGGGGGGGGGGGGGCAGACGATTTTATCAATGTACTACCAAATTAACTATTCTTCATTAAATCGTGAATTACGTTATTAAAAATAGATTTCATCATGCATTATGCGCATTATAAATTATTACTAATAATTCATTAAAAATCAATAAAAATTAATTGCACCTATATTTGTGGTGCTGGATATTTTCGATGATAAATAACATCAAAATTAATGCACTAGTAATATGCTAAAAAATGTAAATGTTTTTAATTTGTAATCAAAAATAATGAAATGTATTTACCATAATGTTAATTAGCTATTTAAAAGTACATAAAAATTATCTTGCATTAAAAATTTAGTCGTCTATTATTTTTTAAAAATTCTTCCGCTATTTCTTCATCTGAAATTTTGAGTTCTCTGTGTATTGACATCCGAGCAAGTCCATTTAGACGTTCTTCGCCAATAGTGCTCCTTAGGTAGGTTTTTAAAAGCTTAAAATCTCTAAAACAAGTATTTCAAAGAAAATTTTAGAAATCTATGAATAATTCACAGGAATATTGGCAATTGTATGACAATGTATACATTTTGCTGTTTTCTGAGTTACGTCCGTAACAGGCAGTTTTTAATTTTTGTTACTTTTCTAATAAAGCAATCTGCACCCAAATTTTTGATAGCATTAATAACACCCAACTATACAACAGAAAAAAAAAAAAATTGTAGCTTTTTATGAAACCAAATTGAAATTATGAGTGTTTAAAGTCTGTGATTGTTACGTCCGTAACGGTGGAATTGCCCTTTAACTTAATTTTGAATGAACCGAGTAACCTGGAATTTTCTAAAAAATAACCTGGAAAAGTCAGGGAAAATTTTTTAACCAAAAGTGTATGAACCCTGTACTTTTTTCAAATTCTCTTTCTAAAACAGTTTTATGTTTTGCTTTAAATCATGTTCTGAAAGTATTAAAAAAAGAAAAAAAAAACGCCATAATGTATGTTTTTTTTTTGCAGAAACCCTCGAAGGTCGTTCCGATCCTGTTTGATTCCCAATTAACTCTAACAGCTTTTATTATGAAAATCGTCAAAATAGGAAAACAAATTAATTAATTTAAAACTTGAAAAGGCAACTTGTTTTTGACCCCACAAAGCTCCCCCTCCCGCGCCCCGTTTTATCATTCCTTTGCCATAGTCAATGTTCCATGTTGTCCCATAAATCCTGTATTTCATTGAAAATCCTATACATCATTGAAAATAGAAAGAAAAATAACTATATTTCTATAAACTATATCTTATATTTCTTGTTAGCATTCCTTTTGCATCACTTTCATCATATTTGTTTCAGAAAATACGAATTGAAATCCCCCTCCCCCCCCCCATTCTCGTACTAGAGCGCTGTTTTCAAAACCTGGTAAAACTGGTGGCCACCAAGTTTTTTGAGTCTAGTGGCCATTGGCCACTTGAAAATTTTCTGAATCTTGAGGTCTAATACATGCATGCCGCAGGTTGCCCATCCCTGAATTAAAATGATTATTCTTTTGGAGTATGATGTTCAGTATTGGTCTTCTTTTCTCGAGAAAGATATTTCTTTATTGTAAAGTTTTCAAAAAAGGACTACTAAGCTAGTAAAAGGGAACCTTTTAGATTATAATACCAGACTTGGTAGGCTTCATATATAGTATGAAGCAAAGGAGAGTCGGAAGAGACATGATTCAGTTGTTTAAATTTGTCAAACTGAAGGATGTTAATGTATTAAATTTTTGCATGGAAAGCTGGACTTTTGTAGGGTTGTGAACACTTGGAACAGTTTACTGAAAGAGGCTGTAGTGAGCAAGAAGGTAGATAGTTTTAAGAGAGCCATTGATCTTCATTGGGGACTACTAAATTGACTAGCCTAGCTGGACCTAGAGCCTGCTGTTCTCATTTGTATCTGAGAACAAATATAGAGCTATATACAGTGACTCCCAAACAGGCCCGTGTCCAAGAATTCATGAAGGGAGGGGTTTTGGTTTCACCTGCATTGGCAGGATAGCACAACAATGTTGTCCAATTATTCATTTCTGTTTATTGGACACGGGGGGAGGGGGAATGGTTCAAATTCCCAAAAGATTTGGTTTTAAGTATTAGTATTACCTGTTCTATTATTGTATTTGAACCTTTTTATCTGGCCCCCTTTTATCCGTATCTCCAGTAAATACGGATCAAACTTATAGAGTTAAAAATATATAATTTTAAATTATGATTGCAAGAACAGAACTATAATACACAAAATATTCTGTTTTTGTTTTCATTTAACAACTCCCGCATAGAACGCACAATAAAGTAGAAATATAATTTAACAAGAAAATATGGCGTACTTTTGGTGTCAGACTGACACCACTGCTGCTGAATTATAAAGGATAAAGTATTTGAGAAAAGCAGTATAATATGTATGTTTTTAGAAATCATTGTTTTCTGTTGTAATAAAAGATAAGTCTGCTCATTTAAATATATTTTTGCTGATTATCTGGATTTTCGTTTGTTCAGTTTGCCTTTGGTCCAAGTCGATCCAGATAAACGGGGTTGTACTGCACATGTAAGAAGTAAGATGTAAGAACCGTTGTGAACCCCACCTCCCAGAAAGTAAATTCTGGCTGCCATAGTAACCTCATTATTGTTCATTTTACTGCTTGTTTAGATTCAAACCTAATTATCTTTACTCCCGCGCGTTTTGTTGCAACAAGAACTAAAAAAAAAATTCCGAAATTCTTTTATGACACATGTTTTTGGTTTTATATTCTAAGATAGTGCTTAGCAAACTAAATAGAAAGGGATTCATTGTGGATGCAAAATATATTAACAAACACAATGGGTTCGTTTCAGAAATTTTAGAAAAAAAAAATTTCTGAAAGAGCATGTTTAAAAACATTACATAGTATTTGACCATTTTTTAAATAATTTGACAAAGTTTAATATTTTTTTCAAAAAATATTTTAATCGGTGCGCAGATTCAATTTCCTTTTTCATGCTTCTGTACATGACATCACAAATGATGAAATGCCATCCACTGATGCCATTACTAGCCCAGAGCGCAATGTTTAATTCGCTTCTGAATTATTATAACCTAGAAATGCAGTAGATAGCAAGCGTAAACATTCAGTACGTCAGTCAGTGGAGTGCGCACCTAAGTTCATTTCTTGTGACGTCATAAAGACAGGCCTTATTTGAAAAATCGGACATTTAAAAAAATTAATTAAAAATTAAAAGTCTTTTAAAATAAAAGATTTTTTCGCTCTATGTTATTTTTTTCTGCTCATTACATCAACTTCAGTAACTAAAAGTAGTACTTTTGACTGATGGAAACGACCTCATTGCTATGCACCTTCATAGCGGCAACACTTATCTCTTTTTGTGAAACTTCCAAGTATGAGAAGTAACCTCCTTATGAGAAGCAATTAAACACAGTGAATGCTTGGCATTGATATCCTATTGTACGGTTCCTCCAACAGTTTTTCCAAAACATGATTTTATTCGATAACGCGAGGGTAATTCAAAATTGCTGGGAAACTTCAAAGAAAATGTTTAAAAAAAAAATAATAATGCTCTACAAAAACTTCAAATGTTCAAGTTAATTTTAAGTCAAATGTGCATTTTTCTTCATTTGATTTTTTTATTATTATGTTTTCACCAATGGGAGGGGTTTAACCCCTAAAACCCTCCCCTTGGACACGGCTCTGCTCTCAAAAGTGTTCGTACACCTACGACTTTCAATGAAATAGGCCCTTATCCATTGGTTAGAATTAATATTTCGGAATAGGTATTTTATTATAAGATCTATGATCTATTTTTAACAAAACTATATGAAAATTTTTAATAAAACATTAAAACTTAATTTTTTAAAAACCAAAAAGTGCCGGAAATTTTATCTCACAAAAGTCTTCGTACACTTTGAAAAAATGTCAAAAAAATAGTAAATAATCTAACTTTTTACTAAGTTATTAATTAGTAGGATATCATGCAGTAACAACAACAGCTTTTAAACATCTAGGAATAGATTTCATTGCTTTTTCTTTCTTTTTTTGTGCAATTTGAGTAAGTGTTCAGCCGCACTACGAGTCTTACTGTTTCTAGTTCGCTTTTCGTTTCAAAGGTGTATTTTCGTAATCTAGCCACCAGATATCTCCAAATATGTTCCATTAAGTTTAAATCTGGCGATTGAGGAGACATTTCTAAGCTTAAGGACAAATTTTGAGACACCAAACGCCAGGGCCGGACTGGACTCCTCAAAGGGGCGCAAACCTTAGAACTTCAGAGGGGCGCATGATATGTCTGCACTTATTTACCAATTGTAGATTATATATAACAAGGGGGGTGCGAGGGAGAAAAGGTTTTCATGATGTGTCATTGCTCATTACTAATTACAAAACTTCTTGTATATGTGTTCACATGAGAGGTGCATTTAAACTTTTATTTGGGCGTTTTGTGGGGTATTTTCGGTGGGAGGGGAGTCGTCGTCCTTGGTGTGTGTGTGCGTGTGTGGGATTGTAATATTTTGCCTGCTTTTTTTTTTTTTTTTTTGATTGACCTGAAGAGAGGGAATGGTATTAGGAGAGTACTGCAGGGTTTTTCTTTAAGTGAGATATGTATGCTCTAAAATTTAGGGTTTTCTCCTAACAAGGGCGCAAAAAGAATTTTCTTTAGAGGGAACACATGAAAATAAAAAGAAAGATTAAAAGATTCAGATCTAATAGGGAAGGCAAAGGAAGGAAAGGGTGTGGTCTGGGGGTGCTCCCCGGAAAAATTTTGACACTTGTAGTTTTAAAAACGCAATTTTAGACTTTCTTTGCTCATGTTAGGGGAAAAAAAGTACATTGGTCTCAGCGGATATTCTAGAAATTGAAGCCTTAAAAGAACGATTATAGGCCAGATTTACTGAATTTGGGTAAGGAATGGAGCTTCAAGGACTGGCCCCAATCGATTTAAAAAAAAAAAATCAAAATTAATTATTCTTTTCTTTTCAAATTTTCGAAATTAAAATTAAAAAAAAACTCATTTCTCGACAAACTTTGAAGATTTTACGGAAAGGAGGTTCTGGAGCTTTTCCCTGGAAAAGGTAAGGCGGTAAGTGTAGTTTAAAGAACCTTTTTTTATGCATCGATTCCCAAAGTGTGTTCCGTGGAACACTAGGGTTTCGCAACGAATTAGTTATTGCAAAACATATTATCTACAGTAAACTAATAAAAAATTAAAAAAAAAAAATAACATCAAGGATTTAAAGTGCCACAACAGATTGTAGTTGTAGTCGTCATTGTGTTTCGCATCGCCATGTCAGCATGACAAAGAAAATTCCATCTGATTTGAAGCAAATTCTTCCTTTAGCTTTAACAGTATTTTTAACAAGTTTCATGCCCTCCAGTTAAGACTATTCAGCTATATTTATATTATTCATATTAGAGACATGAGTAGTTAACACAAATAACTACTTTCCCAGACAGAAATATGCTTGTTTTCTGCAGGAAAAGTTTTTATGAGATTGAATGAACTTCCTGACGAACTGAAGTTTTTTTAACTGGAACAAAAAACATCAGTATCTGTAAGCTTTCAATGTTTTCTACTCGGAGTGATAGGGATAACAAATATGTACCGAATTTTGTCCCATTCTATACTTTACGCTTTGAGTTGGAGTGCCCACAATAAATCTGTCAAATACATGTAGACGCAGACACACGGGCAGATTCGAAAAATACTCAAAGTAGGTTGGACACAAATGAAAACTGGTTAATATGTCAAAATATGAAAAATTTCTCGAAACCGAGTTTCTTCTATATAAGTAATTATGATAGCGAATGATTATTACTTTCCATTTGACTTTCAGATCATTAGCATTTTTTCTTGGGCTTTCCTTGAAGTGTAAGTGAATTACTAAGGGTTCCGTAGGTACGTAGCTGAAAAAGTTTGGGAACCGCTGTATTAGAGGAAGGCGGTTTGGGAACCTTTGCTCGTATATAACATATGTCTTAAAAACGCGATTGTAATACAGTGGACGCCGGTTAATTAAATCAGTGGTTAATTGAATCAACCGCTTTAAAGAATCAAAGTGTCAAAAACAGAATAAATCAAAACTGTTTAGAGCAAACGTGATTCATATAAGCGGCGGCCACTGTACTAAAGTAAGTAATTTTTCGAAATTAAATCTCCAAAAACGTAATTTTTAGTGATTTTCGAACTTGCTGGGTATTTGGAGCCTCCCCTGGAAATTGAGAAATTTAAGATTCGAAAATGAAATTTCAGATGCTACATAATGCTTTCGGTGTGGAAGGGGGGAAAGGGGGGGGGGGTGCGGAGGAGTAGCATTTTGAAGACTTACTTATTTTCAGACGAAATAGGAAAAAAAAAAAAGAATGGAATAGGGATTGGGGGGATAATTAACTGAATAAGCTGAAACTATTGAATACTTTTCATTCACAGATTTCTTCAAAAGAAATTAAGATTTTCCCCTTACCGTATTATTATTTTTTTTTTCACATTAAAATCGCTTTGTTTTTCCAATATGTGTTCCTTGCTTCTCTTCAATAATAAAGAATAGTTCTGAAAAACATTCAACTCAGCGTTTTGGGGGAGGGGCACCCTTCAGGTTGCGCCACTGACCTCCAACCAAAATTTCTTTAATAATTGCATAGAAAATTTGCAAAAGAAACCTGTAAAGCTTTTATGACGTTTCTAATTTAACTGATTACATTTCATTGACTTTCTTGCTCTTTTTGAACGAATTAAAATATTATTGTTTACCGATACTTGATAATATTAAATATTTCATTATAATAAAAGGAAAAAGGTTCTTTTAGATTTAAAATTATATTTAAAAATTGTGATTACCGTAACATAGTGTACAAGGTCAAGAAATTGCTCTTTTGGTCAACATTATTACCACATCCGGAGCTAAAGTAACATGACTAAACATATAAATAAAAACTTAATATAATGTTATCTGAAAATAACGGAAAATCTATAAATAATTGTGAATAAATTTTACGAAGTGAGAAAATGAACTGAAGTCAATAATAGCGATTGTGGAATCAGATAAGAGAAGATATGAATTAACAATATATGTACATAATGATGCCTCTTAAAAAGGAAACATTTTCCTCAAAAAAGTAAAAGGTAATAAATATAAAGTTTAAAGGATTAATTTAATAAATATTCTCACAATGATAAAAGTAGTCTCATTTCTTGACTACCTTCCCACAGTTCATCAATAACTTTTTCATTGTAAATTGCAAGAAGTTTCTGTTGTCTCAAAATGTATTTTTAATAAGTCTTCTCAAAATTCAAGATGGCAAAAACGGATCCTTCAAGAAACTATTCACTTATTGTATAAAAAATATCCCTGAAGACCTGAAAAATGAGGGAAGAGGCAGGCCCTGATTTACGTAACCGCACGCCGCAGTACGGGGGGGGGGGAGCAGAGCTTACCACAGAGGGCCTCCTTTACCCTCAAATCAGCGTGACTCCGGGCTCTTCGCCTCTGACTCCTCAAACCTGGAAAAAAGACATTTTTGTCGCGATAACGTGAAATGAAATAACTGAAGGGGATATCTAAAAACGCAACAGAGTGCTTAGAAACTGACTAACAATTACAAGCACGGGATGTTTGTCTTAATTCTAGATTAAAAGCTCTCTTATCTGAAAATGTTTTTTCAATGTCTCAAAATATCTGTTTAAGTTTAAGTAATTTTAAAATTAACGATCGCAAAAACGGGTCCCTCAAAAACTATTCTTTTAAAGACCTGAAAAAAAGGAGGAAAGAGGGTGGAGGGGGGGAGTCACAATATGGCTGCAGGGCGCTTTAAAATGACAGAAGGGCGCAATTGGGCGTTTAAAAATTAACGATTACAGGTGCGAGGTGTTTGTCAGCATAAGGGGGAAAAAAATCTATAGGGCTTTTTAGAAGGCAAAAGGGCGCAACAAGATGTTACCTTCTGCCAAATAAAGATATGATTAAAATTGCAATGGAAAATATTGCGGTCCTAATACACTGTTACGGAAACAAAGCGATCTGTACAATTTTTATTTAGGAAAAAAAGGAGGCAAAATTTATATTACTATTAAAAATGGTAACGTAATATATACAACTGATATTTACTTAAAGGAATCACCCAAGATAAAAACTGAACTTTCTTTCATCCATATCTACCCGCTCTCCTCCTCCATCCAAATCACCAATGTAAAATTTCCCTGCCAGAATTTCACAGGTGATTCTGGGTATTGAGTAAGCTATCAGCGGTTCCTGGTTCCGGGAATTTATTAAGGGCGCTTTCCCACTTACCTTCAGCTGTCTATTCAAGACACCTTAGTCCAAGGCAGTGGGGGACCAGGGATTTTGACCGTCAAATACCCTTTAAGGTCGCTCAGTGACAATGATTGAAAAGAAAGAAACAAGTTTTGAAAAGGAAGGCAAAATAATTTGAGGCTCCTCAGTGATTACCCAAATTCTTTTATTGCCGTGAAACTTTAGCCTGAAGAATTTCGAGGTGCCAGGAATAGAGAGTAGAAAAATCGACAGTTAAAGGGGTAAAAATATTTTTTAAGAAGAAAAATAATTTTTTTTTTGCAAAAAAATTCTTTTGAACCATAAAAAAAAATAATAATAACCGGCGTAGGGGCGCACCGGCCACGTGGCCGGTTGCCCTACGGGCCAGTCCGGGCCTGCCAAACGCGAACGTGTGCTTCTTATCATTATCTTGATAAAAAACAAAGTTGTTTCCGATTACCAAGTTTTGGGGTACTGGTTTAAAATTGATTTTTAAAATATTTAAATGAACAGCATAATTCATTATTTCATCAAAAAATGCGAAATTTCCAAGTTCTGATGCTGAGATGCACCCTCACACAAGAACACCTTCACCGTCTTGATTAACCGATCCAACTAAGTACTTAGATTAAATTCCTTTTTTTGTTTCTTTCATTTACAATTATACAAAAATTTAACCCAAAATGTTGAATTTATTTTCGTCTATAAGTGAGACGTTTTTCCAAAACGTTTTGAGATTATTTATCATTGATTTTACAACGGAAAGTGTAAGCTTACTGTTTTTCGCACAAACAAGAAAATTTCTGCGAGAAGAGGTCCCATTTAATCTGGCTAATCAGAGAACTTGGCGAACAATTTTAGCTAAAAATTAAATGTAAAATGTTTCATTCAATTCTGCAGAAACTTTTTCAGTTCTGAAATGTGTATTTTTCATATATTTTTTAACTGTACACCTCCAATCATGCTTTGTTAACTTTGCCAGTTGACCTTTTCTTACCTTGTTTTCGATCCGATTCTTGTCTATAAAACATTTTATCAAGCCCTTCACTATAGAATGGTATAAATTAACCAATTTAGAGACATTTCAAACCAATTTACGGCTACTGCGAGGGAAAAAAATCAAATTTCGAATCGTGTTTGTTGTTTTTTACGCATACCTGCCATTTTAAAATAATAAGCAGAATGTTAGGGAATAAATACATAAAAAATTAAAGGCAAAAGACTTTACAGCAGTGGCGGATTGGTTGAAAAAATCGGCCCTGGCATTAGGAGATGTAGCGGCCCCATAGCTCTTATAGATATTTTACCTAACTATTGGGAAAATAAACATGAGGAAATTATTCTTAACAACTAAATATATGTTTTATTTAACACTTTTAGGTCTATGCCCGAGCGTCACTCGGGTTTCCTTTTTTGGTGAAGTTAACTAAGCCCGAGATTCTCTCGGGGCCCAATATTTACTCTCTTAGCTATAAAAGTACGAGTTATGTACGTTTCTAGCCTTTTTATATATCATCTACGAACTTTTTACTTTCAGAAAAAAATTATAGATGGCACTAACAGGCAGAAATAACTACATGAAACATGATTAAATTTGGGTTTAAATTCGAATTTGTGTTTTGAAATGTACCATACTACGGCAAATTTTATCAAAACTGTTTATTTGCAAATTAAACCTATTTTCAGATATTTGTTCAAGATTTAGGTACGTTTTTAGTTCCGTCTATGTTAACTTAAAATGGTTTTTTGTTGGTTAAAAATGATGTTTTCCTATGCGGAACTTTTTTTTTAGTGCCAAACATGCTTTTTTGCTAATTTCTTACTAAAAATTGATTTTAATTTCATTCAAATAGATCCTTCATTACGAAAGAAAAAATCTCAAAATAATGTAATAAAAAAAAAATTACCAAAATACACATCTTCCAAGTGTTTTTTTAAAAAATCATGCAAAGTTCTAAAAAAACCCCAGTCTGGAGGGAGATATGCGGTCGAAATAGCTCAGACCTGAAAGTGTTAAACAAAATTTAACAGATAGGAGCACTTCTGCACTTTAATGGTGAACAAATTGGTACAGTATTAGCTAAACCTTATTTTGTGGGGAAATTGTGATTGTAATTATCCATTTAAGTATTTTTATAATGCCCGGAACTTGATTGAATATTTCCGTAATGATAACACTGCTTGGCTAGTATAATTAGTATTAATAAGTCATATTTTTTTCTTTTTTTGAAAATACAAGTATTTTTCATATTGTTGCAATGCTATGCATAATTCTTTAAAAAATGTGGGGCTCCTTAGGAACTAGGCCTAGGCAGCCTATGTGGTAATCAGGCCCTGGGCAGTCCCATTTCGGAAATCCCCCCCCCCCTCTTGGGTATGGCCCTGCCTCCCTCCACCCGCAAGCTTTAGCCCATGTGTAGGAGCTGAGGCTGTGTTTTGCGAATTTGCGTTATTCTAAACACATGCGATAAAATTTACATTTTGCTGTTAGTAGACAGGTCCGAAAGACTTTGCTGTTAGTTGATCGGCCCTAAGCATGACTGGCCCACCGGGCAAATGCCCGGTTGCCCGCCGGCTGTATCCGCCACTGCTTTACAGTATCATTACAATGCAAAATAATAAAAAAAAACACATGATAATTTTAATTATGAATTTATTCGAAACTATTTCAGTGTACCATGACTTTTGTGGCGTATTTTTTCTCTGTCTCTTCGTTTTTTGACAAATTTCAAAAATAAAATCTGGCAATATTCTGAAAAAAACTACAGGGTTTTATTCAGAATGGCATAGGAATGGTGTGAAAAAAAATTGGACTTCATATTCAAATTCAGTTTTGCTTTATTTTGGTTTTACTACAAAATTTCAAGGTTTACGAGCACTTTTGGGAGCCACCAGCTTTATGAGACTGGACAAGAGGCACTGTATTTCCGGTATCTAGCAAAATTACTATCCCATGCATCCCTAATTTTAAGCATAATGTATCAATATCAATTTGATAATGTTTAAAATTCTAATGATTGAGATGAAACTTTGTTTTGATTATGTCTTTATTGTTGTAAAGTAAGTGATAGCTAATTTTCAATTTTATTTTAAGGTTAATATTTCATGCCCGTATCAACACCTTGCAGTTATTAGAAAATGAAAGAACTACCTGGTGTGAAGTTTGATTGGTGTGAATACATTGGACAAAGAATTTGTTTTGAACAAAGTAGAAATGGTATTTTGAGATACTATGGTGAAATTAATTCTTATGATGGTTCTTGGTTTGGAATTGAATTGGATGAAGCTACAGGTGAAAATGATGGCTCTATTAATGGTGTAAAATATTTTACTTGTGAAGATCAGCATGGCATTTTTATACCAGACGCTTCTAATATTGATGTAGTTGCACTGACTCAAGTAGGCAATAAAGAAAATCTTCCATTGAATCACTTTGAATTTGGAATGTTCAAAACTTGTGTCGATCAAAAGACTTTTAATCCATTACAGACTGATAAAATTAGTTTTATTTCAACAGTAAAAGAAAATTTATTTTTTAATACTTCCCCTTATTTTTCAAATCAGTTAATGGTGCCAAAGGTGTTGCCTTGTGTACTTTCACCACTTAAGGAAGAAAGTGAAAACTATATTGATAGTTCTGACTTGAACTTGACTACCGATTTAAAATATTGCTATGGCGATGATCAAGAGAGCTTAATGAAAACTTTTACGCTGAAAGATAATACTTTTGATGTTGGAAATAGTGAAAATGTTAAAGAAATTAATTTAATTGATAATGACAAAGATGATAGTAATTTGACGGGAACTGATGACAGTTTAGGCATCTTACCTTCGCTGCTAAATGATTCCTCATCTTGGGACTGTTTGACTTATGATGCGAAAAGCTGTAATGAAAATCATTTTTCTAATTTGGCAGATTCTCTTAGTCTTAAAAACACTCCTCATCAAACAAAGAAAGTAAAATTGGCATGTATGACTTCTTTAACAGTAGCGTTCCATACTGGTAATGTAAAAGAAGATTCTGTTACATTCTCAGATGTTGATAGTCCCTTACTTGACTGTGAAAATCTTCCTGTTTGTGCCAGTACACCGAAACATGAAATAATCTTTACAAACTTCAATAAAAAGAGCACAGGACTTGATGTGCCAAAAAACTGTTCAGCATTAGCAGTTAGTGGGGACTGTACATTAGGACACAAAGAACAAATATTCAGTTTTTCAGATACATCTACAGTGGAAGATTTTAACATTACGTTTGTACAGTCACATTCTGAAAGACCTTGCTTGAATACAAGTTATGATGTATCCAAAAAAAGTTCAAAAGACAAGTTATTTCAAGTCTGTGAAGGTGAAAATATTGCATTAGTCCCTGATGCTGTGAAAGCTATACCTGTTGAAAACATATTAAAAAGTACTTTAGAGCTATCTACAAATGTTTTAAATTCCACATTTGTCCATCAAGACACTGTGAATAATTCTGGTTTTGTGTGTGGAAATAATAACGGAAACTGTTCGAAACAAAATCAAAATGATATTACAACAGCAAACAATCTGAACCAAACTTTTAGAATGAATGAGGAGAAGGTAACTAAGCAAAAAATATCAAGTATAAATAGTAAATTAGATTCACTTCAATTATCTGAGTATCAGAAAGTAGATTTACAGTGTACCTTTACTGCCAAACATTTTGACTGCATTAAGGAATCTTTATCAAATGATTGTCAAAAGAAAAAAGATATTAAGTTGCAATCAAAACTGCCAAATCCAAACAATTTGTCTAAGACTATTAAAAAGACAACCAATCTACTTATTCCAAATAAAGACAGATTTAGCTTGAAATGGGGTCAAACTAAAAAATCTTCTAGCAGTGAACCTTGCAGAAAAAATAACTTTATAAAAACAAGGCGAAGTTTATCATCTGTGTCAGACCTAAAACATAGTATAAGTCGCTCATTGGATGATAAAAATAAATCCAAATGTAGAAGGAGTTCCCTCTTAAGAGTGGAAAATAAATCTTACTCTTTGTTAAATTCAACTATTACTATACCTAAGTCAATTTCAAAAAACTTACACTCTGAAGAACTGTCTGAAAACTGTTCTTCCATTCCAGATTCTATCGAGTTGCATAATTCTATTGGTTCAGGAAAAGGCGTAATGACCAGTGACTTTAACAGCTTGTGTGATCCAAATTTAGTGGATATTCCTGTATTTTTATCGGAAGAACCTGTTGGTATGAAACCAAATGGTGAAGATGTTAATGTTGATCATAGAAGTTCAACGAAACCTTTTCATGGTGAAAAAGATTTAATCACTTTTTCTTCAGGAAATGAAAATAAAAAGGTTGATTATGTTCTAAATTCTGAAACTTGTTTTGAGACTGATGTTGATCATACTGGTAATTATGCAGATGTATCTGAGCCTTTGGTTACTAATGTTGCTGCTATTATTGAAAATAAAAATATTGATTATGTTCTAAATTCTGAAACTCTTTTTGAGACTGATGTTGATCATACTGGTAACTATGCAGATGTATCTGAGCCTTTGGTTACTAATGTTGCAGCTATTACTGAAGAATGTTGTCCAAAATTGAATACTTCTGTTTTAAGTGAAGGAAATGATGAGGAATGTGTTAAAAATGTATTAAATGAATCCATTGTGTGCACTCATGCACTTGCTTCAACAAATCAGCTTAAACAATCCATGAATGCATTAAATTCTAAAACAGTTACAAAGAAAGGTTCTTATAAAGAATTTGCTAATTCATTGAACACTCAAAATCTCAAGACTGATTTATCTACAACCTTATGTTCTACGTCAAGGAGTGACGACCTAAGCAAGTCAATTGTTAGGGTGTCAAAAGCTAGTTCATTTGGCTTTGCCGAAACTGCAAATAAAGCAAACTCTATGAAAACTCAAAATCTCAAGACCGATGTATCTACAACCTTTAGTTCATCTGTAAGTGAGGACCTAAGCAAAACTATTGTTAGAAAGTCGAAAGCTGGACGATTTGGCTTTGCTAAAAATACAGAAAAAGCAAGCTCTTTGAATGCTCAAAATCTCAAAACCAATTTATCTACTACCTTCTGTTCTATGTCTAGGAGTGAGGACCTAAGCAAATCAATTGTTAGGGAGTCGAAAGCTAGTGCATTAGGCTTTGCCAAAAATGCAAATAAAGCAAACTCTATAAATCCTCAAAATCTCAAGACCAATGTATCTACAACCTTTAGTTCTACTTCTAGGAGTTATGACCTTAGCAAACCAAGTGTAAGAAAGTCAACAGCTGGTAGCTTTGGCTTTGCAAAAACTACAGATAAAGCAAGCTCTATGAATACTCAAAATCTCAAGCCGGATTTGTCTGCAACTATGTCTAGGAGTGAAGACCTAAACAAATTTATTGTTGGAAAGTCAAAAGCTGGTACATTTGACTTAGCTAAAACCACAGATGAAGCAAGCTCTATGAAAAATAAATTGCCAAAGCTTTTTGGACTTGCAAAACAAAGTGAAACTTCTAAAGTAAAAATTTGTGTAAGACAATCCACGGGTTCAGTTTCAGATTCTACCTGTTCTACTCTTAGTTCTACTTTGAGAATGACTAATTCAAAGACATCAAACAATTTAGGAAAACATAATTTTAATCAAAAAGATTTGGCCTTTTTGAAAAACAGCTCAGGTAGAAACGGTAACTTTGTTGTGGACTCTGCTAAGATTAAAGTGTCACTTTTGCCATCTAAAAAAGTTGTGGAAGCAAGAGCCTCTAATTGTGTTACAGATTCTGTTAAGGACAGGAAAGCAATTCTGCCATCAAAAAAAGGTTTGGAAGCCGAAACTTCTAAATTGGCTATGGATTATGCTAAGGGTAAAAAAGCATCGATTTTGCCATTTAAAAAAGTTGTGGAAGCAGGAACTTCTAACTGTGTTGCAGACACTAATATAAAAAAGCATTCACAGCAACAAAATCTGAGCAGTGCTCCTAAAAAAGAAAGGTATTTTTTTTCTTTTTTTAAAGCTGTGTTAATGGAATACTTTTCAGACACAAAATTATTTGATTTAATGTTGGGACCTAAAAATTTTCTAATATTACTAAAAAAAAGTATAAAGTTTTCATTCAAATAATATTTTTTTTTTTTTTACAAATTTAAATTTACAAACATTTCTTGTGTTCTACAAAGTAGACCACAAGGTTTACTACAGGAGTAAGTAGTAAAAATTGAAATTGTTTAAAAATTTTAATTATTTATAAAGTCGGGAAAAATGGTAGAAGTCTTGGACCATGTGGCAAGTAAGAATTTGAGACATTTTCATGGGTGCAAGACCTTCCGTCTCGGGACGGATTTCGGTCTTGGACAAAATTTCCGAGACGGAGATCGGGACGGAAAGAAATTCGATGACTTTCCTTCGGTTTTTACTAAAAAAAGAAAAATTGAGTGTTTGAAAAATATGCTTTAATATTACTGGACCTTTCCATAATCACCAATTTACATCGACATTCTCTTGATTTTCCGCCATGAGCTTGTTTTGTTTGCAACGTGCTTTTGGAGGAGTGGCTTAGACTCACTCCCGCCGTTTGACCTTTTTTAGGTAGCTCTGTTATTTCCAACTCACTGCATTGCAGACCGCGGAGTTGCTCGCTATTCTCACTAATTTTTCTAATTGATCGCCTTTCGTCTTTATTTTTCACACGCTATTTTCGAGCATCCTTTCTTTTTTTTCTCATTTGCTTTTTTTTTTTTACAATTTTTACACGCATAAATGAAAATTATGTGCTCTCTTAAATTGTCTTAGAGTTGAATCTTAATCACGGGTTGAGTGTGATTGCTGACGGGATGAAATGTTTATGCCACATCAAAGGGCGTCCACATACCAGGTAAAACTATGCATCAGAGATTTTGAAGATTTTAATGAAAATGGGAATTCTGGAAAGAATCGGAGGCAAATTTCAAGCTGATTTGAAACACCGATGGGCAACTATTCCTGCGTCTTTGACATGTTTCTGGTAAAATATTCTAAGAATTGAAGAATCACTAAATTCCAATTACTTTCAATCTAGCACTCTCTAGAATGGAAGTGGGGGGGGGGGGGAGAGAAAGGAAACAAGAAAAATAACAGCAGCCCGAGTTTGTGAAAAAACGCTGCTTTTTCAAAGAGGGTAAGTCCGAAAGTTAACCCACGATACTAAAGCCTTAACACGTTTATATTTTGGAGAATCTAAGGGGGAGGGGTCTACTCAAGGGCTCCAGTATAAAAAATAGAAAAACTTAATTTTAAGCCATTTTTGGAACTAGGAGTGGTTTAGGATTTCTCCTCTGCAAATTCTAAAAAAAAGGTCAAAAATATTTAGGCTGTCTTTAATGATGTAAAAGTGGGGAGGGTGAGATTTAAAAAAAAAATCGGAAACTGGAGTCTTAAAAACTGATGGTTCCGGTGTTCTATTCTAAAAATATTTTGTAGCTGATGCATTAATAACTATTTCAGGCTATACTAAAATGACTTGAGAGAAAGGATATTTAGGACCTTCTCCCAAAAAATGTTTGTAATTAAAGTCTTAAAACTTTTAGGCTGTCTTTGGCAATGTCAAGAAGGGGTGGAGAGTTCTCTTTAGGCGAAATTCCGAAACTGGAGTCTTAAAAGCTCAACTTTAGACCATCTTTAATGAACATAGAGGGTGGGGTTCGGGGTCCCCATGCCCTTTCTTAGCTGTATTCAGAACTTTGTTTTAGGTAATCTTTGGGGGACTTAAAAAGAGGCTTCTTCTCCATAAATTTTTGACATTAAATTCTATAAACTTCGGAGATGAAAAAGGAGAACCACAAATTTAAGTCAAATTCAGTGAACTTAGTAGGGGCAGGATGGAGGTCTCTCTCCCCGAAAATTTCTCCGTATTGAAGTATTGAAATGCTATTTTGGCCATTTTTGAGTGAGTTAAGAGTTGGGGAATCCGAGGGTTTTTCTCGAAACATTTTTGAAATTGGAAGTCTTAAAACTTTGGGTTGTCTTTGGCGATTTGGGAAGGGGAGTTGCTCTTTCAATAGAAATATAAATCTTAAACGCGAACTTGCACTGTGTGTGCCTTTAGTGTGCCTGCTTCGCACAAGGAGAGGGGGGTATTCCGCCGCCCAGCCCGAAAAATTCTCGTTTCTGAAGTTTTAAGAACTGGGTTTTGGGCTATCTTTTAATGACTTAAGTAGGAAGGAAGTTGGAAGCTTCTGTCAAAATTTTTCCGAAATTCAAGTATTAAAACTTTTAGGCTGTCATAAGTCATGTATGTAGGTAAAGGGGGGTACTGTTAATTGAAAAAAAAAATAATAAACTGAAGCCTTAAAAACTTAAATTAAGAACAGTTGTGGTGAACTTAGAGGAAGGGGTTCGGGATTTCTCTTCCGAAAATTTTTCGATGCTGAAATATTTAAAACACTACTTTAGACTGGATTTGAGTGCCTTTTGAGGGACATGATTCGTAGCCCGCCCTTGGGTGAGGATTCAGTTCCCCTATTGCTTTTTTTAATTAATGAATATTGGATAGTGTTCCTGGTTTAAAAAAGATATCTACTTCACTGAAACTGTTTTTTATTGCTAATTTTACCACCTGCTATCATATAAAAGAATTCTTTTACAAATGAAGACTAGGAGGGAAGGGGGATGGTGCCAATGTGTTATGTTGCAAAAGTTAAAATCTTATGCCCCAAGCTATTTTATTGCTACAACGAAAAGGTTTACCATCGGCAAAAAACTAATGACTTGGAGCCCCGAACGCTTTTACCCCTAACATCATCGAACATGGTCTAAAATTGCGTTTTTAGAACTTCAATTTCGAAATATTACTAAAAGAGAGTTCAACTCCATCCCTTCGATATTGAATTCAAAAAGCGTATAAATGTTATGAACGATCGAGTACAATTTCGTTTTTAAAGCTTCAATTTCGGGGAGAGCCAGCGCCCCCCTTCCCGAGTCTTTCTATAACATTTTTGAAGATTGCCCAATATTGTGATTTTGGGACTATCAGTAAGAAAAAAATGATGTAAGAGAGTCCCTGAACTTGAACAAAACGGCCTACCATTGCGTTTTTCGTACTTCAATTTAAAACATTTCTGAAGGAGAGCCCCCAGACCCTCCGTTATTGGTGGTTTTAAGGTTTCTGGAACTACAACATCAAAACGCTTAAATATTACAATTTAAACTAGGTCCATGTTGTTAGAAAAGTCAAAAGCGAAAAATTCAAAGTAAACACAGATTCAAAAACTGCCATAGTCAAAATCTACAACATTTATACGCATAAATTTTTCCTTTAGCACACATGGGGGGGGGGGGGAGCTCAAAATATTTTCCGTCTTGAACACATCACCAAACTTGCACCCATGGACAGTTTAAAATTAGTTGAAAAATAGCTACACTTTAAAGGAGAAACAATAAAGATTTCAATTCTTAATGTTTATCTTGTTAATGTAAAATTTTATTTAGAAGCATTTTAACAGGATTGCATAGTTAAAAGAACCAGCTTAGATTATTGGAATTTTATATTCTCTGACTCCTTTACCCCAAAATTAATCAGACTCCTACTCCACAGCCAGGACCCAGCTGCAGACTCGGAGGAAACATCTACAACTCCTAGAAATTTTTAACTCCGACTCGGACTCTTTTACCCCAAAATTGATGCGACTCCCGCAGCCCTGCATTTTATTGCCTTATTTATAGTCTTATTTTCCTCTTTAATAACTGCTATTGTAAAATTTGTTAGTTTATTTTTAAAAAAAGCATGGGATCAAGCTTATCTTCTTAAAAGTAGGTACACATAGCCAGTGATATAAAATACCTGGATATTTATTTTTGGGGATGAATAACCCAGCTATGTACCCAAATAAATACACAAAATGGGTATTTTTCCTGGATATTTACTTTCCAGTATACCCTTATTTGTGTGTAATGATATCGCAACATAAATAAAATGCAGTACAACATCGATATCTCAAATCTCACGGAAAGGGAAAAAAAATTTCCAGTTATCACGGTTTTAAGAAGATTACAAGATTAACTCTCACAATTACACACAGCATACACTATATACATTTATATATGCACTATGGGACCACTTTGAATTATGATTAATAAGATAGTCTTCAATATTTTACTAGATATGAAATTTTATAATTGTCGAAAGTGTACAGAATGAGATTTTGAAACAAACAACAGTTTCAACTTTGCTTTTTTATCTAAAAATTTAAAAATTCTAATTTTATCTTCAAACAGTAGCTTTCAAGGTTCAAAAACTTTTTGGCAGCAATTTTGTATTAGTTAAAAAAGCAGAATGATGAAAATGAGGAATGCATTTTCCCTTTTCACTTGAAAACTGACAAAAAATTGACCCCTGTCCTCAAAGTGGACAACATGTTCAAAAGAAATGCTTAAAGATTCTAAACTCTGGGGAAAACACAGAGATAAAAAGAACTACAGCATTCCCCTCATACCTACACTCCCCTGTTATCTTATTTCAATCCCCTATTCTCAAAATTTCCAAGAAAAGGGATGAAAAACTTCAAGCAATTGTCTCTGCAACTGATTTTACTACAAAAATTGCCAAAGAAAAAATACATTTGAAAATTGCTTCTCTTTGAAAAATTTCGACATATCAAGGATTTAAAAAAATAAATTTTGAGATAACCCTATAGAAAATACATAGGAGTTTTTATGGAAAATGTAGGGGAATTTTTTTCCCATAGACATCAAGGGTTTCAAGATAAAGAGGTTCAAGATATCAAGATTTGACTGTATAGTTGAATGCAAAGAAAAGTAAAAAATTTGAACCCTTTTTACAAATTTTTAATCTTATGGACTTAAAATATTCAATTAGGGAAGATAATTGTTATGCAACATCATGCAGTTTTCATGCAATACCTGATTTAAACATCTACCCTTTTTTACTAATAATATAATTGCCAGATTTAAAACTAAGTTTTGGTCAATTCAAAAGGAAAGAATGCCAAGTTTGACTTTTAAATGGGGACGAAAGAGGATAGTGGAAACCAGAATCAATGATAGCAAGAATTAAAGGGGGAATCGTATATCTTTCTGAAAGTAATAAATGAAACACATGTTACAAGGTTTTGTTCATTTTAAGAGGAAAATATACATTCATTCAAACATTTCAGAGTCCGACTTTGATTTTGAATAGTCATCCAAATTGCACAAGTTATCCAATTTTCTTGTATTAGCACTTTCATTCATTTCTAGTTCTTATTCTTTTTGTTTTGTCTTCCCTTTCACAGTGTAGCTGTTTCCAATTATAGGATAGATGTTTGAGCATAGCCACTCTGTCAGATTTTTCAAAACTTTTTTATTGTAAACTGAAAATGCTGAGGGTTCTTTCATCTGCTGTAAATGTAACTGATGCATTTAAAACGTGCTAAGCTACTTTAAAACACATGTTCCTCACAAACTTCTACACCATACCTAGCAAGTAGCTAGAACTTTGTTAAGGGAATCCCCCCTTTCCAAGGTTGCACAAACTTCAAAAGAGAATGATTGCTAAAGTAGAATTATTGGCTGATAATGACATCAAGATACATCCAATTAAAAGTAATTGTTAAAATATAATGATTAACTAAAATTAATTAAATAATTAAAACTGAGAGAGCCGTTTGTTAAAATTAGTTCACAAAAATGCTAGATTAAGTGGCAATTAATTGTTGTCAATTTATAAAATTAAACTAAAAGCTATCCTATACACATAGGCGTCCTGTCAAACGTCCTGTTCTGATGCTTTGAAAATGTGTGATATAAGTCCTTTTAATGAACAGTTCACAATAAAAGAAAATCGGGAAAAAAAAACTGTACTAGGGACTACTTGGAAAGTGCAGGTGATCATTTAAAAAATATTAGAGCTTTGTGATATATTTCAAAATAAAAATGTAAACATATACTTATGCTCACTATATTTGAAAAAAATAAATACGTAACTTATAAATCTATATCTATGGAGTTGAATGTACGTAGTCTGGCCTATAAATACGCGAACCGAAGCCATACAAATTTATTTTGCAAAATTTTCTCCACATTGATTTTGTCCCCTTCAAAGTACTCTCCATTCGTTGTTATGAACTTATCCCATCTTCTTTTTCACTCTTTAAAACACATTTGGAAGTCCTCAGCAGTTAGGCTCTTTAGTTGTCTCATCGTTTCTCACTTTATCAAGACCAAATCTTCCCAATGATGTCCCTTCATCACATTTTTGCATTTTGGGGATAGGAAAGTGTCACAGGGTGTGAGATCTGACGTATAAGGAGGATGATAATGGATGGTGATTAAATTTTTTTGCCCCATATCTGGCGAACAATCAATGTTGAATGCACTGGTGCATTGTCAGGGTGAAGGATCCATCCATTGCCTTGAGTCAAATTTGGTTGCACATAGTGATGTAAAATACCGGGTATTTATTTTTAGGGGTAAATACACAGGGTATATACCCGGGTAAATACCCATTTTGGGTATTTACCCGGGTATTTATTTCAAAAATTTATATTCAACTAAAATACTTTTCTGTATGTATTTCACTATGTATATATACAGGACTATTCCAAAAGTTATGCAATTTTTTTTAAAGTAATTTATTGAACAGAATTGCACAAACACTTAAAATTCTTCAAAGTAATGTCCTTGGGCTTCAGCACATTTCTTCCATCGTCTCTGCCATGACTGGTAAGTGCCCTGATAGGCGTTTTTGGGGACCTCCACATTTTTAGGGTCTTCGTCATGACTGATTGGATCTCTTTCAGGGATGAAAAATGGGTTCATTTTGGGCTTGCCTTAAATCCGAGGGAACAAAAAGAAGTCTGTCGGGGCGACATCATGACTATAGGGGGCTGGGACAGCATTTTCACCTGGTGAACCAGAGGTCTCCTGGGTCAGGAACTCGCAGATTTGTAGCGCGTTATGGCAAGGTGCTTCAGCACGAACTTGCCTCACAACTTTTCTCATCGCAAAATCTTGATAAATGCGTAACACAGCAGTAGACGACATGTTCAGTTTGTTTGCAACCATCTTGATAGTGAATCGAGGGTCAAAGTCCAACAATTGAGGAACACGTGCCATATTGCTGTCAGTTTTGCTGGTTGACGGCCACCCAGAGCGTTGTTCCTCTTGAAACTCTTCCTGGCCCTCTTTAGAGGTCTTTAACCACCTCAAAACTTGTGAATAGGACAGAAAAGAGTCCCGGTAAGCCTCGCCATGGGCGCCCTTGTAGGGGGCAAGTGGGGGCTCAAGAACTCTTAGAATCCTCTTAGAAATTAGAATTTCATTGCTTTTAGTACTTTTCTCTTTGCAAAAATGTAAAAACATTTCTTTTCCAGCCATTAATGAATAAGTTATTAAAAATGCTAAATTTTAATAACTCTAATCAGAACTGAAATCGGTTTCTATGAAGAAATTTCTTGCTAAATTATGGGGAAAATATATGAGCCCTCCCCCCCCCCCTAAAAATTTTGCATATGGACACCCTTGAGCCTCACGAATCATTTTGTTAGTCTCCTCAAGAGATTTTGTTGGTTAAGCAACAAAACTTAATCACATACCATTTTTCCCATGACACGGTCGATGCACCGAGGTTAACATTAACTTACGTTCGGCTACTTCCACAGTGCGGAGAACCCTGAGACTGGTTTTCCGGGAAACCTTAGGGTCCCCCTCACCTAAACTAAGTAGTTCGATTATACTCATACTAATAACAGCGTGCCTGGAAAAAATCATTGCATTACTTTCAGAATGCACCTTGTACCAACCATATACGAAACAATTTCGCCCAAAAACTGTATTTTGATCAAATATTTAAAGAATTATTGTATGAAACAACTTAGCAGTCTAATATGATATTCACATTAAATGTGTTGGATATGCCTAATCAATGTTGATAGCCAAATTTCAGGTATAAAAGGCATTCTACAAAAACTAAAAAGCTTAACTGGTTACAAAAAAAAAAAGAAAACATCTTCTCCAATTATGACATTGTAAAGAAAGATTCATTGGTTCACGATATGTTTCTTTCATAATTTCATTAAGTCTTTCAATAAAAAATATTATAAACTGTGTAAAACATATGTATCAGTTTTAACAGTTATTTCCTATTTAGATTTAAAAAAAAAAAATCCCCATTCACTTTTTTTTTTTTTTGTAAAATACCCAGTTTTTGGGTATTTACCAAGACCTTGGGTAAATACCCAAAAAATATTTACGTACCCACTGGGTATTTACCCGATCCACATCACTAGTTGCTCACGATGCGCACAATCTTGATCAAACACTTGAGAACTGTTGCTCCGTGATTTCATCGATTTTAATTTTCGACAAACAGTAAAAACAAAGCCAACAAGAACTAACTTAACTTGCAACATACGTTCAGTTTGGCAATCTGCCAAGTACTAACAGCTCATTAGGTGTCAAGCATCTATCGCCGACAGTTAGCGGGACTATAGTCCATGTCTTGGCCGCTAGATTGCACAAGTTCCCGTATTTATTGGACAGACTACTTATAACTGTGCAGTTCCGCAACCTTGTCTGATTTGAACAAGGTTTCAGGCTAAATTCAGCTACCCCCTTGATAAAAATACTAGCAAGGTTTCATTTTAAAAACTTGAATCAGTTCTTTATTTATGTTTATAACATTCTTTCGGCAATACGAAATTTAGAATGAAATTTCAAATCTTATTAGTTTTTAAATTATCATTTCTAATCATTTAAAAGCTTGAATAAACTATTAACTCTTTGAGGAACATAGGCTTCCTTCAATGCATCCATGTATTTATTTATTTATTTTCTTCAGCCAACTGACAGTGAGTTCAATAGCTGAAAAAAAAAAAAAGAAAATATAGAAGAATACAGCCTCAAGCGAAGCCACTGTACCTCAAGGGTTAAAAAGTGTTTGAAAAACTTAAAATTAATAGAAAAGTCATATTGCCGATATTTTATCATTAACATTATTTTTTGGCAAGAAATTGAAAAAATAAGCTATCTTAGGATCACTTACGTTTTTTTTTTGGGGGGGGGATGTGTTAGGCCTTTTGCGGATCCAGTGCAAACCACCGATATGACATTCAGTTTTTCATTTGCCACCATTAAGGTGTGGCTGTTAATGTCATAAGAAATTTTGATGCCCAGTTTTCACCAGATGAAACACCCAAATCTCTTCGATGCGAAACTGCACTAGGGATTTAATTCTGTTAAGAGCATTCAAAGACAAACGAATATCTAAGGGATCTTTTACATGCCGAGTAATGGAATGTATAATGAATTAAACTAAGCATCTATGTGGAATATCGTAATATGACAAGATGCCGTGAAACATGGCGATGGAACAGGATAAAAGAATAAACGATTAACAAGACAAAATCTTTATTATTACATTACGAACAAGAATAAACACAACAGTTAGAAAACATCCATTTCGGTTACAGTTATGCAGTGTTGCCAAAACACAGATAACTTGTATCAAAATACTAATTGCTCCATACATTGCAATACCTTCCTCTACAAATTCATTCGTACCAGTGGCTTGATTTGACGTTTAGGGCGTTCATTCACATTTAATTTTACCGGTGATGGAATAGGTTTAACAGTCTCATTATTACGATCAATTTTGTCAGATTCCACCATACTTGGCTCTAATCCCTTTTCATCAATCTTAATTTTAGGTTTTTTCGACTCTATATTGGCCCCTTTATTAATTGGTAAATGTTCATTGGCATGCTTACTAAAATCCACTAAATTACACTTAATATCGCAAATACCATCCTTGTTTGTACTGTTATCAGTAACTTCAATTTCACTTTTGTCGATAATTATTTGGTTTAAATGCCTTTTCCAAATTAGATCCTCCTTTATCAATTTACACATGTAAATCCTATCCCCCAGTACTTCATCTATTGTGCAATGAACCCAACACTTTTTATTTGGATTTCAATAATCCCTGCAAAGTACTCTATCCCCCTCTTTAAAAATTTCATCTCTTGAACCTCTGTTTACCACCATACCTGATTTATTTCCTTCCTTCAATAAATCCAATCTAGTTCTAACTTTATTTTTGAAAATTAAACTAGTGGGTGTTACACCTGTAGTTACATGAACTGAATTTCAATAGTGAAAAAGCTATCTGTTCATTAACGTTTCCAAACTTACACCCTTATTTGATAGTGTTTTTAACAATTTACTCAAGCTACGCTTGAAATTCTTGACGGCATTTTCTGCAAATCCATTAGTGGCAGGATGAAATGGTGGTGATGTTAAAAACTTGATTCCATTCATATACAGAAAATTTATGAATTTCCCCCGATTCAAAATCTCTCCCATTGTCGGTTTCAACAACTTTTGGTAGCCCAAAGCGCGCAAAACACTCTCGGAACTTTTCAATACAAGCATCAGCTTCCATACTACTCATGATAAATGTTTCAACCCACTTAGAATATGAATCAACAATAAGTAAAATCATTTTACCTCCAATAGGTCCCAAAAAATCAGCATGAATTTTTTCAAAAAAAAAATAACTAGCTCTGTTTCCTGGAATAATTTTACTTTTCTGAGGCTCTGGCTTAGATTCCGAGCAAACACTACAACTGTTGACACAGTCCTCTATATCTGAATCTAAGCCTGGCCACCAAAAATAAGCTCTAGCATTACTTTTCATTTTTACAATACCTTCATGAGTACTATGGAGCTCCCTTAGAAGTTGTTTTCTACATTTGGTCGGCACGACTACTCTGTACCCCTACATTATTACTCCTTGATCCACAGAAAACTCATCTTTTCGACTACAATACTTCTTAACATCCTCATCCATAACTTTTTGTGGAAAACCATAGGTTATATAATTGAACAATTTTCCGAGAACTGGGTCTTTCCTTGTTTCTGATCTGATTTTGAATAGGTCAACAGGGATATAATTTTCTATAAAATGAACATAATCATATTCCTCAACTGTAACAGAATTTCCAGAAACAGGATACCTTGATAATGCATCTGCCTGAATATTTAAATTTCCTTTTATGTACCGTAAATTATAATTAAAACCTGATAAAAACAAAGACCAACGCTGAAGACGACCTGCTACCATTGGAGGTAAAGTGCGGTTTTCCCCAAAAAGTGCCAGCAATGGCTTATGATCGCTTACTAGTTCGAATTTTACCCCTATCAAATACTGATACAATCTTTGAAAAGCCCAATAAATTGCTAAAGCTTCCTTGTATATTATTGAATAATTTTTCTCTGCCGGATTAAAAACTCTGGATATAAAACAGGTTGGTCGCTCAGATTTATCATTTAGTACATGTGATAACACTGCCCCTATACCATTTTGGCTTGCATCACATGCTAACCTCAATGGTTTCGACCTATCAAAATGAATCGGAACCTGATCCGATGCTAGTTCTTTTTTGCATCATCAAAGGCTTTTTGACATGCATCAGTCCATTTAAATTCTGCATCCTTTTGCAATAAATCATATAGTGGTTTCATTTTTGATGCTCGATTTTTAATGAACTTTGAGTAACAATTAATCATTCCCGTGAACACTCTAACATCTTTTACCGATTTAGGACATGGGAAATCTAAGATACCGTTAACTTTCGTATCATCTTTTGTTAGACCATTTTTACTGATGGTATGCCCCAAGTATTTGATATTTTCTTTGAAAAATTCACATTTTCTTAAATTAACTCGAAACCCTGCGCTTTGCAATCTACCCAAAACTGCCTCCAAATTTTTAAAATGTTCCTTTTTATTTCTCCCAGTTATTAATATGTCATCTAGAAAATTTACTGTGCCTTCTAGGCCTTGTAGGGTTTTTTCAAGTATCCTTTGAAAAATGGCACAAGCTGGTTTAGTTCCATACGGTAAACGATTTACTGAATAAATACCATAAGGTGTGCTCCAAGCGAGCAACCATTTTGTTTCCTCGTCTAATATCAATTGGTTGTATGCATTAGACAAATCTAATTTACTGAAACTTTGCCCTCCCTGTAACGCTGCAAAAAGTTCCTCTATCCTTGGTAAAGGGTGATTATCTTTCAAATATTTGTTTACTGTTTTTTTGTAATTTGCACATACTCTTATGTCTTTGCCATTAGCTTTCATTACAGGAACCAAAGGTGTCCCCCATTGAAAATTGTCTATCCTAGAAATGACCCCTTTTCTCTCTAAATTTTCTAATTCTGACTTGTCTTTTTCTTTAAAAGCAAAAGGGATTGGTCGTGGTTTATGAAAAACAGGCCTCACATCATTTTCAACTTCTAAATGTATTTTCTCCCCATTATATGCACCCAATTCCTCATTAAACACTTCTGCATAATTGGATAACATTGATTGCAATTCCAAATTTTTTTCTACTGAAATTTTGTTTACATTGGTACTACCAACAACAATATTTAGACCAAAATCATTTAACACATTGCGTCCTAACATTAATTTTTCAGATTGCTTTACAATGATTACATCTACATTTTTTGAAATGCCATTAATCTCCATCAGAACATTAATTTGTCCCTCCGGTGTTAATATTTGTCCACCATAGAACTTCAACTTAACATTTGCAAGTTCCAGTACGAAATTTCTCAAATTTCTTTAATAAAAAGACAAAGGAATGCGTGTAACCCCTGCACCAGTGTCAACCTCCATTTAAACATTTTTAGCCCCTATATTAATGTCTAACAACAAAGTTGTTTACACAGTTAACTTCTACACTAAACATATTAACATACTCTACTTCAACATCATCATTCACAGAATTTACACTAACATTAAATTTACACAGTTTTGCCAGGTGGCCTTTATGTTTGCAATTCCTACATTTGAAATCTTTATACTTACATTTTCGAAAATCATGATGCCCTTGGCCACAATGAAAACATTTAACATCACTATGAACATTCACCTTCTTTTTCCCTGGCGATGACGCAATTTTCCCTTTCGGCGGTTTTGTTTTCGCTTGCACCGTGTTGATCTCCACCTGCCGAATCTCCTGCAGTAAAATTTCTTTACTCTGGGCAATGTCTAACAAATTTGACAGTGATGTAGTTAACCTTTCTGCACACAGACAATCCAAAATCCTACCAGGCCTCATTCCCGCCACGAACTTGTCCTTGACTCGTTCTTCTAAATGTGCACCCAATTCACAGTCAGTTGCTTGCCTTTTCACTTTGACGTACCATTCGCGAACCGATTCTATTTGCAACTGTCGCAACGTATCAAAAACGATTCGTTTACGGTATACCGAAATAGCCGGTTTGAACTGCCCTGTCAGAAGCGTTTTCAATTCTTCAAAACTCTTCTGGGCTGGCGTATCAGGATCACACATTTTCTTTAAGATTTTGTAGACTGCTTCATTTATTGTTGTAAGCAAAACAGGAACTCTACGGTCTTCTTCCAGCTTGTTTGCCAGAAAATATTGCTCCAGGCGTTCAACGAAAATGTTCCAATCATCACTTATATTGAATTGGCTTATCGATGTTACGATTCCTGTATTCACCACCGTTACAGGCGTGCTTGTCGGCCCCGTCGTTGTCATTGTACTGATTCAAAAATTAAATTGGAACTTTTTTCCAAAATTAACGTTCAGCATTCCAGCAATTTATACTCGTCAATTTGGAATATCATAATATGACAAGATGCCATGAAACATGGCGATGGAACAAGATAAAAGAATAGATGATTAACAATACAACATCTTTATTATTACATCGATTCCGAATCACAACTGACTACAACTGTATTTATGTCAAGGACTGCATACTAAGTGCCTTGCCTCCATTATTTTTTATACCGATAGATGGCAGCACCATCACCGGATCGAACAGTTAATGAGAATTTAGAACTAGACCAGGAGCTAATAGCTACCTGGTGCTAGCACCCCCAGAGGTATCGTTTCACTTGGAGGACATTGAGACCACGAGCATATTTAACATCGTCCAGTCCCCTTTAACACTTTCCGGCGCGGTGGTCACAAAAAGGGACACCAATTTCAAAAATTTCTTTAAAAAAAAGTTTTTTCTTTAAAACTCCAAAAATCGCTGCATTAGTTGCTTTTATTTCTCTTTAATGCACACAGATGGCAGCACTATTAAATATGACTAATTGTTGGCTTAATTTCTTGTTTAAAATACCTCGATTTTCAAACTCAAATACAATATTTTTTCCAAGATTTTAAAATTTACACCATAAACTAAATTAGTCAACCATTTTCTCTCAGGAATCCTGAGCTAATCAATCATAATTTTGCAAAAGATTCGAGTTCATTTTTGAATGCATAAACAAAGTTTCTTTCCAGGTGTCCACACCGCCCGTCTAGAGCATTGATCTCATTTTTGTGGGTGAAAGATGTAATTTGATACATTTCAGAAAGGGGGGACCAAAAGAATAGTTTACAATGGGCTTTTGTTTATTTATTTTGGGTTCTTGACCCAGAACAGGTGAATTTGAAGGTCCATGACTGCACACATTTGAGATCTGCTTTTCTTACCAGATAGTTGTATACTTTTTTTATTATCAGCTTTGATATTATTTTTTCTGTAAATGGTATTATACAGTCGTATTTTTTCATTTAATATTTTATAGCACAAAAGGAATGCACATAAAGCAAGAACAATGTGCCAAAAATATTTTTAACATTTTAAGTTGCTTATTTAGATAATTTTATATAATCTATATGAACTTTCTTGAATTTTACTTCATCTTTATCTTATAATTTTTATAGTAAAAATATTGAATTTTGTGTTCTAAATATTCTTAATGGCATAAATTATTGGAATAAGTAGTAAAAATGCTTAAGAGCTTAAAATATTTGAAATTACTCCAATTGTCATACGAGGTAAACATAACCACTTCAGAAAACAATTTCTGCTCTAGGAGGGCGGTGGTCACAAACGGGGACACCACCCCCAGCTGGAGGGGGTGAATTAAAAAAAATTTTGACTGTAAAATCTATGTCCAGATAACCAATTTATCCCATCCATTGTGTTTTCTAATTATATTTCTAAAATTTTAATGACCCGCGCCTGTAAGGGTTAATGACGACGGTGGGTCTTCGACCATCGAGGTTTGAACTCGGGACCCTCCGGCCCCGAATCTGACACTCTACCGATCGGGCTACCATGGCCCCTTATTACATCACGAACAAGAATAAACACAACAGTTAGAAAACATCCATTCCGGTTACAGTTATGCAGTGTTGCCAAAACATAGATAATAACTTGTATCAAAATACTAATTGCTCCATAGAGTGATACATTGCAGTATTTTTATTTTAACAAAATTTTGGAAAAAATATAAATGATTGCTTTTTACAATTTTTTTTTATAATTTCATGAATGATTTAAACATTTATTGGCGATTTTCGTCTGATATATTCGATATGATGCTTCATATCAGGAGAAGGCAATGCACCTCCTGTCTCACCACCAAACAAGAGTTTTGTTTATTCTGTTTATTCAAAACAACTTCTGTACAAATCAGTCTTTTTCAAATTAAAAATATAACTGAAGTTAACTACAGGGAAAATCGCTATATGCTCTATTACGAATTAACGCAAAAATATTTTATACTTAATATGGTTACTTTACTTTCAGTAAAATATCATTATGTGTTATTGATAAGTTGCATAAAATAAAATAAATAGTAGTAGAATACTTTAAGAGAAATAGTCCATAATTGTGGTCTGTTTTTCTTTTTGAACCAAAAACAAGGACTCCTCAACATTATTGAGTTCGTTTATTTGTAGTTGACTTTTCCTGCGTTTGCAGGAAGTGCCTAATGATATCAATGGCTTTTATTTCATTGCACCTTGACGGCACTGGCATATTTTCATCTTTGTCAGAGCTTGATGCTACTTTTTCCAAGTTTAAAGTTCTGTTGTTTAAGGCCTCTAGAATATCAGTCTTCCACACTTCTTGAAGTGTTAAGCTCAGAGTCAATATGGACAAATTTGTAACAAGTAGAGTCGCCCGCTGCCATTTCTATGGCGGTAGGTAACACTAACTTACCACTTAAAAGGACCCCAATGCCACCACACCACACCACTAAAAAGGAATTTCAGGCAAAAAGTTCATTAAATGAGTCTGAATAAAAGCCAACTGAAACAGTTGCCTCTGGTAACATCTATAACTGATTTTCATGCTGAATCAATAATTTCAATGACATCCAATACGGAAACTTTGATTTCTTCACAGTTATCTACGAATTTAAATCCTTATAAGACTGTGGGTATGCATTGTATATTCATTACCTCAATTACTTTTACAGTGATTCTTTTTTACAGTTGTGTGGTGAAAACATCAATAAAATGCCCTGTTTTGAAGCTGAAGTTAGAAGATTCGTCAAGGACAAAGCCTATTAATAGAGGTAATTTAATTACTTGCATATTTTTCACGACACTGCCAGAAGGTAAATTAGTGTGACTTGCCTATTTAACAATAGCTATTTTTATAGAGTTGTAATTTTGCCCTTGTGTGATGATTTTTTATATTGTCGAAGTTATTAACCAGGTGTCTGTTATCGCGAGCTGACGTCACATTTCGGGGTCCACTCCCGGATTTTCGAGCTGTCGAGCCCTCGTCCGTCCACTGCTTCCAAACGCATGATTTTGCTGCTGCTATTACGCTGCACACGAGTGGCTACTGCACGATAAGACAATTCAGCTTCATGAAGGACGACGATTCTGCCTCATTCAAACTTCGAAATTTGCTCAAATTTCGCTTTCTTTCGTCGAAGGGGCATAATAAAGATTCAGTTAATGTTTACTCTAGTATATAACCACCGATAATCATACACGCCTCGCTACAGCCGTCTATGTATATTCGGTTCGATCCGCCGTTCAGAGGGCGCTGCTGAGCATATGCATGCGCTACCGGTCTGCAATTCTAATCATTTGCATATCATGCCCTACTTTACATTTCCTGCACTTTTCAGCTCACTCGCGTAAGTCCTTCATGGTGTTGCAATTTTCAGAAACAGGAGTGTATTTTGGAAGTAAAGGATGCAAATGACGATGTTGAGGCATGAGCGTTTCTCAAAAAACAGTAAAGCAAGAAAGAAACAATAAGACAGTTCAAAGTATATTAACTAACTTCTTTAGCACTGTACAGATATAAAAATGACACAAAGCAAAGAGGATCATTGATCTTCATTGGAGACTAATAAACTGACTAGGACCGGCCTAGCTGAGCCCAGAACCTGTTGCTGGTCGTCACATTTGTATTAAGATTAAGCCTTAAAATTCTAAATTTTTTATAATTTGATATGATTACTCGGCTTATTCAGCTTTTAATTTCAAGTCCCACAGTTAACCTTTGTTCATTGATATTATGAATGGTTTTTGGAGTTATTTGGTTAACTAGTTTGACTAATTAAAACTTTATTTATTATATTATGTATTCATTTCATTCAGCTCTTTATTTCCTTCACCACAAGTAGCATTTGGTTTTGGATATCAAGTTCAGTTCTCGGGTTAGGCAGCTAATTAGTTAAACCAATCAAAACTTTCAAATTTAATTTTGTTCTAACCATATCAAGTATCATTTATCATCACCCAATCATTTTAATCATAATTTCATTAACCACAGGCTATTTTGTGTCTTTAATATTCTAATCCGATGACTTTTCTCAATTGCAGATATTTATATATGGATGATTTAACAAATCCTGTAATTATGTATCAGTGACAACAATTATAGAAAAGAACAAGTAGGTTTTAAGAAAATCATTTTGATTTTCAATGTAGGCATTATTTCTCCGGGTTTAATGCATTTAGGAATACAATTTTTTTTTATCAAAGAAAAAAAATCCTTTTAATTAAAAGGCTTAGTACAAACCCAAATGAAAATAGTCTTTTAACATCTTTTAATAAAGAAGACTCATAAAAATTAATGTTTATTGATTCTTCCACCATTCATACATTCAAAAACATTGCAAATAGTTCCCCAAGAAAAGAAGAAAGGTACAATCATGAAATTTTGGATATAAGAAGAGTGACATCTGATATGCAAATGATCCAAGTTTGGTGTCAATACGCATGACTGTTTACCTTACAGTATTGGTGAAATCGGGGAAAAGGTGCAATATATAAACCAGTGCATAATTTAAGATTTGTAAATGTTACGATTACATCCGGATTGTCGGATAACCTTAATGAGTAAAGGAGGCGAGCTAGAAAGCGTTTCTCACAGAAAAGTGAGTTTGAGGAAGGTTTGATAATCCAGGGTTCGTACGCTCCTTACAAACTTCTTATAAACTCCTGCGTTTTAAGAAAAAATAAGGGCCCTTTAAGCTCCTGAATTTTGCTCTTATCTCCTTACAAACTCCTTATTTTTTTTTATTCTACATGACCTTAAAGATTTTCTGCTATCGCCAATCCGATAGGAGTCATTAGTGATTAGGTTTTTCCGAATTTTACCGGGATTCCGCTATTTTTTTGTCTGTTAATACCGGAAATCCGATTTTTTTGCTGGACTATTTTCTTCCTCACATCCAAAGTTTTTTCCCCAAACTTCTGACATTATGTCGATAGTTATTAATAATATAACATCTTGTACTTGTTAAAGTACCTTTCTATTTTTTTTTTTTTTTGCTTTAATAAATTCTTTTATTTGCCGTTTTTAGACTGTTGATGCATTCATTTTGATTAAAGCAATCTCTTTGCATCCAATATGGGAATCGAATTTTTCTGATTTTTTATGCTTATTATTCTTTTTCAGGGACAAATAAATGAAATTTCTTTTTATTCATATAAAAATCAAAGTTAAAATTTTCAAGCCGAATTCTGTGCCCTTTATGAGAGTCAAATGTTAAAATCTAAATCGCTAGTTTAATTTGATTTTTGCTTCAATTACGTCAATTGCCATTAATAATACGCTTATTGTAGAGCTTCAAAATGTGATTCTAAAATAATTTACTTGAATAAATTCTTTTATGTGCCTTTCTTTATACTTTTAACGCGTTCACTTTGAAAATCGCAATCTCTTTGCATTCACCATTGGTATAAGATTTTTCGAATTTGTGATGCTTACTTTGCCTTGTGAAGACGCAAAAAAATTAGGTTCATTTACATTTTTATTAAAATCATCAAATTGAAAATACATAACATATTTTAACAATAGATGAAAGAGCAACTTAATAGCTAAACAGTGGTGCCACTATTTCCTAGAATTATTTTCATACTTTTTCAAAGAAAAATTCTTAAAATTTGTCTGTTTTCTATGTTTATCAGCCTAGAGTCACACAAAAGTTTTGAAATGATCTACAAAATTTTGATCTATTTTGAAAATTAAATGAAATAATTTGTACAATTTTTTCTAAAGGATCCCTAATATTTAAATTGAATTTTCTTTATTTCAATCTCGTATGAGTAACCTTTTGTTTCTGTGCCAGAAACAAACACAAGCTTTGCTGAAAATTGTTTGTTGTATTTGAAATTTGTCCTTTTGTATCCTGTAAATATTTCCATTATTTTGATAGTTAGGAAGTTATTTTGGCCGCTATTACTTTCAGTCGACTTATTATAGTTATGTTAGCAATTACAGTTGGCTCTCTGTTTAACTATGCTCTATTTAACGATTTTCTCTATTTAAAGACGGCCTTTCACGGTCCCGGATGCTCCTTTATAGTTTTAAAAGCATTCTATTTAAGGACGATTTTTTGTGGTCCCTTGAAAGTCGTTAAATAGAGAGCCAACTGTATTTTATTTTTTTAAGGGTTTTTTTTTTTTTTTTTGGTTAGGAAATTACTTTTTTTTTTTTTTTTGAGAAAATACTAATTTTCTATCAATATCACTTATTTTTTATTCATTTTCAAAATAAAACATATTTCAATGATTACCCCCCCCCCCCTTGTATTTGAATTTGATTCTGAGACAATTAAAGTCTAAAAAGCAGTAAATGCACATTTTACTATAAATTTAGTATGTTCATACATTCACTGTATTTTATGAAAGCAAAAATTAATACTATTAGAGTTGTACATATTTTTTCTGAAATTTGTTTTAAAAAATGCATCTTTAAACACGAAACTAGTCCTTAAGAAATAAAAGGAACTCCTTTAAAACTCCTTACTTTTGATTTTAAATGTTGAGTATGAACCAAGGGCGGATCCAGGCTCCGGTTAAGGGGGGTCACCAAACGTGTACCTACAAACAACGATATCTTGGTGGGGGGATTACGACATGATCGTCAAAAAAAGGGGGTTTCTTCGGTCTAAATCGTAGTTTTACCATATTTCGTTATGTATGAAGAATCTGAAAACGTTGGTATTGAATTCTTGTGCTTGTTTCTTACTTACCAACAAATCGTTGTTGCATTATTAGCATATATAAAACAAAAAATACAGTATGCTTCTAAGAAAACTATGTATATTCTAATTGTTACAATTTTTAAACTTTGTGGAGGCCTGATTTTTTTAATTTGAGCTAGGAGCAGCAGCAGTCATTTATGTTGGTCAACGCACTAGATTATACTAAAATGAAAATGAAAAAATTATAAAATGAACAAGAATTTCAAATTGTGCAAATACCATACTGAATAGTCAGTAGCAGATTTTAGGGGAAGTACAGGGGGTTCAGGCCCCTCCTAAAGGAATTTATTAATGCAACTATTTCATTTACTTTTTTAATTGACTTCTCTTTTACATAAATAAAAAATTTTCAGTCATGAAAAAGAACACAAAACATACAAAGTATATTTGATTAAAAGTATTTTGTTTGCTAAGGAAGTACAATAGACTCTCTCTATTCTGAACACTCATTGGACCGAACAAAAGTCTTCAGTTTAAGAGGGTGTTCATTATAGGGGGAGATGGAAGTAATGCATACGTGATTCCCGGGACCATCAAAATGTGTTCAGAATATCTGGGTGTTCAGGTAAAAGAGTCAACTGTACTTCAGGAGTCAGAGGCCAGAGCGGCAGAATACATTTAATTCATCCAAGAACCTAATACCGCGTTTTGTCTGTTAATTCCTCTTTGAAGGAATCAACTATTAACATTTTAAAATAATGTGTAGCCTAGAAGAGTCATTTCTATCCAAGAAGCTATTTTGGAAACAATAGATTTTTTTGTCTGTTAATACCGGAAATCCGATTTTTTTGCTGGACTATTTTCTTCCTCACATCCAAAGTTTTTTCCCCAAACTTCTGACGATTATGTCGATAATTATTAATAATATAACATCTTGTACTTGTTAAAGTACCTTTCTATTTTTTTTTTTTTTTTTGCTTTAATAAATTCTTTTAATTTGCCGTTTTTAGACTGTTGATGCATTCATTTTGATTAAAGCAATCTCTTTGCATCCAATATGGGAATCGAATTTTTCTGATTTTTTATGCTTATTATTCTTTTTCAGGGACAAATAAATGAAATTTCTTTTTATTCATATAAAAATCAAAGTTAAAATTTTCAAGCCGAATTCTGTGCCCTTTATGAGAGTCAAATGTTAAAATCTAAATCGCTAGTTTAATTTGATTTTTGCTTCAATTACGTCAATTGCTATAATTAATACGCTTATTGTAGAGCTTCAAAATGCGATTCTAAAATAATTTACTTGAATAAATTCTTTTATGTGCCTTTCTTTATACTTTTAACGCGTTCACTTTGAAAATCGCAATCTCTTTGCATTCACCATTGGTATAAGATTTTTCGAATTTGTGATGCTTACTTTGCCTTGTGAAGACGCAAAAAAATTAGGTTCATTTACATTTTTATTAAAATCATCAAATTGAAAAATTTTTAACAAAAAACATGCTTTTTAAGAGTAGAATGTCAAAAAGTTAAGTATGGAGTTGCTGTCTGAACTTTATTTCTGTTTCAACTTCTTTAAGTGTTTTAATACATATATAACATCTGTAGTTGGCAAGGTTTGTGATTTTTTTTTAATTATAAAAAAATCAGTAACATGAGTAAACATAACATATTTTAACAATAGATGAAAGAGCAACTTAATAGCTAAACAGTGGTGCCACTATTCAGAGCGGCAGAATACATTTAATTCATCGAAGAACCTAATACCGCGTTTTGTCTGTTAATTCCTCTTTGAGGGAATCAACTATTAACATTTTAAAATAATGTGTAGCCTAGAAGAGTCATTTCTATCCAAGAAGCTATTTTGGAAACAATAGATTTATTTTTTAGCTTATAAAAGATGTAGAATGAAAAAAAATCGCATGGTAGTTTCTTGGCTAAGCCATATAATATTAATAGAAACGGCATTTAGTATCAAAATGGTATGTCATCTGTATCAGGGCATTAAGAAAAATCGACAACTACTTTGAAAGAAATAATTTCTACATAAAATAAAATATAATACAATACTACTAATGTAAATATACTATAAACTAAATACAATAAAACTTACACATTATGAAGGTATGATTTTCTTAGTTACATAATATTTTATAGTTAACAAATAAATTAATTTATAAAAACTCAAATGAAGTATGGGTATAATTAAAAACCTTAGCCTCGTGTTATAATCATTATGACAATGTTTCTAATTGAAACCGCTTATTTTATAGCATCTCTGTGAAATAACACAGGGTTTTTAGTAGGGGAATGTGGGGCAAAGTGAAATAGTTAACATGCCTGAGCTTTTTCAAAAAGAACAAAAGTGGAAAATGTTCATTTTTTTTTCCATGGGGCAAAGAAAAAATTGAAATATTTTTGATCAAATTACTAAGTAAATAAAACGCGGGTGATTTATTAGATGATTGAATGAGTGACTTTGATTAATTGTGAGAAATATTAAAAACACAAGTAAACTAAATATTAACTAAATAAATACTGCACCGAATATTAGAAGGTCCCAATTCATCATTCGATAATATCAAAATAATTTTTGAGTTACAACGAAATATTACAATTTGAGTATCATTTTTTAAAAATTGCTTGTATTATCATACGATTAGATTTTCGGAGGTAATTTTTTCTTGACTGGAATAGACTACACATGACACATCTTACTACATAGTTAAAATATTACTAGTTAAATAGCGCTAAAAACGGAGTAGATATTTCACCATTTCACTTTGCCCTGCTATTTCACTTCGCCCCACATTCCCCGACTAAATTGGCTTGAAATGTTAAACATATTTTACCTCCACATCAAAAGTGTGTTAGTGTGTAATATTTATGCATTAAAAAGTAGTTAAATTAACCTTAAGAGATCCTAAAAAACATTTGAAAATAAATTCATGAAAACTTTGTTATCAAAAATAACATTGGTGAAGGCGAGTGCTTTTCAATTTCCGGGGTCCCCTCCAAACATTATTTTAGTATTTCTGAATGGTTTTCTTCTACACATTTTCTCACAAGACAAAGTTTAACTGTTGGGAATTCCAAATAATATTATCAATTATTTGTTTATTTTGATATATTTGGCTTTAATTAAATCCCCATTTTCTTTTATCTTGCAAAGTCACAAATGCTAATTTCAATTTATATAACGTATTTCCCGATCTTAGACACGTGCGTGCCTTATGTCAAGAAATGACGAAATTCCTTATCCATTTGATTGGAAGGCGTTCTAACATCAGGAAATGCGCATTTCACATGCAAATGACTCTGGCTGACTATATATGTTGCTTCTGTAGCTCAGTTGCTCTCTCTCTTATTTTGAAGGCACCGTATTTTAGTTTCATAGTCAGCCAAGTCGGCTACTTGCCGTCATGGTCTCGATTAAGCATTTTATAACTAAACATTATCTGCAAACTTTAAGTTTAAATAATTAAAACTTTGATTGCTTAAATGATTCTTCATTTGTCATAATGCAAATTTACAAATAATGGTTTTGCCTGTTTTACCTATATATGCTTCGAGAGAACTTATTTTTGCAATATCATATTTTATATGTAAATATCTCGCCCAGGATAACACTGTATCATATCACCAAGGAGGAAATAAATTCATAATTTCAAATACAGGTATTGTTTTCTGAAAAGGACTCCAGTTACACTCTGCAACTAAAAATGTACTAATTAAATTAGTCATCGGTGCGATAACTTCATTCACAAAACCTCATCGCACATTAGGGTTACGGGCATCCAGGGCCCTCCTTGCGTTTTCTATTTGGAGTTGATGAATGAAACTGGCACTTCCTGGTGATTTATAAAAATTCTCAGACGGCGGGCCCTGAAAATTCAAAATGGAAATCAGAAAATTGAATCGGGATAACTACGCCACGTGGACCGAAGATATGAAGGCAGTCCTGATGTCTAAGAACTGTTGGAGACTAATTTCCGGAAGCGAAGTAGAGCCAGCAAAAGATTCTGCCTTACTTCAAGATTTCCGTAAAAGAAGCGATAAGGCGTACAGCCTGATTTATTTAAAATTTAAGTTCGGAGTACAAACCACTAATCAGTGATGTAGAAATACTGAAAGAAGCTTGGAAGAAATTAGAAATTCATTTTAGACCTGATTCAAGAGCAAGAGTAATCGGCCTCACAGACAAGTTTTGTTCATGCCGAATTGACGAAGGTGAAGAAATCAATATTTACGCTTCAAGGTTGAGAAAAATAATGAAACAACTTCAAGATGCCGGTAAACCAGTTTCGAGTTACTATGAAGCTTTTCAACTTGTCCGATACTTACCTGCTGAATTCGAAGGAATAGTTCAGTCTATATACCGGTGGGAAGACGCTGATTTCACATTCGACAAAATTCTCAAGGAACTTTTAGCCGAAGAATCCCGGTTGCAACAAGTTTAGAGAGACCGCAGTGAATATTCAAGTTCTGCAGATTCAAGTCTGAAACAGTGCAAGTACTGCAGAAAAACTGGGCACTCAGAGTCCAAGTGTTTTCTTTTTAAAACTCTTGGGTCAAAAGAAAATAACTTCATATGTTCTGCATCAGTAGCTGAAGAGGATCTAAAATTGTGCTGGGCCATGGATTTGGCAGCCTCAAATCACTTTTGCAACAACCAGAGACTGTTTCGAGATTTCCAGCCCGTGAAACAATATAGTATGGCTACCGCTCTTCAAGGATCCAGCTGCAAAATCGAGGGAAAAGGAACAGTGATCATGATCCTGAAAAACAAAGGTAACACAGAAAGAGTGACTTTGAATAATGTTTTGTATTCTCCCAAATTGCGCAGAAATTTAATTTCAGCTTCACTAATTGACCGTGCTGATAATTCTTTTTATTGTAGAGGTGGTAAATTTATTGTGAAATCTAAATGTAATAGTCAAATCGTTCTTACAGCTAAATTGAAAGAGGGTTTTTATATTGTTAATCCTGCGGTATCCTCATTTGGATGCTTTCGCTAATTTCGTACAGAATTCCAAAAATGATAAAAGTAATGAACGTGTGACTAAAATTTCAACTTTTAAATACGGTGCTAGCAAATCTAAAGCTTCGGTAATGAAAAGGAAAAGTAAGACTTTTCCGAAAAATAAAGTAGATTTAAATTCCGACACCAGTAATTTTAACGAGAGTTCAAAATATAGCCAATCTGGTGAAATTAAAAATACTAATGTTTCTAAAAGTATTTTCACGGATGTTAAATTTAATGAAATTCATAATGAAGCGCAGAGTCTTAATACCATTCCTACACCCGTTCCGGAAATTAGGAAAATCGAGTTCTGCAAGTTCGAGCGAGATTCTAGATCCTGCTAAAATTGTCTGGGTTAGAAAAGCAGTTCTTCGTCCAGATAAATCGCGTACGAAAATTTATTATTCAATTGAGGGTTCAAATGCTAGGTTACGTTCACACAAAGATGTGGAAAAATTCTGCAATTCCCGTAATATTGAGTATATGAAGGAAAATTTTAATTTTAGTCGTAAAAATCATTTTTCTGGAATTGTTGATCCAGACATAGCGGAATCTAAATTATGACTAGAATCTCGCATTTTCTCATTAATCCGATTGTTATTTTCAATTTTTGTATGTAAAATGAAATGGTTGCATTATCAGTTCGAGATAAAATGTTCATATTCATATGCACCTTCAAGAGAAACCATTAATGTATCACAGCCACAAATATTCAAGAATAATTATAACATTGAATACGATTGTGAATTAAATCGTGCATTATGTGATATACACCAATCGGATTGAGAAAAATTTACTGAAATTAACAATGTGCTACTAAATCTGGGTTTTCATAAATTATCTTGGGCAAATTGTGTATATACATTTGAAAATAATATTGTGTTAATTCTTTATGTTGATGATATTGTTGTGTTTTGTAAAAATGAACAATATTTAAATACTGTCACTTCAAAACTCCAATCTAAATTTGATATAAAAATGCTAGGAAAAACTAGTAAACTTCTAGGAGTTGAATTGGAAGAAAGCAATGGTAATTTGTTCATTCACCAACAGACATACATCAACAAAGTATGTGATACTTATAAGAATTTCAATTTCCCAACTGTTTCATTGCCTATAGCAGTTGGCATATTTCGTTCAAAAACCCAATGTCCGGATTCAAAAGAAGAGATTGAAATGGTTTCTAAATTTCCCTATCGTAACATTTTGGGCTGTATTGCTTTTGTTGCGAGTAGAACACGGCCGGATTTAAGTTAAGCCGTAAATATCTTTTCTCAATTTCAACCGAATCCAGGACTTATACATTGGAATGTTCTACTTAAATTACTCGGGTATTTAAGCTGTACATGCTCGTTAAAACTCTGTTTATCGAATGTTTCCGATTTGAAAATTGAATGTTTCAGCGACGCTGACTTCGCTGCAAATTGCGATGACAGAATTTCAATCGGTGGTATGATTCTTTTTATCGACAAAAACATTCAAGCAAAAATTCGTCAGTTTATCCACTATGGAAGTGGAGTATGTGTCGTTAACAGAGGCAGCGAAAGAGCTTATCTGGATTGTTCGCATTTTGAATGAAATTGTAAATTTAAAGTTAATCAACTTGAAACCTAAATTCTAATTCAAATTACTCTGTGACAATCAAGCTGCAATTAACTTTTCAAATTCTTCAATAGAGAACTGTGGAACTAAGCATATTGATATAAAGTTGCATTTCTTGAGAAATTTAATTGATGAAAATTTGATTTAAAGTACGTTAATACGAAACAAAATTTTGCGGACCTTTTCACAAAACCTTTAAATGAAGTAAAATTAAATTCTTTTTTAAAAACCTTTTTGGTTTAAGAAAATTTCGAAGTCCAACAACACTTGAGTTTTTCTTGACAAATTTTTCTACAAACAAAACTTTTCTTGAACAAATGTAATTACTTTGTCTTTGAAAATGAAATTCGGTATATTTGTACTTATTCATATGCATTTCATATGCAGGGGTCAAAATGGTTAGTGGATTAATTTTAAGGGCTTCGGAGTCAAAAAACTAAGTTGGAATGGGGGGGCATGGTTCAAGCATCAGGTATCGAGAGAATGAAATTTTTTTGGGTATTGCTAGAAATGGAAATAAAGTGACGAACAAGAGTAGTAATGTTAACAATTGTAATTTAGGAAATTTCAGGGTGTTAAATAAAAGCAACTTAGGCATGCTTAAAGTTTTCTATACCAATGCTCGCAGTATTAGGAACAAGATGGATGAATTGAAAAGCATAGTTATGGATGAGAAGTTGGATGTTATTGGAATTACAGAGACATGGGCTACCGAATCTGATGCAGAGTTATTACATATTGCTGGGTATAATTTGTTCAGACAGGATAGAGTAAGTAAAAGAGGTGGTGGGGTTTTATTTTATGTTAGAGACAATTTTATTTGCAATGAATTGGTCATAAATGATAAGCCTACTGATATTGATATGGTTTGGCTGGAGTTGATGAGCAGTAAGGGCAAAAAGCTACGGTTTGGAAACATTTATAGGCCACCTAATTCAAACCAGGGACAAGATGAACAGATGTACCGTATTATTAGTTACATGTCCACTAAGGGATCCGTTATCATAATGGGGGATTTCAATTTTCCGGGTATTGATTGGAATAATTTTTATTCTGGTAATGGCAAAGAAGAGGAATTTTTAAAAGTAATTGGTGACTGTTTCTTAGATCAAGTTGTAACTCAGGGAACTCGAGAGGAGGCAATTTTGGATACAGTTTTTTGTGACATAGGTAGTTTTGTTCAGGGGTTGAGTGTAGGGGAGCATATTGGAGATAGTGATCATAACAGCATTAGGTTCCGGGTTAAATTTGAAGTGTGCAAAGATGATAATTTTAGGTTTGTGCCCAATTTCAGAAACACTGATTTTGTTGCACTTAGGCAGAGCTTGAAAGAGGTTTTTTCGTCAGGGTTGGAAAATAGCGACGTAGATCAACAGTGGACGGAATTTAAGGATAAACTTGCTAAAACCGTTGGGGACTATGTTCCATTTAGGAGAAAAGGTGTTAGTACCAAAATTTGGCGCATGTGGTTCTCCAGGGAGACTAAAGAAGCTCTTAATTATAAGCAAGCCACTTTCGTAAGTTTAAAGAAACTGGTCAGAGTGCGGAGAGACTCCAGTATAGTAAGGCAAGGCGAAATTTTAAGTATTTGGTACGGATTCAGAAAAGGGAATTGGAGCAAAGGCTGGCAGATGACATTGATGGGAATCCTAAGAGGTTTTTTGCTTACGCTAATTCTGGGAAAGCTCGAAACAGTCAAATTGGGCCTTTGGTTGATGAGTATGGAAATTTAATCCAAAACGATAGGGATATTGCAAATGTTCTAAATAACTTTTTTTCCAGTGTGTTTAACGATAACTGTATCTCAACAGTTGACACTAATAAGACACAAGCTATTATACAGCTTGAGGATTTTGTATTTTCCAGGGAGGAGGTTTTATTTCATTTGAAAAAGATTAAAGCAACTAAAGCTCCGGGACCAGATAATATTTATCCAAAAATTTTAGTTGAATGTGCAGAGGAATTAGTGGATGTTATTTTGAATATTTTCAATGCTTCTTATAACTCGGGGACGGTGCCAGAGGACTGGAAGCTGGCTAACATAACGCCATTCTTCAAGAAGGGGTCTAAAGGTATTGCTGGGAATTATAGACCTGTAAGTTTGACTTCGGTGATTTGTAAGATTTTCGAAACTTTGATCAAAATTAAGATCATGATGTTCTTAGAGACTAATAGTCTGTTGACTAGTTTGCAGTATGGTTTCAGGAAAGGTAAATCCTGTACTACTAATTTATTGCATTTCTACGACAAGGTTACCTCAGCTTTAGATAACAAAAAATGTGTGGATGTTGTTTATATTGATTTTCAAAAAGCTTTTGACAAGGTACCGCATGTTGCTCTTCTCAGCAAGTTAGCTGACATTGGAATAGGAGGAAAAACTTTACTTTGGGTTAGAAATTGGCTTACTGGTAGGAAGCAAAGAGTAGTTGTGAGAGGAAATCATTCTAATTGGAGTGATGTTTTAAGTGGGGTTCCTCAGGAATCAGTTTTAGGGCCTCTTTTGTTTATTATATTTATGAATGACATCAATGAAAATATTTCTGGAAGCATGAATTGTTTTGCTGACGATGTAAAAGTTATGGGGATTGTCGAAAATGAAGAACAAGTAAAACAGCTGCAAGAGGATTTAGATCATATTACTAAGTGGGCAGATAAATGGGGTATGGCAGTTAATGTAGGGAAATGTCAAGTGCTACACTTAGGTCATGGAAATAAGCGTATGAGATATCGTTTACAGGGTTCAGTCATAAATCAGGCAGAAAATGTTATGGATCTGGGTGTCTTTATAAATCAGGACTTCAAGTTTAGTCAACAGTGCAGTATTGCTAGTAACAAAGCCAACAAAATGCTTGGGTTCATCAATAGATCTATTTCAAACAAATCTAAGAAAGTTCTTCTGCCTTTATGTAGGAGTTTAGTAAGACCTCATTTGGAGTATGCTGTTCAGTTTTGTTCGCCTTATCTGAAGAAAGATATTTTTGTATTGGAAAGGGTTCAAAGAAGGGTAACTAAATTAGTAAGGGGACTCTCAGATTTAGATTATGATACCAGACTTAATAGGCTTAACATGTACAGCCTGGAGCAAAGGAGAGTCAGAGGGGACATGATTCAGTTATTTAAATTTATCAAAATGAAAGATGTAAATGGATTAAATTTTTGCGGGAAAAGCAGAACAAGGGGTCATTGTTTTAAGCTATTTAAATCTCAGGCTAACTTGGAAATCAGGAAAAACTACTACTTTAGCAGGGTTGTGGGCACTTGGAATAGCTTACCGGAAGAGGCGGTAATGAGCAAGGGAGTGGATAGCTTTAAGAGGGCCATTGATCTTCATTGGGGGCTAATTAATTGACTAGGACCAGCCTAGCTGGGCCCAGAGCCTGTTGCTGGTCGTCACATTTGTATTTGTATTTGTATATCATTATTATCTGTGGTCACAGTTGACCCAAAAAATAAAATAAAATAAACCATAAAATAAATCTATTCAGCATTTTAATTTTTGACTCATGACAGAAAATAGAATTTTGCTTTAAAAACTTGAAATGAGAGTTCTAACAGAAATTAAGAGACTTTTCATTTATTTGCATCCTAATAAAGCGAAGTTAGCTTGAAAAAATAACAAAATATGATTCTCATATCGGATGTTAAAAGATTGCATTTTTCAAAATGTAGACATCTAAAGAAAAAAAAACGGTAATTAAAAGAGTTTATTTAAAGTTCTGAAGTTGGTAACCCTATCTGAAGCGATCATATTTTTTCCTCACCCTTACTATCCCTTTTTGCAGTTCTAAGTTCATTTCGCAGATATGAGCGGAGAAAAGTGCTTACCAATGCCTTTTCAGAAAAGTTTACAACAACACCGCTGCTAATTAGCTGTGATAAAACAAACAACCATTATATTTATTTGGCAGTAGCAATTATTTATCGCTTGCAGGAGCATCCCAAGAGTGCCTTTTTTTTTTTTAGCCGATTTTGTATAAGCTGATCCCTCTAATTTGACTTAAAAAAAGGTTCCAAAAATTATCGGTTTATACACAGAAATATGCGATATTTTGCTTTCAGATTTGCTCTTTCAATAAACAATTTGTGACACATACGATCTTGTTTATCAGAATTTTGTGAAGGGTCCGTTTTGTTTGATCGGGATTTTGTGAAAGGTCCGTTTTGGTTGATCCGATTTTTGTGAAGGGTCCGTTAACGGACCCAAATATCCTCTGGCCAGACCCCTGATAACATTGTATCATATCACCAAGGAGGAAATAAATTCATAATTTCAAATACAGGTATTGTTTTCTGAAAAGGACTCCAGTTACACTCTGCAACTAAAAATGTACTAATTAAATTAGTCATCGGTGCGATAACTTCATCGACAAAACCTCATCGCACATTATTAACTTCCTTTTCGACTTCTTTGCGAATCTAGTGATTATGTGGTCAATGTTTACATCAATGTCTCTGTGGATATTTAAGAGAGAAAGTACCACAAGGCGTTCCTCACACATTGAGGCTCTTAACCAGGTTTTTAAACGCCGCAATGTCGAGAAGGTTCGCTCACTTGTGGCAATACTAACTGGCAATGTAGCTATGAGTCGAAGAAGGCAATTTATTCCAGGATACATGTCCGTGTCACATTCTTCGATAAGTTTTATGATACATGGAGGGAAATCTCTAACTAGATTGTGATTCTTTTCCCGTGTCCACTTTGCGACCCACAGTTGACATTCAACTTGCTGCGATGATGTATTAACTGGCAAAAGTCCTTTATAAAAATCCCCCACTTTGTGTAAAACTTCGTTATTAGTACCTGCTAACAGAGTTTGCGGCAAAAATGCTTTAAGATTGAAAACTAACCACATTTCGCCAAAATTGTCGAAGAGTGTCCCTTTTAATGAGGAAAAATCCTTTTTACAAGAAAAGTTGTATAAGTGACCGAGTTTGAGAGTCTCCTCTTTAATAAAGGGAAATTTAACAGGGCCCAATACAGGCTGATTTTGCTACCGTTTTTTCGGTACCTTCACAAAAATCTTGTTTTGAAGTCGGTACTTTCACAAAAATCAGATTATAAAATCAGCGACTTCACAAAAACATCGAAAATTTCAAAAATTCGCATTTTAAAATATAAAATTTGTTTCTCTGTTTAAAACAAAATTTACTCATAAAATAAAATTCTAAGCAAGGTTATATGAACAATCGCTTGAATAGAAACCTTTTTGTAGTATTTTAACTAGTTTTTAGCTGTTTCTCGCCAAAGTGTATGTATGTAATATTATCGCAATCTTTAAACATCTGTTTTGGGAAACCGTTTTTCTCATAATTTCCTATATTGTACACAGTACATAGCCCATTAAGCTGAAATTACAATGATATTTTTCATACTTCTTAGGTTTTTAGCTCCCCCTCCCCAAAAAAACGAAACCTGTTAAAAATACTGGATGACATTTACACTTTTCAAACTAAAATTTCACTTGTTCTACTTCTCTTTTACAAAAATTAGGATGCCTCTAAAATTTCACAAAAACAATGCTGATAAAAAAAACTTTAACAAAAATAGAATGATGCAATACTTTCACAAAAATAGGTAACAAGAAAAAAAAATCCTGGATTGGCCCCTGTTTAATGTTTTAATCCTAGAAAATGGAGGAAATAAAAAAAAAAACTGTCCGAAATGAGGGGTGTACGTCAAGCGAGGTTTCACTATTTTACGCACACTTCAAGAAATTTATTTTCCACAAAACAACTCTTTTGCGAATATTAATTGTGTATGTGCAAATATAGATGTAACCGCAATAGAAGTTTAGCAATGATCTGTTCAAACATTATATTCCTCTTTAAAAAAAAATAATTAAAAAAATAATCCAAGAAGTAATTTCAGGTTTTTAAAGAAAAGCCTATTTGCCAGAATTTGTTTATAAATCTCCAACAAAAATTACTTAAACCCATGCCCCACCCCCTCTTTACTTTTTTTTTAAAGCAAAGCCTCTACATTGTCTCGTTTTTTAGAGGTACCAGTTATTTTGTGTTGAGATATGCATTGCAGTGTTTATATAACTGCAATATGCTGCTTCAAACGGCTTAAAGCCAGAGCTCTCAGCCCGAAAAACTTTCTAATTTAAATACAAAAACGCTTCCCCCACCCCCTATTTTTGCGCTTGGATATAATTTAAATTTGTACACAAATTGGGTGATCCTCAATTTCTCCTTCGAAAAAATCAGTAACTGGAGGAGTAAAAAGTATCTGGTGGGTAATGTTTGGTTTGGTTAAGGGGGGTGGGGTCATGACCCTCATGATCCCCCCCCCCTTTTGGACCCACGCTTTTCCCCTTTGTAAATTTTGCGCTTGGATATAATTCAATTTTTTAAACAAATTGGGTGATCCTCAATTTCTCCTTCGAAAAAATCTGTAACTGGAAGAATAAAAAGGATCTGATGGGTAATGTTTGGTCTGGTTAAGGGAAGTAGGCTCATGATCCCCATAACCTCCCCCCCCCCCTTGGATCCACACTCCCCCCTTAATTTTGCACTTGGATATAATTTAAATTTGTTCATAAAGCGGGTATCCTCAATTTCTCTTTCGAAAAAATCTAACTGGAAGATTAAAAAGGCTCTGTTGGGTTATGTTTGGTCTAGCTAGGGGGAGGGGGTCATGACCCCTTGACCCACACTTGCCCCCCCCCCATAATTTTGTGCTTGGATATAATTTAAATTTGTTCACAAAGTGGGTGGTTCTCAATTTCTCCTTCGAAAAATTCAGTAACAGGAAGATTAAAAAGGCCCTGTTGTGTAATGTTTGGTCTGGCTAAGGGGGGTCATGGCCCCCCATTGGATCCGCACTTGGTATGAAACCTGTAATTGGCGTGAAAATTGCAGCCCGTCAAGCCGTGTTGCTGCTTAGGTGAACCGGTCGTAGTGTTCTGTTCGAAACTGTTGGAGGCAGTGGACACGAGATGGTACCCACGTGCAAAAAACTGGTTCTGGAGCGACACCAAAACATGGTCACTCCGGCTATAATAGTGCGAAGCTAGAACGATGTGGGATGTCACTGATTGGCAAAATGTGGTGATCAGTGATGAATCCCGATTCGTTTTGGGGTCAGATAGTATCTGCACACATATGTGGAGGCACCCTGGAAAAAAGTACCACCACACCAATTCTATCGCATGAGACACTGCCCGTACAGCGGGCATAGTGGTCTGGGAGGCTATAACCTATGATAACTAGTCCACTCTAGTTGTGGCTAAGATTCTTGATATGCTTGAACAATTACAAAACGTCGAAGGTAGCACGACAATAAGTATGAGTGAATCTTCCATATGTACAATTAAAAGTCAAAACAAAAAGATGTCCGTATAAGTTTAGAACTCAGTTTCAATATTGAAGCTTGCAGAGCAGTCTAGCAAAGTAAGAATTATGAAAATGGAAGCTACGCACACTCTTGCATTGTGGATTAATAAAAAGATCAGGTAGAGGAGATGTAGCCACAAATTGAAACGTTTTAAATAAAAGGTGAAGCATATTTAAAAATGTATTAGATAAGAATAACGATCTGATCTTGGAGCATAAATCATCACTAGTATCCTCATTTTTTAACTCTTAAATATTGCTACTGTATCTACTGTACAGTACTATTTTGTGTATCATTTTAATTTTACTGCATGCAGTGCGTACCGTGTTGTTTTATTTTATATCTTTTATTCCCATTGGTCATTCATTTTGTGCATCTTAAGTATTTCAGGTTGAATAACAGTTTTTTATTTTTTAAATACAGTAAAAGTTCAGTTCTTTATGGAAGAAACTGTAATGGTTAAGGAATGCTTTAGAGCAGTTTGAGGGGTGTTTATAAGAGCCTAAAAGTATTTGGTATGCTTTAAAAAATTTGTATGCATATATTTTTCCACAACGTGAAATTTCAACTTACGCGAGGAGTCTTGGAACGCATCCCTCGCGTAAGTCGGAACTCGACTGTATAGGAATAATTTTATTTGTAGCCTGAAATTGTGCCTTTTTAGATTCAAAGCACCTCTTTCTCACTTTTAAACACATCAGTTTCAAAAAAAATCCGGAGGAAGCTGCTGCCTCCTAATATCACCAAAGATAGTTTAAAATTGACTTCAATGTTGAAAACTTATGCAAGGATACTCCAAATTCCTTTTCCTGCATCATTACGAAATATTGCCTAACGAGGGGACAAGGGGAGCAATTGCCACTTTCAACAGTAAAGGGATTTTACCCTAGGATAGACCGGGGCACGTTTACGCGGATTTTTTCAATGAATTTTCTATATTTTATGTTTTAATTTTAGGCATTGCGGTTTTATTAAGCAGTTAATTGAGTCAAAATTGGTATATACAGTTGTTGTTGTTCAGTTTGTGTTTTTAACCGTCAAAAAAATCTCTTATATAATTAAAAATTGAGCGTATCTATGTATGTCCAAGCTTCTTCTCCCGAACGACAGTGAACTGACCATCGAATCAGGTATCGATGGATTCATAATCTTCCCATCTTCATGTTTGGCTTTTTAACATAATCCTCTGATAATAATTAGCGGAGATATCAATTAAAAACTATTAATTATGAAACTTGGATTTTGACAAAATCCCTATTTTTCGAAGGCTTTCCTCCATTCAAATTATTTTTCAGTGCTTCATCTCAACTTTCCGCAACTACGCTTTTATTAAAATGTATGGCGGGTGAAGGAAATCATTGAGATGAAAGATCTGTTGCCATTTTTTTTTCTTGAATATGAACTGGTAAAATTCTTGGTTTTTGTTTTGAGGCTTTACCTGTAATCAGGGGATTTAAAATGTTTACTTTTTGGGGATTTTTCCGCAATCTGTCGCAAAATTTCACTGACTTTTTTTGTTTTGGTTCAAGCCTGAGCGTTGAACTCGCGTCACTTGAAATAACTTTAATTTCGAGGTGGACCGTGAAAAGCCGGGTGACGCAGCTAGTTATCTATAAGATAGGAATTTGTAACTCCATTAAAAATTAAATGGTAATTTTAAAAACTAAATAGCCTGAAAATACTAAAATGTTTTGAGACAGTTCGTAGCGAAAAAAGCGCTTTCGTAAAGGTGCTCAAACGTCAACGAGTAAACTTGCCCTGTCGTTAAGTTTCGATTTATTTTTCACGTGCAAAAATTTTTAATAACGTTTCAGTTCATACAAATACAATTCCCCCCCCAAAAAAAGGAATAAAATTCTGCTAATTTTTATATATTTGTTCTTTTTAAACTAAGTATTTATTCACAATAAGCTTCGAAACCTTCAGCTCAAAATTTACTCGGCTTGGTAGGAAGCAGATTATTCTTTTTGCATGCTAGACCAAAGCTCGACTGATGCTCAAAAACTTGTGAGGACATTTGCTAGGGAGCAGCATCAATCTGTTATGACTGTTGGCTCTCCAATTATAATTTGTTTTGAAAAAAGGGCGCTGCTAAAAGTGAACTGGTGTACTCTATAGTGATGATCTTTTTTACGTGTTTGAAGAAAGAACTGACTTAATAAGTGCTTGTTTTATGCTTTTTTCATGTTATTTCATAGAAATTAAAATGGTACTTTGATTTTGTAGGAGGGAATCTTCTGTGGCCATCAGTTTTTTGAGTCTGTTTCTCGAATTTTCGGAAGAAGGTCAATTCATTAATAATGACAAAAAATTCAACTGCCCAATTTTTGAAGAAAAATCTTTGCTTTAAGGGTATTTCTCTCATCAAACCTGCCCCCTCCCTGCATCTCCTTTGACCCCCCCCCCCTTTTTGGGGGGCACAAGCCGCCTATGCATATAGGAGTTATTGGTGTTTTATGATAATAAAAGATGATTACTAGTTAGCAATAATTACCATGGTCAGTAATGAAGTCTATTTAATTATCACTTTAACGGCAAATAGTTAATGTGATAGTCTCTTTGAAATAAGAAGCTGGACTCGCTCTTCAACAGAATCTTGGCTACACCACTGCAAAGTATTCACAAAAAAATTAAGGGTTTCCAGAGGCATAGGAACTTCGGGGAAGTAGGGGGAGCTGAGACACATTATGCCATAACCAGAAAATAATTTGGAGGGTGGGGGGGGGGCACTTAAATTTTTCCCTATAAGAAATTAGCTTCTCAAAGCTTCTCTCTCCACCTCTCTCTCTCTTTCCCAGCAAAATTTTCAATCATATTTAATAAATACATTGTATATGGAGCAGGGTTTCCGCTACGGTCGCATGTTTCGCAAAATGCGAAAAGACTTTCTGGATTGCGAAAATGAAGCAAAGCGCTTTCGCTTTTTTGCTCAAGCATTTCTCTAAACATTACATGCAAAAAAAAAGAGGGGAGAGTGTCGGACAGAGAAGATATTCAACAATGGCTGTATGGGAGGAAGAATAAAGAGGGGGGGGTTACCAACGGAGCTGATAAGAACCCAGGGAGGAAAGTAAGAACCGTAAAAGCTTTTTCTCCCTTCTTGGGAGAGGCGAGGCGCAGGAGGGGGGAGGGGAGAGGTTGGGGTTCGGGGCAGGAAAGATTAAATGTAAGCGTTCGATTGGTTGACCTTCGAACTCTTGCTGGACTAGGTCATTTTCATTCAATTAGAGGCGCACGTGCGGTTGTCTGAATTTTTTTGCAACTTAGCTTTTTTAGGAATAAGGTTGATTCCAACTTATCTTAATGTCCAAATGGATAAATATTTGCTGAACAAAAGAAAGGATAATTCTTCATCAAGTATTGAAGGTACTATTAGCAAAAAATGTAAAACTGCAAATCCACCAACAAAAACTCTTGTTGATAAGTGGTGCGCTTTGTACAAATGGTTAGAGGTGGATTGGAAAAACAATGTGCCCTACTTCAAGTGCAAGCTGTGTGTTTCAGCAAAACAGTCGAATATTCTTTCGAATGAAAAAACAGGTATGTTTAATTACTTGAAATGTATTTACCTTAAGTTACATTGATATTAAACTGCTACTTGGTTATTTTTTGTTTCGTTAGACATAGCGACCTCGCCATATTATATTTAATTTTCGCTATTACGATTCTAGTTAATTGTTGTTTAAGAATTGAATTAATATTAGAAAAAAATATTTTAGCAGCCTTAGCAGTGTATTTTGATTAATGATCCTTAGATCCCGCGCTATCAACTATTCGGCGTTGCCCGCACTTTTCGCATCTGCATTTATACTCTGATCGACTTTATTAACTTCAAATAAGAAAAAAGGCTTTCGAATGTTTCAGCATTTATTTTTTTAGTGCAGTTAAAATAAATTAGGAAAATATCAACTTTTAGAATGACCATTTTACATTCCCTCCGGGAAAATTTTTCAGCAAATTCGCGCTCCACGTGCAAAGTGACCGCGCAACTTCGAACCTTTTTTTTTACTGAATTTTTGAACTATACTAGTGCTTATGCAATATTTACAAAGGAAACTTCAAAATTCAAGTTTTTCAAAAAAAAAAAAAAAGGTTCACTTCTTCCGAATAGCTAAATTTTAATTTTTTTTTTATCATGCCACAATTGATTGAAATTGAAGCAATCTTTTCATATCTGCTCTGCTCTCGGTTTACGGTATTTCTTATGATTTTTATCAGTAGTTCATAATATAAGGTATATTGAGAAAATATTTTGTACTATTTTTCAAAAATTTTTGTTATTGTTCAGATCGGCATGTTGTGTATTACGTTACCGTAAGACAGCGACTCTCAAGCGGTGAACCGGCACCGGTCCCGCAGAAAAATGTCACTGGTCCTTGGACGTTTTTAGTTTTAATCTAAAAAAAACTTTCTTATTCTAAAAGTAATCAATAATAAAAGTAATTGTCTACGAGTTAGTCTGTTTTAGGGGCGTAGAAGGCGTAGTAACAAAAAAACAAAAATCGGTCCGCGCGGTTTTTTTCGTAATATTTTACTGATCCGGAGATCGAAAAAAAATGAGAAACGCTGCTCTAAGATAGCATAATCTGCGTGAGTTCATATGATGGTGCCCTATCTGCAGAATTTCTTGTTGATCTATTGCAAGCCTTGATAAATTTTTAATTGTATTAAAATTACATTTATTTTGAAAATAGTTGTCATTAAATAAAAAGAGAAACATAACTTAAGTATATACTTTGAAGGATATTTCAAATTTATGCTTTATTGGGGAATTTAAAAAAAAAATGAATAGTTGATCCAACAGACTAGCAAAATTTCACTGATCACTTCCTGGTTTTAAAACCAAAAACACTATCGCTCTTAGGAAGATGGGCAAAGCTGCTTCTGAGCAAAAATAAAACATTCTTTCCCAGTTGAAAGTTTCAAGAGTAATTTTCTTCATTTTATCGTTTAGGTTGCCTGATTACTAAGGTGGATACTTTAAAGAAGCATGAGGTCAGTGTTGAACACAAACGTGCAGTTCAAAACATGTGTTTGGCACAGAGCAAAGCTTGGGAGAAATCTGTGACACAATCGTTTTCGAAATCGGAAGAGTCAGTTGTAGCAGCTATGAAAATAGTTTATCTTCAAGCCAAGGAGCATATGGCAGCCAGAAAATTTGGCTCAATCAAAAATCTTTGCATAGATTTAGGCTGCTCCAGTCTTACAGGTTTGAATGTAGGTAATAAAACATATGAAAGCTATGACAGCATTCGTAATATGGAATTGGCCCTAGCAGTGACCATCCGTGAAAAAATTATAGGTAAAGTCAATGATGCGAGGTGGTTCTCTGTCATTATTGATGAATGCACAGATGTTTCTGTAGATCAAAGTCTAATATTTTATGTTAGGAATCTTCAACAAGGAAAAGTGTTCACTCACTATTTATGTTTAGTTGAAATGCAAGGTGCAACAGCTGAAGACATTTTTTCTTCAGTTGTGAAAGCATTGGAGGCAATGGATATCGACATTTCTAAGTGTTCATCTTTGGGTACTGATGGGCCATCAGTAATGACAGGTGTCAGGGCAGGGGTGGCTATGCTTTTTAAAAAGAGAAATCCCCACTTAATTTCTGTGCACTGTGTTGCACATAAACTAAACTTGGCTGTTAGCCAAGCAGCAGCAGAAATAGCATATCTAGTCAAGTACCAGGACATTCTAAAGCGAATCCATGCGTATTTTGAACGCTCTCCTGCGAATACTAGACGCCTGAAAAATGCTCAGGAGAGTCTCGATCAAACTCCAAAAATATTTCTTAAACTATCAGCAACTCGCTGGTTATCCTTAGGAAATGCTGTTGCAGCTCTGGACTGCAACTGGCAAGCTCTTGTGTGTGTTTTGCTAGAAGACAAACGACCAGTTGCACAAGGATTGCTTAAAAATATTACTTCGTATTTGTTTTTAGCAACCACTGCAATCATGAGTGATGTCATGTTTGTAATGAACAAATTATGTACAACGTTTCAAAATGCCAATTTGGATTTTGAAAATGTTCAAATTATGTTGATGCTAGCAGTGCTAACTTAAAGGAAATGACAAATGGAACAGGTACCCATTTTATAAGCTTTATGGATGCTGCCCCAAAAGAAGCTAGTGAACATTTTGAGTTTCAAGGCCATGTAATTTTAGATGGACAGAAACAAAGGGAGAAATTTAGAAATGTGATGACAACCCTTTTAAATTCTACAATTAATAATGTAATTGATAGGCTGGGAGATTTACATAATATTAAGATGTTCAATATCTTTTTGCCCAGCAATATACCCCAGGATTCTTCCAAATTAAACGAATATGGTCAGAAAGAAATTAAATGCATATACAGGGTTTGTACGCCCTTGAAAAACCTTGAAAAGTGCTTGAAAAAAAAAGTTCATTTTCAAGTGCTTGAAAACCTTGAAAAAGTTTTAAAACCTTGAAAAAGTTTCTTAGTGCTTAAATTCTCCCAAAAATCAACGAATTGTGCTTAGAAGTTTTAAAAAGTATTTCACCAATGCAATTTTCTGAACATGTGTTCAGTATGCAACATCGCGAAAAATTGCTTCCGTGTTTGGGATTTCAATCCTTTTGCATCTTGTAAATATTTTGATATTTTTTACAACCGAAAGATATTTTGACATATGGTACCTTAGATTAGTTTATTTTTTGTTTAATTTCATTAATTAACAAAGAAATTAATTTGGAAACCATGACAACATTGACCTTACTCGGGTTTCGCGGAAAATTGCTCTTGTGTTTGAAATTTCAATCTTTTTGCATCCTGCAAATATTTAAATATTTTGGCTAATCAAATGTTAGTTTCGCATATGCTACCTTAGATTAGTATATTTTTTGTTTAATTTTAATAAAAAACAAATAAATTTATTTCATGGGAAACATGCCACGTCGAACGAACTCAGATTTTGCGAAAAATTGCTTCTCGTGTTTGAAATTTCAATCTTTTTGCATCTTGCAAATATTTAAATATATTCACTAATCGGATGTTATTTTCATATTTGCTACCGTAGATTAGCATATTTTATGTTTAATTTCAGTAAAATATAAGTTTATTTTATGGGAAACATGACAACATTAAACTTAATTCGCGAAAATTTGCTTCCCTTGTTTGAGATTTCAATCCTTTTGCATTTTGTAAATATTTTTATATTTTTGGCAATTAGTAGTTATTTTGACACTGCTACATCAGATTAGCTTATTTTATTTTTTATTTTAATAACTAAAGAGTTAAAGAATTTATTACCTTGGTCTTGTTTAATTATTTGCTAATTTATTTTCGCAATTTTGAATGATTATCTTTACCTAATTTTTGGTCATAACAGATTTTTTTAAAAAAACTTAAATTTCAGCAGTTGAGCACCTAACAAATTAACTTAAAGTTTGTGTTTTAAATATAAAGTTGATTTATATAATTTTATTTATAAGTACATCATTTTTTTATGTCTGCTAAAATAAATAAGGTGTATAACAGGGGTGGTTGTGTTATGATTATTCACTTGAAATTCAGTAGTGTTTGTTTTTATGCTTTTACCTCCCTATATCTCCAATTTTCCCCTTTTTCTCAAATGTTCAAAATTACTACTTTATTAAGGTTGTGGGTACTTGGAGCTTACCGAAAGAGGCTTTAGTCAGCAAAGGGATAGATAGCTTAAGGAGGGTTATTCATCTTCATTTGGATCTAATAAATTGACCAGTACAAGCCTAGCTAGGCCCAGTGCCTGTTGCTGGTTATCAACAGGCACTGGGCATGGTATTTCTATGCAAAATATTTTGACTTAATAAACTATTTTATGAATTGTATGCATAGCAAAAGTTGTTGTTGTACATATGTATATTCAAGTAATAGGGGTCTTAGTTTTAAAAATTATTCCCCCCCCCCCTCGCCCCATTTTGCTCTTTGAAACTTTCAGGTAATTTTTTATGAACTCACAAATCACCTGAATATTATTGCCTTTCTAAATTTAAATTCTAATTTCAACAATAACCCATTTTTTCCCAAAATAAAACTACTTTTGTCATAATATATGTCGACTTCTTTTGAATCTTTTCAACTTGAAATATGGCTCTATAAATCTGAACTTGCACATTTATTGTCTATTGCAAGTTAATCAATGAAAGCTGAATAGGCTTTCAGTTTGCATTCAGAGTATTTATCACTGCTTAAGCTGCTTTTGTATATTTTGAGGTGTAGAGACTGGACTGTGGACTTTCATAAACTTTTCTTACTTCCTAATTTTTAAATTTACTCGAGGACAGTTCAAATGCCTTATTGGCTGAACAGCTAATAAATACATACGAATAATTGATTTGCATACTTATAAATGATTTGCAAACCTAATATTTTTAGAACTTAATAGTGAAAACTGAAATAACGTTCTGGGTAGTGTTTTTGTCCTAACCGCCCTTATATTGTAATAAACCACTGTATAGATATTGGAAATAAATGTTGAAACCCGGGGGGGGGGGGGAGTGACTTCAAAAACTCCTCGCTGGCAATGCCATTGAACTTGGGTATTTTAGTTTCTTCCCATAAAAGTTAAAAGCACTTATGAAAGGTTTTTTTTTAAGTATTAATTTGCTCATTCTAGAAAATATACAAACCTCTGACTGCTGCAACCTTTGAAAAACCTCAAAATTAAACCTCTTGGTATCTGCTTCTCTTTATGACCAAACTTTTCAAAAATTTTCAGAAAAACTTTCAACGCAGTAGATCTTTCATCAAAGCGTCTCTCGTTGTAGAAAAAGCAATTTTGCTTTCCTATACTTTTTTGTATTATTGCCTTATTTCTATGTGTTTGTAGTAAATGAAATCTGCATACAATATTTTTAGTACAAATTTATGATATTGCCTTGAAAACAAAATTTTTTACCTTGAAAAGTACTTGAAAAGTGCTTGAATTTTTTTCTGCCGAAAGGGTATGAACCCTGATATATAAGTTATTGTCGAGTAGTTCTGCTTTAAAAGATGTAACAGAAATTGATATGTTATGTGAATGGGGATTATTCAAACATATCTTACAGCAGAGATGCAGAAATTTGACATTCAAGGAATTGCTTGCATTTCTGCATGTAAATGATAGGTCTGAAGAATTCCCATTAATGTTCATGTTAATTGAATACTGTGCAACATTTCCAATGCATACAGTTGATTGTGAAAGAGGATTTAGTTCCTTAAATTTAATAAAAAATGATATAAGGAACAGGTTAACAATTCACAATATTAACCATCTGTTAATGATAAATCTTGAAGGCCCTGCAAATGGTTTTAACTTCAATGAGGCATTTGCAAAATGGGCCAACATGAAAGAACGAAGAATTCTGCAGTGTAAGCCAAATTCATTCGTAAAATAAACAAGCTTTAATTTATCTTTTACAGTTTTATGTTGTTCCTTGTAAACTATTACATAAAAATTATCCTCCGAAAAATATTATGATAGCTAAGATTCTTTTAATACAATGAAGTTTAACATTACTTAGTCTGATGAATGGGCATTATGTCCCACCATTGTGCTCTTCTAATGGTACGTATTGTTCTTTTTATTATTTTAAATTTCATTTTTTGTGCTAAATTTGAAAAGTTGTTTTGCTAAATATGAAATTTTAAACTGAAGACGAAATATATTAAGTTTCTTAAGTCATTTAAGAAGGTATTGCGCATATTCTTTAATTTTATAGAATTTAGCATTTTGCTAAAACTTTTTCCCCCATTTTCGCTTTTTTGCTAAAGAACTTTCAAACTCAGCTTAAACCCTGATATGGAGACAATGAGGTGATAAAACTCTGGTTTTGAAAGGGGGTCGGTCAGTACTCGAAGATGTGCACGTATAAATAGAGGGGTTCCAGGGGACCCTCCCCCGGAAAATTTTCAAAATTCTTGTTCTAAAAATGAGTTTTTAAGCAATTTTTGGAATGTTAAGGTGAGAAAATGTTCGAATAAACTTTCCTGAAATTTTTTCGAAATTAATGTCTTAAAAACGGATTATATACCATATTTGTTGACGCTAGTGAAACTAACATGACTCGAAGGTTTGTCCTCGATCGAATTTTCAAATCGATTTACATCTCCCTCCCAATATTTCGAATATCCAAAATCGCAATTGTAGACAATCCTTAATGATGTCAGAGGAAAAGGCTGTACTAGGGCTCTACTCTGGTAATTTTTCAAAATTGTCCTAGAGAGAGCGTTCTTCAATGGTGTTCAGAAAAGGTTAAAAGGTTCCTTCTCCTTATTTTTTTCAAAATTATAATCTCTAAAAAACGCGACTGCGGATGATATTTGTCAGCGTTAGGGGTCGGTCCCGAATAACAAAATGTGAGGCCCTAGGCCTGAAATTATTTCAGGGCTCCCCGAAGACTCTATTACCCCTGTCGGAATGCATTTTCGGGGGCCCCAGAACTATGTAAATTATTTATCATGTGCATTCACGAATCCCCTCCGGGGCACTCGAAATTGTGGCATGGTAAAGTCGCTACTGCAGAATTAATAAAAATTCTCCTTTAAGGAAGTTTTTTTCTAAATAAAGTCATTATTTTTTTATTATTACTTTTAAAAATACATGGAATTTTTTCGTATAGTTGTAATGCTATGCATAATTCTTTCAGTAATTTGAGACCTCTTAGGCCAGGCCAATTAGGCCCAGGTCTATTTGGCCTGTGAGGTAATCCAGCCCTGGTTAGGAGCCCCGAGCAATTTTCTGAAATTGAATTCCCAAAAAGGTAATATTATTTTAGAACAAGGTATTCAGGGACTCTCTTTCGGAAATTTTCGGGGAACCGAGTCCTGAAAACAAAATTTGAGGCGCTCGGCAATAATTTTGAAGGAAAAGGAGGACTTCGGCAGCGTAGCATTTAGAAAACTCTCTTATTTTCTGAGGAATAGAAAAGGGGAAAAGTATGAAACAGGAGGGTACAGAAACAGAACGTTGGAAATGTGTTAAAATGAAGTGTTCGTTATATATTTTATTGTTCAGATAAATTTTAGTAAAAGTCTTTGAGAGAAACTATAAAATATTGTAGGAGTTTTTATAACAAATGAAAAATAATAAATGAAAAGTTACAATTTTGGCATGAAAATATATCTGTAAGTGACAAAAAAAAAAAAAAAAATCTTAAATTAGGAAAGCAAAAAATATGAATAACTCTTAACTTCGTAAAGTATTATGTTCAAAATTTTTCATTTCAATAAACTCGCACCTTTTAAAACTGATTTTTACATAGTAACTGCTTTTATAATCATTGAAAGATTTTAAGAATATTATAATAGTGAAGAAATCACCGATTTTGATTTATGTGAATTTTTGTTCCTGCAGTGTAAGTTCCTTTACTATTCTTTGAATGATATTTGTCTTTGCAGTTTTATAACTTCATTTAAAAAAATCCATCCCTGACGGTTTAAAATGAAACAAAGTAACGGGCACATTTTTTTTTTTTTAAATTTTTTTTTACCGTGGGATAGTTTTAAAAATTGCGTTTTTTTATCACAGCAATGATTTGCGCCCCCAAAAGTAATTTCTGAGCACGTCACTGATTTATATTGTTCTTTTGATAATATTTCCCATCAAAAAATAAATAAATAATTTGTTTGATCTATTTCGGGCGCTACGAATTCTCTATATGGCCCCCACTCCCCGAGGTTTTTTTTTTTTTTAATGTAGGTAATTGCAATGAATAAAGCACAACCACTTTTTAGTTTAACTTTCACTTTAAATTTTGCAAGTTTATTTTACTCAACCAGTTTCAAAGGACTCCGCCGGAAATTCTTTACATTGTGCCAAAAAAGCCAGATATCTTAAAATGAGATAAGTTTCTGGAAAATTGAAATCATTTGATTTGAACAAGTTGCTTACCTTAGTAACCTTTTTCATAGTTATGTCTGTAGCACCTTCCATATTATTCATATTTAAATGCCAAACTGACTCACTATCAAGGCCGGATTAAGCCAGCGCAGGGTCCGTAGCAAATGTTTCCAAGGGGCCTCGTTTTTGCATGATATAGTAAGCAATAGAACTCTTCTTCATGGAGATGGGAAGTGCACTTATAACACGCATGAATACATAAATGTGGATATAATTTTAGAGCTTTACGACGGTTAGGACCCTCTTATGTTTGCCCCTCTTCTTCCCGTTACTACACGTTTTCAACTTATAATTCCAAAAATGCAATGTTTGGACGATATAAAGGGAGGGGGGGTCTGGGGGCTTACCCCCGGAAAATTTTCGATATTTCAGTACTAAAAACTCACTTCTAACGACTCCTGGTGATATTAGAAAGAGAAGATACGAAGGTCATTACTTTTACAAACTGAAGTCAAAGAACGCGATTGTATCCTATCTTAGGTAAGATCAAAGGAAAAAATGGGTTCACAGCGACTCTCTCTAGGCAGTTTTTTAAAGTTGAAGCCTTAAATAAAACTGTAGATTATCCTTAATGATGTTGTAGAAAAAGGAAAGAGTGGTGTTCAAAGAGGTCCCATTGGAAAAACTTTTGAATTTATTATCTGTTATTAATCTAAAATCACAATTTTAAGCAAAAAATCTCGAAATTGTACATTCTGAAATGGTATTTGTTTTACGTTCTTTGGTGATTTTGGGGCGGAGTTCGCGAAAGCCATCCCCGGGAAATTTCTCGAAAGTGAAGTTGTGAAAACGTGATAAATAGTAGGCCATCGGGGGTTACGTTTCGGTATGGGATGGGGTTCAGGCACTCTCCGAGGCAACTCGGAAAATTTTCGAAGTTTAAGTCTTAAAAGTACATTTTAGACCATTGTTAACAATGTTGGGGGAGGGGGAGGTACACTCCCATTGAAATTTTTCGAAATTATAGTCCAAAATACGCATTTGTAGGCCACTTTATTAAACGACGTTATAGGACGGGATCGAGAACTCGGGATTCGACCCATGGAAATTTTTCGAAATTGAAGTTCCAGAAAGCAGTTTTAGCGGGTTTTCGATTATGTTAAACAATTTTCTCTTCCTGAATTTTTCTGAATGTCAAGTTCGAATTTTTCGGCTACCGGGCTACCTTTGGTGATGCAAAAGATGGGTTAGGTTCGGGGCAGCTTATTAGTTCCCCCCCCCCCCACTCGGAGAAAAAAAAATTAAAAACGATAGTTAAAGTCTTTCTTCTGCACATAATTATTTTAATTCTTTAAAAAATAATATTCTCTTAACAATTTATTTATTTCGCTCAACATAAGTGTTATATATGTCTCTTTTTCTTCTCTTCTATCATGATCTTTTAATTTTGCTCATTGTTGTTTACAGTGCCGGATCTACGAGCTCGTGTCGTGGGGAGGGGGGGATTTTGAGGGTGACAAATCCACATGAAGTTAAAGTAACCAAAGAGGATTTAAAGGATGACTAACAATTACCTTTTCAGGACTCCAATTTCTAAAGCTTTAAGAAGAAAACCACTTTCAAACAATTTCTGCGTGGTAACCCTTTCCCATCTCTTGTCTAACATTGCCAAAAAGAGCTTTGAAATGTGGTTTTAGGATTTGTGCATTAAGAGTTTCAGCATCCTCCTTCTCAAAAATTGCTTAAATTTTTCGACCCCAAATTCCAAAAAATTCCGGAGAAAGCCCTTGAACCATCTCGATTTCGAAATCTCAAAAAAATTCCAAAGGAGAATATCCACCTACTTGCCTAACTTCTCAACATTCAAGGAGAAAGGTTCCAAACCACCACTCTTTACCTAAAGCTAAAGATAGCCTGCGTCTTGAAATAATTCAGTTTCTAACATTTTACAAAGCAAATCCGTATCCTCACCCCCTGATAACGTCTCCAGTGATAATCTAAAACCGCGTCAGATTTGTTTCTGGGGGAGTTCCCTTTCTCTAATTTTCCCACATAGCTTGAAATTTTGTTTTCAGCTATACCATGGGACGATCGCTCAAACCCTTTCCTCCCAAAGACAGCCTGAAATTGACTTCAGTTTTGAACACAATTTCAGGAAAGAACCCCTTCCCCTATCCTCTATTGTTATAAAACAACCTAAATTTTCTTTTTTTTTAGGCTTGAATAGCTGAAAATTTTAGGACCCTAACTCCCTTAAATTTCTTAAGTTACCTTAAAATTGACTTCATTTTGAAAAAAAAAAGAAAAAAAATCTAGAGAAAACCCAATTCTCCGTTCTCCAAACATTGCTTAAAATTGTAATTTTTGGTCAGTTTTGAAACTTTTCTGACCCAACGGAGCTTTTTCTCCTTCCACTAAGAAAGATTAACTAAAATTGCGTTTTTAAGACTTCAGTTGAGAGAAATTTCTGGAAAGCAATCCAACGAAAAAAAAATAAGATTTTTAATTTACCTGAGCATTTAGAAAAGCTAGATCTAAATAAATTTTTTTTCTGGAATTTTTCTCATGGCGCGGGGCCTGTAGCATTTGCTACTTCTGCTCTATGGCTAATCCGGCCCTGCTCACTATCCTTTTTGTGATCACGCAACAACAAAAAACGGCATGCGAGGCAAAACTAATAAGAATGTGAACTAAACTGCGATGCCGCTCCCGAAACACGAGCTCTAGGTGAGAAGCAAACCCCTATCGGTACTGATTTTTGCAGGCCGCGTGGCAAAGCCCACTTTTCCGCAGCCGGTAGGATAGCTTGTCTAAAATTCTTTTATTTTTCTTCCGGGAATCAAGAGGTGTGTAAACAGCGAGAAAAAGGGTGAAGGTGGACTCAAGTGCACTGACCACTCCGTCTGTTCCCTGCTTTTGTTGCTTATTGGGTGGAAATTCTTAGAAAAGACAGATCACATTTTGGAAATCAGGTTTGAGGTAAACAATGTATGACAGAAAGCTGCTGTGCGAGAATTTTTCCGGGGGAGCTGAGCCGATCTGAAATATTCCAGGGGGAGCTCAAGCTCCCCCGACTCCGACGCCTGTGAGGGTTTCAGGAAAAAAGTGAGCATTTAAAAGGATTCCACTGATCAAAGAAATTAAGAAACGCTGGTCTATCGGGATGCAAAAACTGCAGGTATAAGCGCAGTTTCATGCCTACTCTAGCTGTTCATGGACTTCTTTAGTTTTTTTTTTCTCTTGACATTCAAATATTCTAACGTTAAAATTTATATACGCTATGCATTGCTTCAATGTTGCATAATCTATCTCAATAAATCTTAAGTAATCAAGCAAATTAGGTAGTATATGTAGTTTTGGTTAAAATCTGCTTTTTTGACTCTTTTGAAATGCAAAAGACTGAAAAATAATGGTAATTTAAAAACTATAAAAGGGCTCCTTGGATTTCTTTTCCATGTAATTTTAGAAAAACTTAGTTGGTCTGCCGTGTATATTTATGTACCTAATAGAAAAACTGCAGAGATTTAAAGAAAGAAAACAGCAAAATAAAAACTATTTAGCAAACTTGCATTACATTAAATAATATAAGTTTCTAATGTTATATTAAATCTGTAATTTATCTGTAAAGCTTTTCCAGTTGCTTTGCAATAATTAGATTTTACTCTTTGCAATATTATGTAAAATTTATGAAAACATTTGGAGGAAATGTTTCATAAAGGTGAGGGAATCCATCAAACATTTATTATTTTTTTTATCTTACATTGATTTCAATAAAAAGGAAGTCAAAGAGGTCTCAACCCTACACAAATTTTACAAGGAGATATATAATTTATGATTCAAATCTATGGCAGTTCAATCACTTTTTTTCTCGATATTATAAATTTTGCAAATGACATACCTTATGAGGGGGGTTCAGCTTGGGTAAGGAGGCAACTTGGTAGGTTACACCAGAATACTTTCCTGTGTGACTTTCCACACAATGGCCATCCTAGCTCCACGTTCCACCCTGTAATCTGCCTGCATCAGGATAATTCCATTTCAAGGGGGCCTTTCTAGTTCTTATTCAACCTTCTAATCTCTTGTATATGCTAGCCTCTTCCATATTTTTCTTGGTAGGACACTTCCTTTTTTAAATCTTGGGATTTTTCTTCTATCTCACTCCCCACATGGCTGCCTTGTTTCTTCTCTACTTTTTCCAGCCTCTTCTTTGCCTCTCTTTTTCCTTCTTCCTTCTGTTGCCAAACCACCCAAAGAAAAACCCCTTTCCAAAAATATCACCCCCAGACCAACAAGTGCAGAGTTGAGTTGAAGAGAGTGGATGGGGAAAGATATGTTAGAATTTGATATCAGTAAATCCCACAAGTTGTACAGCAAAAATATAATTGAGGAACAATTTCCTACAGCACAAAATAATAAAAGTCTTAAAGAGGTCAAATAATACTCTAATTTCTAAATTTTCAAATGATTCAGTGTTGTAGCTAACTGTAACTGTCAATTCACTGTTTACATATAGTAAATACCTTAGACATACCAACAGTTGGTGGTTCGGATTATCAGTGAGCCTTTTCACATTTTTTTTAAACAACCATCATTAAATGTTTTTTAAACTTATGATTGTGTTATTGTTCATTTTTTCCTTTTTGCATATATTTTATACATTCAATGTTAGTAGATGCAACATAGTTATAATTGGTATGCATGTGTGAGTGTTATTCATATTTTTTAGCTATTGTATACATTACTATCAGGGCTGTCACTAGGTCAAAAAAATGGAGGGGGGACGCATTTGGCGGCCCCTTAATTGTTTCAAACGCATGCTCCAATATGCAGAAAGAGATTTAGCTTCTGGTTTAACAGGGATAGTAATATTACTAGACCTTAGTACTAGCAATATAAATTTAATTGTAAGGATAATATTCAATCAGAAATAGGTGGTGTCGGAGAGCTACCTCATGGCATTTTTCGAAATTGAAGATATAAAAACGTAGTTTTAGCCTATATTTTAAGTTGGGGAGGAAAGGGAGAGGAGTTCCAGGATAGGCCTCTCCCGATAATTTTTACCCAAATTTAATTTCCCAAAACACAATCGTACGTTATATTTGATTATGTTCAAGGAGGGGTCCGGTGGCTCCCCCCCCCCCCAGGAATTTTTCAAGATTGTTATTTGAAAAGCATTGTTTTAGACTATTTATGGTGATGTTAAAAGAGGAAGAGACTTGGGGTCATTCCTAATTATTTTTCAATTCAAAATCCAAGCACGCAACTGTGAATTACATCTGATTGTTACAGGTAAAGGAGGGTCCGGGGGCTCTCCCCCAGGAAAAATTTGAAAGTAGTAGTTTGAAAAATGCAGTTTTATAGACGATTTATGGCGATGTTTAGGGAAAGAGAGATGCGAAAGGCCATCCCCAAGAAATTTTTTGAAATTGAAGCCTTAAAAATGCATTTGTAGGCTTTTTGTGAAAATTGAGTGCACCGCCAGTTTCTTGAAATTAAAGCTCTGAAAACGTAATCTAAGCCAACCTTCAACAAAAAGGGGGGGGGGATTTTGAAGGGGCTCGCGCACAGAAATGCTTGGTAATTGAAGCACTAAAAGCGAGATTTAAGACGTTTTTCGATGATGTTGGCAAGATAGAGGTGCATTCTCTCAAAAAAAGTTTCATCTCTTTCAACGCAGTTTTAGAAGATTTTTGGCAAGGTTAATGGGTGGAGAGATTTGGAGTCCTCCCCTGGCAAATTTTCAAAATTAAAATTCAATTAACGCAAACGTAGGCAAGTGCTTACGATTGCATTAATTGAATTTCAATTTTTCAATACTGTTAGAGGGGCAACAGATTTTCAATACTGTTAGAGGGGTAGCGCGTTTGGGAGATCTCGCGCGAAAATTTTTATGAATTAAATACCTTAACAATGAAATTTTAAGGATCTTCAGTAATATTAGGAGGAGGACCTCAGGCAGACTCTTGGAGTTTTTTTAATATAAGTCCAATAGGCACAATTTATTCGACTGTGAGTGATTAATTCAGTGGGCCTTTTCGGGGGGGGGGGTTACGTTGGGAACACTCTCATGGTTTTTAGAAATTAAAGTCCTAAATTCTCATGTGTAGGACATCTTTAATGAGGTTAGGACAAGGGATTGGGTTTGAGAACGTTTTCCTGGAATTTTTTCAAAACCTAAGTTTTAAAAACTCACTTCCAGGCCAGCTTTGAGGAGGTAAAAAGAAGAATTTGGAGTTCCCCACTCTTCCCTCAGTTTTGCTACGTCCCTATCTTCATTTTAATTATTAATAAACATGTTGTGGTAATACTTTCTTCCAATTTTCCTTTGCCAAACACGATAATTTGCTTGGATTTTCCACAGTAAAATTTTCAATTTCCAGCCTATTATTTTTGTTTTCTTGATATACAAGCGTCTGCGGCCCAAAAAAAGAACTTTTAACATTTTGAACGGATATGATAATTTTATGTGATACTAGGCCTTATTTATTCCGCTTCATTAGATTTTAAATGTCTCCTGCATCTCTTCATAAAGCTTTAATTTACTTACGATTTTTACATTCAAACATTTAAAACTTCTGGTGTGAGTATTCATTACAATACTTTGAATCTCTTTTTGCATTAAATGGTTTTTTTTTCCACTCTATTTCAAGTAAATTTCGGCAACCTATGCATTTTTCTCCACTTAGCAAGGATTTTCAGGATAATATTTTTCACCAAAAAAAAATTACATGTGGGAATGTTTCGGCAGCCCCTATGAAGCCATCCTATTTATTTATCTTTTTTTTTTTAAACTGAAGAACCTTGAAGCATGGTTTTGTAAAACCAGGGCCTCCGAGAGACATGGCGTGGACCATGTTAATTTTGTCACCGGTCCTCCCCCATTATGCTAATTTTACTCTATGCACACTACTTTAATTTGGGCGAGCCCATAGTTTCCAGCTAGGCAGACATACCTACTCTGCAGCCTAATAAATAGTGTACTGAATTCTCTTTTTTTTTTGCGTTAAAAAGTTTGAAGCTTACATTTCCGCGGCCCTTACTTAGATAATCTTAATAAAAGAGAATCATGGATGTTCCTAAATTATATTTTAAGATTACATTTTCCATTCAAATTTTACAGAAAAGATATTTTTTGTCACTATTATTTCAATTGTTCATTTGTAATTACTATTTTAATTTCTTTAAACAACTAAGAGTTTGCCTTTCTTTTTATTTGTTGCATCGCTGAAATGAAATTGGCGGCCTCAAGGACGTAGCCAAGGGGTGGGTCCATGGGGTCCGGACCCCCCCCCCCTTCCCGAAAGACCCTTCTCCTTTTTTCTCAGTTGTTGCATCTCGCATCAACAAAATTTTTCGAAAGATAATGATTTTATAAAACACAGCATTCTCTCCCCTTAAATATTCCCAGTAATCGGCAATTTTCTCAGCGCTTGAGTCAATTCAGAACACGAGAACCTCGTGCAACAACTGCAGGTTCCCAATTTTCGTCTGCTTTTTGCTGTGTCACCTACTCCGTCCGAAACGGGAAAATGTCCCTTTCCACTTTCAAACCAGCTGGGTCCCGTGACCTTGAAATTCAGCCCCTCTCCTTGCTCCATCAAATTGCCATTGGCAAAGTAAAAACAAGCATTTACTGCCACTCCCGCTGTATCCCACAGGCTCATTGGCGTGGTTTCCTTTATTTCTTTCTCTTTTCTTTTTGGATTTTCGTGGATTTCGTAGACGCATGTTGTACGAAAGACAGCCAGAGTGAGGTGCGTTCCTGGTGAATCAGTAATTGAATTCCGATTCTTTTCTGTTTTAACACGCAGTTTTTATTTATGTCATACTTTTAGGAAAAATATCTTGAAAAAAATTGTATGCAAAAGAAAATTAAGTTTACCCAAACTAGGTAAGTCGCAGTACTCCCTTTTAAAGTTTCCTTGATAATACGAGCAATTTTACGTGTTAATGTGTTTTTCCATTTAAAAACTAATTTTAGATTCTAAGCCAGCAGCGAAAAAAGAAATTCTACACATTTCGTGTGTTTGAGAATGAGAAAAAAAATTATTGGTTTTTTTTTTTTTCATTTTAACTCTATATTTTTGGCATGGTTCATTTCAGATTCATTTTATATTTTGATAAAAATTTTATTTGAACTTTTATATTACTTTTAACGTCTCTCTCCTTTCTGAGTAACAAATTACGTAGATTTTTTACTGATGTTTTCCCCCCAATATTTAAGCATGATCATGGAACATATTAAATGTCACAAAAAAAAATTCGTGTTTGAAGGTAAAATAAATGAATAAATAAAACTTGAAGTTGATGTAACAAACTTTTTACGGTATCAAAATTTTATAGAAAAATTAAATTAAATTACTTGAGTATTTTACTGTGATCCGTTTATGAAATTACAAGTTCGGCCATATTAACGCATGTAATAAGTAATTTATTAGAAATTATTACTTTTAAATCTTACTGAATTGTGATTCTATGATCCCAAAAGAAAAAGTTTTTTAATTGACGAAAAAAAAATCTTATTCCATGTTGTTCCATAAAACATATTTGTATTTGCATCATTGGAATACATTTTCTGATTGTTATTCACTGGCTTTGTACTAAGGAGTTATTTAATTAGCATCTATGCATCCATCTTTAGTAAATTGTGAAGGTAGCATTAAACGTAACAAAAAACAGGCTTGTGCATTTAACTATACATTACTAGGTGAAAATTACCGCAATTTACTGCGTTACAAGCAAAGAAACAAAAAAGGTGAATACGAGGTAAATGTTTTTGAGCTTTTCTTTTATGTATAGCCCTTTTTTTTAACACTTATTTTCTTCAAGCTAAAGATATTTACTATTTCTTGCAATAGAGTGTTTTGCTAACATCGTATTGAAGAAAAAAAAATCATTATCTGCGTCGTAAAATATGATATGTATTGTTGTTAAAATAAAATTACACAGATGCTTAATTTAATTCATTAGGTATACATTCCATTAATCGGCATGTAAAAGATCCCTTAGATCGTTTGACTGTGAATACTCTTGACAAAATTAAATTCCTTTTGCAGTTTCACATCGAAGAGAGCTCAGGTGTCTCCATCTGGTGGAAACTGGTCATCAAATTTTCCTGTAACATTCACATCCGTGCCTTAATGGTGGCATATGAATGACTGGATGCCGTATCGTTGGTTCGCACTTGTTCCGCAAAAGGTTAAAGCCTCTAACACAGCCCCGTTAAAAAGAAAAAAATAATGATAAAAACGGCAATACGCCTTTTCCGATATTTAAAATTTTTTCGAACAGCTTTCACCCTTTGAGGAACAGCGACTTCACTTGAGAACACCATTTATTTCTTGCTTCTCTTTTTTTTTTCAGCTAACTGAAATCACTGCGTCAGTTGGCTGAAAAAAGAAAAAATATATATATATATATATAAAAAATGATTGCAACAAAGGAAGCCTCCGTCCCTCAAAGAGTTAATAGTTTGTTCAAGCTTTTAATTGATGATTAGAAATGATAATTAGAAAACGGATAAGATTGGAAATATCATTCTATTTCGTGTTATCAAAAAAATATTATAAATGTAAATAAATAAAAACCAATTCAAGCTCTTTAAATGAAACCTTGTTAATATTTTCGTTGAGAGAGTTGTGGGATTTTGCCTGAAATGTTGTTCAAATCGGACAAGGTTACGTTATGTAACATTCATATAGTTATACATTCGACTCCATAGATATAGATTTATTTATCCTCATATAAATAATGCCGATGATCGAGTAACCCGCGTGTTTCAACAATGAATTCGCACCATGGCATGATATGTAATTAGATAATATGTTTTGGTAATGTTTAACATGCAGTGAAAGGCTTTATTGTGACAAGGCTGAACTCGATCCGGTAACTTGAACAGTTTTACTGGTAAGACTGTGTTATATCAGAGGAATGAAGAAACGAAAACAATGAACGCTATCTGCTGGAGTTTAGGGTTAATCCACTGGTGTTAGAGTTAAAATTTCAACTATCAAAATATCACCAAACAATTGGCAATTGCTTTGTTCAAACAAGGAAGAGTTGAAGCAATTTTCACCCGTTATGCCTTGACGGGTGACTTTCTAGTTTTCAAATAAAATGGCATAAGTACAAACGTACATATTTTGTTGAAATATATTACAAAGCTTTAATATTTTATTAAATTATCGCACGCATTTTCCAAGTAATTTCTAGAACAGTTTTCGTTTTCTGTTTTTCTTTTATTGTGCCCTTTTTATTAATAGAAAATATATCACTTATTTTCAGGAGGACAGAGGTTCACCCATATTTGGAAACTTTGTATGTGATAACTTTAGTTTAATGTTAATTTACAAACTGACAATAATTAATTTACCACTTAACATAAACTTTCTTGTTAACTAATTTTAACTAATGACTCTATTAATTTCAATTATTTAATTAATTTTAGTTAATTATCATATTTTAATGATCAGTTTTAATTGGATTTATCTTAGTCTTGTGTAATTATCAGCTACTTATTCTGGTTTAGCATGCCTCCTCTTTTGAAGTTCGTGCAACCTTGGACCCCCCCCCCTTAACAAAGTTCTAGCTACGTGCCTGGCGGCCTCACTTCTAAAAACACTGGGGGGGGGTAGCACCCCCCCCCCCCCACCTCCCAAATCCCCTTGGCGTCGACCCTGAGTAATATAGCTTTTTACCTATTGTTTGGATTATCCCATTTTCCCTTATTTGCGGTTACTGTGCTACCTTAGTCCACAGTTAATTGGAAGTTTGTATCTTATGCTTAACTTAAATTATTACTTTTTAAGATAGTAGAGCTTTAGAACAATAAATTTTCAATAATAAATGTGATTAAAGTTAACATGTATATTATTCACTCATTTTTTTCATAGTATGTAAAGTCAACTCTGAAAAACCAATGAGTTCCAAGTTTCCTTCATCAAAAAATGATTGTCAAATTATGCCTGTTAAGAATAATCTTAGACCAAATATTCAACCCCCACCTTGTTCCATCAGAACTACTGCATTCAAAAAAGAAGGTATGTGAAGTATATTGTTCTACGAGGGCTGTTCAGTAAGTTATAAGATTAAATTTATAAAAAATACAGAACAGCTTTGATCGTCATAGTTTACATGGTTTTTTAAAAATAACTTCTGCGGGACTAAATGCATTTATTCAAACCTTCTGTCCACGTCTTAAAAACTTGTGAACGTTAAGATTAAAAAAATTGAAAGTAATAAATTAAGGGAATTGTATAAAAGGAAAAAAGCAGATATAAAATACCTTTACTGTAAAGAACGCCAGTATGTTCAAAGCTTTGAAGCTGATAACACTGATGAGAATCAGCAAAGCTTTGTTTCAATTCCAGAAGCGTGTGCAACGGCTCTGTTCCCTCTTACAAAACCATCAACATCTTTTGGTGTGTGACTGGTACGGCATTTCTGACTAATGTGCTGCATCAATTGCTTCAGCAACGTTACAGGAGGCTGGTATTGTGTCAAACGATTGTTTGCTCTGAAGTCGTTGATAGAAATAAAGTTCAAAGATAGCGACAGAAAATACCTGGTTCTACTCAGAATCTGTAAACTAGAAGTGAAGCGGATTTGAAAAGTATATTTTTTGACAGTCGAAAAGACAAAATTCTGGCAAAAGAAATGGTTTTATGATGGATACCATAGAAAAACCATAAGCGAGGAATGATTGAAGAACCCAAGTCTCTTTAGTTGGATCACTTGACGCCAACTTTTGGAACGGGAAAACATGCCTTGACAGCAATGTGTGATTTTTGCACTGAAAATAGTTTAAGCCTCAATAGACTTTTAGATATTGGCTGTGATGGCTCGGTCACAAATACCGGAAGAAAGAACGGTGCAATGGCGACCATACATAATAAAAACTGAACCTCCTGTCCAATTGTTAATATGCTGATTGCATGCAAACAAGCTGCCTTTTGCGTCACCTGTTTTCATTAATTGATGGTGAAACCACCCATCCACATGAGTTTTCAGGACTAATAGGTAAATCGCTGCAAAGATGCAAAAATTTACCTTTATACGGGCAAAAATCAAATCTCGAAGCATCATGTCATCATTTGAATCAAAAAAAGATTTCCAAGTGTTTTCTTAAATGGATGTGACTGATTTTTGTGACTTTAACTAAATAGTACTTTTAAATTCTTTATTTTGTGAAATATTGTTGCTTATATATTGGAGCAAATGCATGTGTGTAAATATACATTATTTGGGCATAATGCTCTTCACTTTGTTTTTTTAGTTTATACTAATAAATCATTTTCATAGTTTACTTCTAATCTAAAATGAATAATATATTTGTACTTAATGCATGTAGCTGTGCAGATGGTAAGGGGAGAATGTAACTCGAAATGCAGCCACCTTCCTGTAGTGGGTGCCGGGCTGTTATGCAATAAAGTATAATTTGCAGAAATGCAGTTTAAATGGAACTGCAGAATGCAGTTCCATTTAAAACGGCATTCTGCACAGTCATGTCAAAACAAATAAATAATACAGGGTGGCGGCAGATCAGGGAAAACTCAGGGAACTTTATGGATCAGGGAATTTCGAAAAAATAAAAATTCAGGGAAAATTGATCAAATGAAGAAATTTTTTTTGCTTTGCGAAATTAAACACCCTTTTTTCCTATTCATTTTCCGCCAATTATTTGTTTTAAAAAAAGTAATATTAGTGAGGTGCGATTATGCACACATGTTTGTGAATTTTTTTTCCCTTAAGGTCAAAGTATTGAATCTTAAGAAATTCATCCTGTGGTTAATAACTTAAGCTTCTGTGTCTGTAAAGTTGTTTATTTTACATAGTTTGAATTTTTCTACCAGGTGTTCCATGCTACGTAAAATAAACAACCCAACAGGCAAAGAGGAAGTTGCCATTAAAAACTTTGCTCCATTGCCATTACTCATTTTCTTGAAGTAGCTAGCATACTGTAATCACGATTTCAAGAATTATTATTTTTTTTATAATTGATACTGCTGAGAGCTTAAAAGGTATTTTACTTGGCGTTTTCAATGTAATTGCTAAAATTGAATGTTAAATGAAAATCAACTTTATTTTTTGCCATCTTATTATTCGCTGTCGCTTTAGATTATACAAAGGTTTTTTTTTAAATTTTTTATATAATTTTTTTTTAGACTGTATAATTCTTTCATTTTAAAACCAAGTTATATACTATAAATTTTGAAATTAATTATTGTTTTTTTACATTTCAATGTTTGTTAAAAAAAAAATTTTATACTAATGAAGTCATTTGAAATTGAGTTGCATACATAAGTAAATATTTTTACTATTTTTTAATAGTTAAAATGCTATATTCCTTCGTTAAAACCTAAGTTCTTGATTAGAGAATAGCTCAATATGACTGGTTGTTTAAAGGTTCCAATTTGTTTTACATAAATATGTCCATTATTTATGTAAGTAAAACTGCATTACTTCTATACTTTCACAATTACTTGTTATTCTCGCAGCAACAATTATGCTGCTTGAAAATTCAGTTCAAAACTATTTCCAAATAAACTTTTTTCATTTTATGATGATTAGATATTTCTTTACTAGTGGTTTTAATGATTTCTTAGAATTCTTATGTTAACAGGATACTGGAAGTAAAGCATTTGTTTTAGTTTTCCTATAATATTTCTGGGTAGATAATTTAATATACTATTTTTACTAAAAAAAGAAGCTTATTTTCAAAATATATTTTTTTAATTAACAGCTTAAAATGCTTTAAACACTGCATTTTATTTAATATGCAATGGTTTTCAGGTAGGGTAAAGGAAGAAAACTATTAGCCATGGTAACGTGTGTAAATCAGGGAAATTCAGTGAACTTAATCAGGGAAAAGTCGGGGAACTTTTTTTCGCCGTTCCTGTTGCCACCCTGTAATAATAATAACTGGACTTTGAAAGTAGAAATATAAAAGCTTAAAAAGGGACAGCTTTTGGTTAATTTCGCAAAACTTTACAGCTTATGTGCGAACTTAACACTGCAAAGAATGGAAATAATTTTGAAGATACAAGAAACGAGTATTAAAAGGAAGCCTTTCAAGATTTGGTAGGACCCTCAAGGAGTAGTTCAAAATTGAGAATAATTTAAGTATGTATTGTACTTACACATGCACAGATTTCGGCGGGTATTCCAAATTAAGATTTGAAATTTTGTTTTTTTCAATCCACCCTACTGTACGCGCCAACTATCGGTAGATTTTGTTAATATAAACAACATACATTTCTCATGCCTCAGGAATTAACATTCCGTGGAGTAGTTTTGCCGCAGTAAAATTAGGCTTATTACTTATTGAACAACCTACGTATATTAGGTTGTATCATAGGTTGTATCATTATTTATATACGTATTAAATGATAACCACGTAACTAAAAAAACGCACACTTTACTGAAGAAGCAAAACACTTGTGAGATACGAGCTTACCAACCTAATAATATATATATATATATATATATTTTTTTGAGATAAGAGATTTTCATTCTTGGCCATTGATTAATCATTCACTTTAAAAATTTAATGAATGGTTTTTGAAATCATTGACCTTGGCAGAAATTCAGATGACTAAGCAGTAAGTATGGTAATAAATAGTTCGGACAAACAAAACATTGTAAACTTGCCAAATACTCGGAACAAGCTAATAGAATATTTTCGTTTTTATTCTGTACTGTAATTAGGTTTCTTATTTTAGTTAATTGCAAGTAGCCATAATGGTTTTAATTAGTTACTTGTTTTCTATGTGTTTTGTTTCATGATTTTTATGAAAACTTTGACTAATCTAAAACTTAGAAGAATTTTAAGGGAGACTTGAATGTTTACAAAAGATAACATGAAAATTTAAAACTATGATTCACTCACCTGTGTGATTAGTGGTTACATGTAAATATTTTTGACATTAAGTAAAAATATGACAATGTGTATACATTTACAAATAACAGCATTAAAAAGAGATTTTAAAAAATTCTGCAAACAGCTGTTTTGAAGTTATAAAAACAAACCCCTTCATCAGTACATAAAAGAACGATGGTACACCCATCGATTGATGAGTGTACCATCGTCTTTCTTTGTATTCATGTATTTGAAAAATATTTAAAATGAGGGAATTTAAAGGTGGGAAAGATAGTAACAATTTCATATAGAAAAGTGAAAATAAAAGAAATTTCAGTTGACAATTAACGAAAGTGTTCCTTTTTTTTTTCTTGATTGGGAGAATTCTTCAGTTCTTCTTCAAGTAAACTGAATTTAAGGAATGAGATAATGTTGCAAGTGTTTCTGATGATTGTGTGTTAGATTTTTTATATTGCATATTCTGTTTGTACCAGTGGATAATAATTATGCTTTGTTCAGTTTTTGCATTGATTTGAAAAATTCTATTTAGCGAACAATATTTTTTTTTTAAATCTTTTAGTGCAATTTACTGTAATATAAATAATCCTTTAATCTCTCACTTTCCCCCTCAATTCCTCAATTTTTTTGAGGGGGGGGTCTTGTTTTCTAAATTTAAAAACTTAACTTTAGGTACATTCAGATGAATGTATTGCAAAGAGAAACTCCACAAAACTGTTCAGAGAAATAGAACTCACTAACCCTTCTTCCTAAATGAAACAATATGTAGTCCCAGCTTCTTAGATTGATAACAGTAACAAAAGAAAAATAGGATTACAACAAGCAGTTAGAATCTTGATTATCTAGGTATATATGGATGTACTTTAGAGAAAAGCTTTTTTTTTTTTCATTAAAGAATTTTATACACCATTTAAAATTAACTAAACTTAGTTTTTTTTATATAATGCATTAATTTTTAACTGCCATATTCTAGCATTTATTTTTACCTTGCCAGTAGTTGAAGCAGTAATGGTGTTCTGAACTATTGAACTTAAATTCTATACTCAAAAACTCTTTATTTACTTTTTTCCAGACAAGAATGTTCTTGCTCCAAGCAAGGGCAATGTGCAAAGAAAATCAGCTGAAAATTTTGGATTGGCTGTGTCGAAACAGGGACTGAAGATTCCTAAATTATTTAATAAAGCTTCAACTGGCAAGTTTATTTATTTTTTATTTATTTAATTTCATGCAGAGAAGAGTGTTCAGATTCAGAGTTAAGATGTGAAAAAGTCAAAAAAAAAAATCAATTTTTTATGGAGTCCTCAAGTCCCTTACATTGCATTTAGGAAAATAATCTCTACTAGAAAATAATTACAACACATAAAAATGTGAAACATTTGCAACCAAAATTTCAAGAAGATATTGGAGTCCAAAATTGTTGACCTGAACCAACTGCAAAATTGAGGTGGAGGGATCTGCCCGAAAGAAGGAATACATACTCATTTTCAAAACAAATAAGTTTATTTAAAACCTGAGTATATGTGTAAATAGGAAAAAGCAAACGTTCAACATTTATAAAAATCATCACTTCCCCCCCCACACACACACAAACATCACTGAGAAATATCACAAGATTTCGTTTTTCAAAATACCAATTCTAAAACATTCATGATAATTTAGTGAGTCCACCCTAAAACGATGCCACTTCATTGGTTCTGTCCAGAATAAACTATTTCAAAATGTTCATGCCACTGGCAGTCCACACTTTAAAATTGGCACACTAAACAGGAGGCAACTTCCGCTTGCCGGATGTTCAGATGAGTTGAAACTATCGATTGTTCTACTTGCAGATGGCAGGGCATACCATTTTCATGGTTAAGCAATCCCGTGCAATAGCAGAGGACCTCACCATATATGGCAAAGGTTAGCTGCCTAACTTCCAGGCAGAACAGGAACCGTTCAGTTGCAGGGGACGCCTTATCATAAACTGAATCCAGTCTGACAGCCTCCATAATCTATTCTCTGCTAGCCCAGACCTTCCAGCCCCGTTAAGCCTAGTGTTCAAAACATCAACTCATCACATTTTAATTTATTTTTAAAACTCCTTCTTCACCCTGAGGGTGCAGCTTTGGAACTCTCCCAAAGTTTTAGCAAGACCATTAATCTTATTTCTTTTCGCATATCTCAAAACTTCTACGTCCTCTACGTGGACAAATTCTGAGCGCACATCAAAACAGTCGACTGCAGTTTGGAACCAAATGATAAGAGACAGATCGATTGACTTGCTATTCAACCAGTCACTGTTACCCTATATGCAACAACATCAAATTTTGCATATGATGGATAGCATAGCCAACTCAACTCAGTTAACCTTTTAACTGTTACAATTTTAAATTTGTTTTATGCTATGCACCCAGCCAAAAGTTTGTCAACTTCTGAGCTCTGAAGACATGTCCATCGCGATGGGCAAACATGTGATTGACTGTTGGGGTTTTAGATGCTTATGGGATTTCGCTCGCCGTTTATCTGTCGCATTTAAAACAGGAATCTTTTTCCACATAGTTTGAATCAAAAAGTAATTTTACATATTTTAAAAACTTTCTAGCCTTTTATGATATTGTTCCAGGAACATTAAAGGCTTATGCCAGCAAGCTCCCCTCTCTTGGAGACAATTCAAAAAAGCACACCTAAACATAATTAAAACTACAATCAGCCCTGCTTAAGCCAATGTCAATGGTTCCGACATGCTTTATTCGACTAAGCCGGGTATTCTATTATACAAGGAATACAAAAAAACATATTAAGTATTTTGCTGTTATTGTATTCCTCATTACTACAATAAATGGTAAAAGATTCTTCATTACTTTATATTGGCACGCCCATTTCTTAAAAATTAAAATATTTAATCTATACTAATAACATATAGCAGTAGAGTTTGTTTGAACGCGCTAATCTCGGGAACTACTGGTTCGACTTGAAAATTTCTTTTTGTGTTGAATAGTCCATTCATTGAAGAAGGTTATAGGCTATGCAAGATCATGCTATGACTAATAGGAGTGGAGCAGCAATAAAAGATGTTGTGGAAACAGGAAAATTTAATTAGAATATAAAATACTTGGAATGCAGGCTGTTTGTAGCTACAGTGGCTCGACCTGAAGAGGTGGGCATCGCAATACAGTGGAGGTAGGTTCAAATCAGCCATCAGGCAAATCTCAAGGATACTTTTCTGAGAAAATCCTACACGATGTTAAAAATGATTTGTAAAGAAGATATATATATATATATATATACATATCATTGTCTTATTTTTCTTATTAATTAACTAATAATATAAAGCTGAAGAGTTTGTTTGTTTGAACCCCCTAATCTCAGTAACTACTGGTTCGAATTGAAAAGTTATTTTTGTGTTGAATAGTCCATTTATTGAGGAAGGCTATAGGCTATATAACATCACGCTATGACTAATAGGAGTGCAGCAGCAATAAAAACTTATGAAAACTAGAAAATTTATATCTATACTAATATTATAAAGCTGAAAAGTTTGTTTATGTGCTAATCTCAGGAACTACTGGTTTGAATTGAAAATTCTTTTTGTGTTGAATAGTCTGTCTATTGTGAAAGGCTATAGGCTATTTTTTAAAAAATCAGATTGACCGAAATATTTGTAATTGCAAATTAAATGTTTAATTAATTGTTTAGCTCTATGATTTCCTAATAGATGGTGGGGTAGGTTTAGTTCTATAAATTCCTAATAGATGGCGGAGTAAGTTAACTCTTTGGGAGGATGCTGGCTGACAGTGCCGATTGCTGCAAGGAACCGTGCACATGCTACGCTGTTGTGATCAGCGAACAGATTTTTTAATGTTTTTTTTTTTCGAAGTTCAGGTACATAATTTGATTTTGTAGGATTTTGTTTTCCTTATTTCATCAATGTTTGTTTTTGTTCTTATAGTTGACGATAGTTGCTTAGCTAAGTAAATTGATTTGTCATATTGTTCAATTGTGATTGTTCTTTATAACATTTTTACTATAGCATTGTTTATAAGGGGAAACACTTTAAATTTCAGGAAAAAAAAACACTTCACTCGCTAAAGGGCAGAGTTACAGTAGAGTGGTTGCTTGATGCGAAAAGCGATGAACTATGTAGTTGAAGGATTATTTTGAGTTTTAAAGTTACTGTTAATATTTTTTGTGTTTTGGCAAATAAATTCCAAAGAGACTTTAAGAGGTTTTTTGAAAAGATGTGTATGCATTTTAGTTGAAGAAAAAGATCATTTCACATCAGAAGGAGGGCGGGGGGTGTTGATTTTTTTGTTCAACGGACTTCCTCTAACTTCTTAGCACGAGCATCGCCATGTGGGTACTGCTAGTTATTTATGTAAATGATTTAAATTATCACTCGGTACAAAAGTGAGTGCATAAAAAAATTTATATTTACTTAGTTTCCTTTTTTTTCTAAAAGAAATTAGAAATGCTTCTTTGTTTCGACATGGACTTTGCAGAAGATGAGATTGAAATGTATAGACTTTTCAAAAGAATAACTTATTGTCCAAATGAAAAAATGAAATATTTATATTTTTCACTGCTATTGAAAAATCAATGCAAATGTTATGCTATGATAAGTAAAAATACACCACAAATGCTCTTAAAATTTGAAAAATCTCTGTATGCATACATACGACCTGTAATAGTCGTACCCTTCAAAAAGTGCAATTCACTGAGAGTAAAGTGGTATAAGTCACAAAACTCTGCATTCCATATCACGATGAATATTTGTCGTATTAATGTCTAACTTTATGTTTGAATTATTTTTTGTGCTTGTGATTTGTGTTATATGTTAGTATAATAAGTTAGATTTTTATTGATTTTGACCATATTTGCTAGTGGAAGTATGTATCTAGGACTAACTGTAGCAAAAATGAGGTATTGCAGGGTAAACAAGGCCACCAAATGTTTCTCAAAAAATTATGGTTGGCTCATGTTAAAATTACCTGCAGTCCTCGCAACTAATTCTTTTCTTTTGCTTAAGCGTCTTTTTTTCTTAAAGCTGGACAAAGTGAACTTCCAGAATATCTTACTAGTATTCTGATAAGAAACAGTGATATTTCTTTTTCTCTTAAATTTGACGTGTTGACCCTTAAGTAGGGGTTAAAGTTTAAGGTTGTGACTATATGATGCTAAATATATGATCTTCAAAAGGAATGAGTGACCCATTTCAATTGTTTTAGATATGAATACGACTTGATGCTAGGTATATGCTAGCATAAATAATTTGATGACTCATGCATTTCTTTGAGGGCAAAAGTCAGTTGCATATGCTATTTTTCGTTACTTTTTTGCCTTTTTTGTGTCCGGATATCTGCTAAAGCCTCAAATGACCCTCGGTAATAGGCATAGGATTAATTACTCGCCACAGTCTAGTACTCAAAAAATGTAAAACAGCATGTGTTACTCTTGGCTATGGTAGTTAACTCTTTAAGACCGAGGCGTGGGGAAACTTTGCCACAGTTAAGTCCTGACTTTTTCGCCTAAGCTATTTTAGAAATGGAACCGTCCACGCTGAAGACCCCTCGACCGTTCCTCTTCCGTTCTTCTGTTTGCTAATTGCAATAGGCGTGGTTAGCTGTCACCTTAATCGCTCATGCTTCGGGCGCGCGGACTTCTTCACATTTGCTCTAATGGTATCTTTGATGGCATTCAAACTTATGTCGAGATGCATAGCAATCATCTTGTTGTTTTTTTTTTTAGAGTAGGTAAACAAAGAAAAAAATATATTAATCATAAATAAGAACATTACATTTCAAGCACAAGCTTAAGATTTATTATGCAATAATTTAAATTTTCCAATTTCAATCAATTAAATTTGCACAAACTGATGAGAATAGTTACCGAAAGAACATTTTTGAAAATATTTTCAAATATTTGGAAGAAATCCCCTATGTCCTCTTTTCCATTTCTGAGTATACTACGAACAAATAATAAAAGCTATCCCAGCCAGGAGAAAAAAAAAGGAAAGTTTAAAAAAAATAATAGAAAGATAATTTTTCAAGAGTAATAATGAAAAAAAAAATCTTTTCCTCAAAAAACGGGGGTTAAGAGAATGGTTAGTGGGGAAGCCACGAAATCTTATTTATTCCCCCCCCCCCCTTTTTTTTTTCTTTTTTAAAATAAAACTAGCCTATGTAATTGGATTTTGACATTACTTATTAAATGACAGATAAAAATGGAGTTTGGCGTCAAAATTTGGGATGAATAGCCACCGTAGACTAACTCTTCCAGGGCCGGATTTAGGAGAGGGCGGGCGGGGCTACTGCCCCGGGGCCTCCACAATAAAATTTTTACAAAAGATCCTACCTTTCACGGGTCGAAAATATCGGACATATACATATATATCAATATATTCGGATATACAGTAGAAGACCATTATAACGCACACCTTGGGACAAGAGCTTTTGCGTTATACAGGTTTTAGCGTTATATAGATCATTTCACAAATTTTGAAACTAATGTTCAGAATATGTCTCTATATTAGCACTTCAGAATGAGTTTTATCTGCAATGAGTATTAAAGCACCAACATTACAATTAGTTATTCACAAATAAATATGTTTCACAATCAAAAGAAAGTGCATTATCCTGCACTTCTGCTCGCTTCTTGGTTTGCATAACAGCTGCATTTGCAAGAGTCATCTGGTATTTTCTGTTTACTGTAAGGGAGGGGGGTGTACTAATTTCCATTTAAAAGCTTTGGATTAAGATGGAAAGATGAAAAACTGTTTCTAAATAACAATTTTTATGTTTGCATAACAAGACAGAGGTATTTTTTAAACTTCAAAACCTATTGTTTACTTCTGGAAAGTTGTACGGTTTATAGAGAATTGCGTTATATAGGTCGGCGTTATGACGTTCTTCTACTGTATATCAAAGTATCGGATATTTTCGAAAATATGATGATCTTTTCGAACCCTGATTAGGAGCCTCCACTCCTGCGTTTGCCCCGTAGCCTCCACACTTCTAAATGCGGCCCTGAACTCTTCCAATTATAATCTTCATTCCAATTAAATAACATAAGAAAAGAGTTTTTTGGTTTTATTCCCGCAGAATAAATTAATCCGTAAAATCAATCCGAGTAGAAATAATTTTTCAGTCGATTGTTAATTTTTAACTCTGAAAAGTGAGAGGGCAAGGCCCCTTTACTTTTAAAAGTAAGGTAAAATTGCCCCCCCCCCCCCCAACCCACAAATACACAAGTTGCCATCGTAATCGTTCTAACTAGCTAATCGAATATGATAAAGATGAGAACATACAACTTTTTAACATAGAAATGCAAGATAGATAAATCTGTGAGGAACGAAAGTTTTCTTGTTTTGATGCAACTCTGAAATCGCTTAATTATTATTGACAACAATTTCATATTGGGGGAAGGGGGCAACATTTGTTTTCTCTTAAAAAGTCAATTAATTCTAAATTAGTCCTAAAAGTGTAAATGCAACAGATGTAGAAGCACATATTTAGATTTTCTTTATATTTATCAGTAAGTAAAATGCTGTATGACATGATTTTAAAAAACTATTCCCTACAATTTATTCTGATGATGTTTTCCTGAATAATGCCATTTATACAGAAGTAAATATGTACTTTAATTGTTTGAAGAATTGAACAATTAATTTATATTTTCAAGGAAACAAAGTTGTGGGATGTGCTACTGAAAGCAAGAGACAATGTCTTTATAAATTAATTAAATGAATTTAGGAAAGAATTAAATCCGATTTTTTGGTGTTTGTTACACTACAATCGTTAAAGGAATATTACAATGTGACTTAGCGCCATTAGAAATTTCTGTTTATCCCACTTCAGAGACAACTGTTTTTGAAGATTTAAGCAGATTGTCATTTTTCACCTTCTTTTTTGCAAATCATGGTTCTGAATTTACATGTTGACAAACTGACTGAATTTTCCAAATTAATGAATAACATGTTGTTCAGAAGAAAATTAGAAAATGCTATTTTGTGATTAAATTTTTATAAGTGCAAATATGTATTATATTGCTAGCAAATATGAACTCTAAAGGTGAAGTGGATAATACGGTAGTTTGTAAATTGTATAATATTGTAACAAAATTCTTTTCTTTCGACCATTCTGAGAGAACTAGTATCTAAGGTATTTTCTTTAGTCACCCGTGCGACCTGAATACTGGAGTTGGTTGACCCATGCATACATTTTTACATATTATGTGTGTTTTAAGTCCTGATGGAATTATGACCTCCTATCTCACTTTTTGTGGGGCGCTTCTGTTTGGGTAACAGTTGTGTGGTGGGATGCAGTATATTTTCACGAGCAAGTTAAAGCTTTGGGCAGATTTGTTTTGTTTAAATGCCTTCCAAGCTCTGATTTGCTGAGTACTACTTTTAAGTTTCTAAAACTGGAAAGAAATAATTACATTTGGGTTGAAAATAAAAATAATGAAAATAGAAATGGTTAATAGATGGCGAAATATTGCAAGTAGTAATTGCACACCCGTGTTTCGAGGTTCCTTGTAACCCTGAAGCATGTATATGCAGTTATTTGCAAAGTTTGTGCTTTTAAGTAATTGCACACCTGTGTTTCGAGGTTCCTTGTAACCCTGAAGCATGTATATGCAGTTACTTTCAAAGTTTGTGCTTTAATGTTGTACGAGTTATCATAAAAATTATACAAAACATTAATTTACAAATCCTAGAATATAATTTATTTTTTAAAAAAAAGGTACAAAAAAGTGAGGATTAGAAGTGGAGGAAATTGAAACGAAATCGTACAACGCATTCATCTTTTCTCATTTTTTGAGGAAGCCAAGCGACATCAAGTCATTAGCAGCTCCCCATTCATGCAGTTTTCGCTATCACTTGCTAAATAGCTATCGGCTAGAAGAGAGGGTCTTCTTCAGGGAGGTCTCGCAGTAGGGTGTCTTCTTCTACCCACCACCCCTGAATTCGCAGAACTCGGCCGGATAGGGGCGGACTCGGATCTAAGCTACAAAGCCGTATACGGCCGGCCTCGGTCTTAAGGAGTTAAAGGGTCTTAAAGTTGAGGATTTTCAGAAAAACGGTCAAGTTTCAGGGTGAATAACTTTGAGACACAGGTTTAGTTTTAGGTCCAGTGTAGAACCCATGCGATCTAATTTTTCATTATGTGGTCACAAAGTTGATAATTTGAAACAAAAAGAGTCAAAGGTATAGGTCCATTACTCTAAGTCATGAGTCACTAACTTTGAGCAACAGCTGTAATTATACTCTACATAGTGTAGTTTTAGACTCTGGTCAGAAACCCATGGTTTATCGTATTGTTTAATTAAGCAATCACAAAGTTGATACTTTTAAAGTAAAGGCTCAAGTTTCAAGATCAATTACTAGCTGTGAGCCACGTGTAAAAATTTTGAAATTCAGCTCTAGTTACACTCAAAATAGTGTAGGTTTAGGTCTAGGATAAGAAAACTATGGCACCTAATGAAATTGATTAACTAAGTGATCTCAAATTTGCTAATTTAAGGAAAATGTCAAAATTAAAGGTCAATTAGTCTATAAGCCATGAGTCTAAGTTTGAGCAACAGCTTTGATTATATTCCATGTAGATAAGTTATAGATTCAGGTTGGAAACTCATGGAATATTCCATGTTCCAATTTCCAAAATTAAATGGTCTTAAAATTGATATTAAAAGACTCACGCATTCCAGGATCAATTACTCTATTAGCTATAAGTCGGTAACTTTGAGCAACTACTGTAATTTTACTCTGTGTGGTGTAGTTTTAGTCTAAGATCCCACTAGGCTTGACCTACCCTCATCGAGTTTCCTAAAATTTTTACCATCGAGGAAGAGTAAAAGTTGTAAATAAAACGTGAAAGTAAAAATTTCTACCTCTTTCATGTGACCTAATCAAGGTTGCCAGGGATTGAAAGGTGCTTAAAAATGAGTAATTTACCCTCATCGAGTTCTGGAAAATTGTTATCATGACTGAAGAGTAAAAGATGGAAATAAATGCTAAACTAAGGTTGCTTACCTTTTTCTGGTGCCTAAGCAGCCCCCCTGTGTTCGTCTAGTGGAGTAGAGAAGTGATTATTTCCCATTTTCAACAACCAGTTTTCAAGTACTGGTTTTCTTCTCTTCCCAAGGTGTGCTCATGTCCCAGTGGAGTAGATACCAAGGAAGTTCTAGAAAGTTCGATCTGTTCTTCAGAGGGGAAAGGTTTTGACCAATCGTGGTTGCTAAAAGTGATATCATTATTTTGGGAGGGCAAAAATATCCGAGTTGTTGTTTCACGTCGTGTTTTTCGTTGCTAGCTTTTAGTAAAATCACTGATCCGAAAAGAATTTCTAAAGAGCAGCTGAGTGTGAGTCATTCTTGATTGGATGGAAAACAATACTAATTTATTTACCAATCAGCTGATAATTATAAGTTATCAAAACGTCTCTCAGCAAAGAAATTATTCATCAAAACATCTCTCAGCAAAAAAATTATTCATCTATTTATGCAGAATAATTAGATAAACATAGACAAACATAAACAAAGTTATTATATTTTTTTTTTTTTTAAATCATTTCTTGCACCATGTATTCATTTTTTGACTAATTGACACTTACTCTTTCCATTCAACTCACTTTCATTGTTTAACATTACTTTGAAACAATAATTTAAAATGTTATTCAAATATTTTTAGAGTTTATTTTCCCAAAATGACGTATAATGTGTCATGTAAATTTAAAATTTCAGTAAATTGATCAAAAAAAAGTCATTGTTTATAAAAAAAATTATTTGATATTAATAGTTCCTAAAAATTCATAGCTAATCAAAAATAACAAATTTTTCGCTTACTTTTTTTTTTCTCATATACATTTAATACATTTATAACCATGATGATCTACTTTTCAACAAAATAACTCCTTATTGAAGTTTGGCGCACTTATTAGACACTAGTTTTGGAAATTCCATATGTGTCAGCTAATTTTCTCTGGATTTCTCCCTTTTCAATTAATTTTGATATTTCATACTTTTTAATCAATCTCAAGTTCAACTAACTTTCTTTTTGAAGCCATTTTTTGTAAAACTATAACACAAAGAGCAACAAGCTGGACTCTCATAGTTCTAAAAGGCAGTTGAAAATGAAAATGTCCTATTTCTTAATCCCTTGCACCAGAAATACTGCAATGCAAGTATCTTTTACTCTAGCACAATTCCAGTGTTGCCACAAAATATTGCAATTGGAAAAAAATACTTTGCACTTCTCTACTGACACATGTTTTCATTGAACAGAGAGTACAAAAGGCAATCTCAAATAGAACAACAAAAGTAAAACAAGTTTGGAGAATGAAAGGATTCCTAGTAGTTTTTCAATGTGGTTTAACTTACAAGGAGGTTTAGTTATGCTGCTCTTTTATTTAGTTGGTAAAATGCTGGTCTGGCATCAAAAATATTCTTGGAAATCTATTAAGAACATAATAATAAAACAAAATAATTTGCTAAATTAAGTTTTAAAAAATAAATCAACTTACAAAGGGTTTTTTACAATACTCCAAACCAAATTTGGGGTACATTAGTGGTCAAGATAGAGAGGTGGTCAAGTTACAGAGGTTTTCCTTCATTATACAAGATAGGACTAATTCCGTTCCTGACAAAAGCGGTCAACTTAGACAGGTGGTCAACTTACAAAGGTGGTCAACTTTACAGGTTTTACTGTATATGTAAAATTATGATGTTAAATAAAAAATGTAATAATATTTCTTAAAATAAATAAATATTTTATATTGTAAATTTGGCAAAAATTAGTTAATTATTAATTAATATCAGTTTAAAAACAAATTAAACATTTTTTCGGTATTCGTCAAAATATGATATTCGATGAATCTGTAATTTAAAAATGAAATTAATTTATTTGAATTTATTTCACCTAATTAGCTTTTATTGTTCCAAGTAGCTATTGAAAGTTTAACACATTCAACTTTTGCTGTGCAAATATCGATCTACGACCTTTTTAATTTCAAAAACCTAAATAAAATGTAACTAAATTTTAAGAAAAAGAAGTGTTGTCGCATAAATCAAATGCATTGGTTGTTGGGTACATTATATATTCTTTCAAGATGCAAGCACCTGTCGTTGATATCAGTGCATTAGCACATGCACAGGGATAGAAAAAGCCATCTCTCTACTGCTCCAAGGCAGTAGACGAAAGAAGCGACTGAAACCCGTTCGGCTGCAAGCGCAAACCGACTGTTGAGGGACGAGCACACCCCGAATGGAGCGAGAACTGGTTAGCAGGGAAAAAGGGAAAATTTCTCCTTTTCGGCTGATTTCTCCACTGGCCATCTCCACTCCACTAGACGAGCACAGGGGGGCTGGTTATCAGGAGATAAAAAATTTTCAATGAGGGAGATAATTTACCCCTCATTGAGTTTCCGGAAATTGTTGCGATAAATTAAGAGTAAAAGCTGTAAATAAAACACTAAAGTAAGGTTGTCTACCTTTTTCTGGTGCCTAAGCAGGGTTGCTAGTGGCTAAAAAGTGCCCAAAATTGAGTAATTTATCCTTATTGAGTTTCCCAAAATTGTCATAAATGAGAGTTATAACTAAAGAAAACGGTAAAATAGGGTTGCCTATCTTTTTCCAGTGCTTAACCAGGGTTGCTAGGAGCTAAAACTTGCCAAAAAATGAGTAATTTACCCTTATTGAGTTTCTGTATAAGAACTATGTAAAAAATGTTTATTAAAAATGTTACAAAACCGATGGTATAGGTTGCCTGAGCTAAAGTGGTGCAATCATAGGGCTGTTGTTGTTCATAAGTTTCAATATTGAAACTTCAGAAACTTGAAGGTGCTCTAATATGTAGCTCTCAAATTCCTGTTGTCAAAGTGAAAATGGAGCAAAGAATTAACATCAAATTTTACTTCAAATTGGGCAAAACAGCTGCAGAATCATACAAAGAATGAAACACGTTCATTTGAACTTCGAATGAACTTTTTGGGGACGGGCACAAAAGCGTCAATGATGATCCACACACAGGTCAGCCACAGTCTGCCAGAAGCAATTGAAAAAGTTTGCATCATGTTGACAACAGGAATTGAAGAGCTATGTTTAATGCACCTTTCCATGAGAACCACTTATTTCAGAATGGCACTGATCACACTACAGATGTGCAAGAAAGCGCTCTTCAATATGCAATCATTTGCACCATCTTCCAGCTTTTCATTCTCTTACAGTTACCTCAGTTCTGAAATTAATTGCCGGACCTTGTACACTACGTTATTAGCTTCAGCCTGAAAGAGATCATTTTTACCTATCAATACAAAAGAAATTTTACCAATACCTAATGCTTTCAGTTCGCCTTTACCTTGCCTGAAAGATTTTTCAATTTTCTGAAACGTTACAAATAAATCACGCTCATAGGAAATATGATTACCAGAATCAAACAAAAATAAACTAGCATTACAATTCAGTTAGTTACTGCCCTACAGCCTGGGCTAAGGCAGAAATACATGAAATACACCGCCAGCTCGGTCAATCCCAGCCGAGGACTGCAGTTTCATGCTTATTAGCACTCATCAGCCGGGCATAGGGAGTGACTGAACTGGAGGTGGAAAACTTCTTAAGGAAGCTAAGAGTGCCAAACTAACTGGTAGCTAATATAGAATTAGCACTGACCACACACTAGTCAGTGCTAATTCTATATTAGCTACCAGTTTGTTTGGACTCTTGGCAGTGAAGCTATAAGGTTTGATGACAAGAGTTTATTCATACTTGAATAAGAAAGGAACAAAAAGAAAAAACTACAATCAAACATCTTAAAACAACCAAAAGGAACAACGAGATGCATGTGTATTTATAGTTCATGTAAGTCAGGTGATTGCAAATTACTTCATTTCACAAAAAACAGTGTACATAAATATTTTACATGGTAGGGGTTGCACATTAGGTAACATCAATAAAAACTCAAAAAATATAAGAGAAAAAAAAATTTAGTTAAATTTATTATGTAATACAGAATAATAATTAAAAAAACAAAAAAAAAAGCTTTACAGCAATTCATAAATTGCATATCAGGAAATTTTAATATGATCATCAATGCACATAATTGAAAAAAAATTAATAATCGTCAAATGCTTCATCAATTAGCTCTTTATCCTTAGAATTTAAGCTTTCATAAGCCATGACTAATTTTGGTGCGGTTTGTAGCAGGGGCAGATCTAGAGGGGGGCCATGGCCCCTCCCAAAACCCTGTGATTGTATAAATTTTTTTATAAAGAAAAAAGAAAGAATATTATGAGAATATAACAAAATTTAACTTATGTGTTTTACTTGAAAAGAAATTTAGGTCTTAATTAGGAGAGAAATTGTATCCCTCTTCTCGAAACAGAACTATTATTTCCAAAATTTTGTTCTATTGGTTACATCATTTCTTGACTCCAACTTTAGTATGTTCAGCTCTAATATGTTCAGAAATAGCTCTAAAATTGGATTTTTATAACATTGATGGCAAAAGATTTCCATGAAGGGGAGATTCCAGGCACTCTCACTCTCCTTTTAATGTCAGCAAGCATTGCCTAAATAAGCATTTTTAGGCTTGACAGCAGAAGAGCTAGAAGAGCACCCACCCCCTCTCCTGATTTCTCAGCACATAACGGCCAAATATTTTGGTTTCTAAGCTTCACTTTCTAAAAGTATTTTGGGGTCAGCCACTCGAACCCTGACCTTTCATTTTACATCAACAAAAATAGCCTAAAAATCGTTTTTAACACCCCTAATTTAAAATATTACTCAAATTTTAATGTGGAAACATTTGGGAGGAAGATTCTTAAATCCATCCCCCTCTCCTGACTCTCTAAAGATAGCCTAAAATTGAGTTTTTAAAATTTCATTTTAATAAAATTTCTGATTAGTTGGTTCAAAAATTTCGGATGGCCCCTCCCAAAATGATCAGCTAGATCCGCCACTGGTTTGTAATCCAACTGGTTTCTAAGTTTGTTTTTATCATGCCAGTATTTTAAAAAATAAGTTCAGTGCTTGCTGATGAGGCTACGAGATGAAAAGTTTGACATGCAAAATTGGAAAAAATTTGTGGAACACTATCGCTTCGGTGATTCCCACCATACTGCTGGTGATAGATTATGTTTATAAATGCCTTAGAAAAATATGAGTGTGCTAAAAATCGAGATTTTTTAAATAGAAAATGTAACAAGTATCGACAAGAGATTTTTAGCTAAGTTATTAACCCAATTCTTAAATATTTCTTCTTGATCACAAGTCTTTCACCCATGTATTTTTGATGCAACATGTATAATACAATGTGAGCTGGGCTGATGCTGTCCTCAAATCTTTTCTGTAGAAATTTGCTATGAATTTTAAGTTCATCATCTTTCAAAAATTCATTAGTTACTTCTACAATAGTTGAGAAGTTTCTTTGTAGTACATCTAATGAAATACCGATGTGTTTCAAAAGAGAATTATGAAATTATTACTTGTAGTAATTTGTAAATTTATCTCGTGTCGAGAACACAAATAAAAAACTGAAGTATGATTTCATTCTTTATACATAATATATATTGTAACGGATCCGGCGCGACTTCCACTTTCTTGAAATGAAGACACAGTTCTTGATTAAAAATACAGGAAATTTATTTACACTATGTACAGGAAAGATCGTCAACAACTGCTAAATTATTCATCAGCAATTAAGCAACTATCACACAACACCGTAAACTCAACGTTTACACACGTGGTTACTTCCAAATACGAAAACAACACAGCGAAATGCCTCGCAATAAACAGAGCAAGTACGCTCTCAGTTCGAAATCTCAATCGAAACTCAACTTTTTATCACGCAGGACGCCTTTATAAACATCGAAGAAGTTTCCACAACATTCTTTCTGCTTCCCGAAATGCGTAGACCGTTATCAAATTTTATCAATGAAAAGAAAAGGAAATAGGGGGTCGTATACTTTAGCGGAATGAAAAGGGGTTGTATATTCTTTACGGGAAACTATTTACAGGTTACGTTACTACAATAATTACTATTTACAGAATTTGTAACAATATATTTAATAAGTCAAATTCTTTCTGTTATAAAAAGCATTTAAGTTGCTACATCATTGCAATTTAATCTGTGTATTGCATAGAGCATAGATTTCCCTTTCTCCCATAATACTCATTTTAACATTCTATGTGGGGAGCGTAATAGTATTTTTTTAGATTAGGAAGCTCAAATCTATTTTTCACTTAGAAAACCGGTGTGTGAAACCATTGAACGATACATTGTAAATCCTGTTGGAGTGAAACATAGAATTGTTTTCTATTTTTTTTCGGATGTGAAAATAATGCGATAATGTAATTGACTTGAAATATACGACAAAGTTCAGTAGTTTTAATTCATTTTGGCAGAAAAAGCATATTGATTTATCATCATTCAAAGTGAATATATTGTAAGGAGCTAATGCACGCATTAAATGTTTAGTTTTACGATAATTCCTTAATATTTTTTGGATTGTTTTTGATGAAGTCAGTATGAACTCTGCTTTAGTATTCTTTTTTTATGTTCAAAGTTTAAAAGTGATTTAAGCACACTTACAATATCCGATTCCGATTTAACACATTTTACAATATCCAATAAATACAGAGAAAAAAAGCATTAATGTTAGAGTATATTCACACTGGATATAACCCTTAATTAAAGGTATTTTGTTAAATGAATACTGTTTTTTCAGTTTATTAATTTCTCATATATTTGTAGGTTGTGAAAAAAATGCTGGAAATGTAGTCAGAAAACTAAAAAGCCCTTGCCAGCAGAAGAAAGCGGCATAATATTTTGGGGGTTCAAATCGGTTATTTTATTTTTTTAAATATTTTACTGTGTTAAATATTGTTTCAAATTACAATCAAATATGTATTTTTCTATGAATTGCTGTGTGTATATAAGAGATATAAATAAAGCTTATTTAAAATGCATTGTTTTAAATATAGTGACTGGCCGAGGAGTTAGTCTCCTTTCTCACGTTTTGTCACCTTTCTCACTTTTCTTGAAATGTGTTTTTTTTAATAATTTCATTCGTGAAAAGTATCTGATACACAGTGAAAATAATTTAAAAAGTAGCATTAAATATACCCCCCCCCCCCCAATCCACTTTGGTTTTGTTTAACAAAAATAGCTATGTTACCGGGAAATCGGGGAATTCTCAGGGAAGTTTTATTTTATGGGAAATCGCACCCTAACAACAGCGGCAGATCAGCACATTGCAACATAAAGCCCCTACAATGCAATCCCTCCTCCTCTCTCCTGAAAAGAAAACTGTTTCTACATCCTGAAAACATTTCAAATATTTTTTAATTGAAAGTTATTCTTTGTTGTACTATTTTGGATAAACTTTATTCTTTTTTTTTATTACAGTAGTTACTATAATTTTTTAATAACTTGATTTAACAATACATTTTATACATCCGATGGACATGTCATTGAATGTTTTCAGAACGTGCAAAAAAAAAAATGAACATTTTCAGACACATGAAATGATATTTTCAGATACAACTTCAACATTGTTTTATTTTTACATTGTAAGTGCTATCATCATTTTGTTACAGTCAAAGTTTCTGATTTTTTAAATTTGCTTTCTCAGTTACTCTCTATCCTCAATATTTTTGAGTGAATATTTATAGTTTGTATTTCAAAAGTAAAAAGAAAGAATGTTGATAATTTTTCAACAAGCTAAATCTAGCCCTGATAAAAGGTAAAAAAAACTTTAAAAAATGAAAAGTATGATTGAAAAACAGAAAAAGATACAGTCAACTCTCGCAAACAAGGAAGGACATAAAAAATTTGAGTTATTGAAAATCTTACAAAAAATCATTTCATTTAATAGAAGTATACAAAATACCTCATTAACAAAAGCGAACACAAAGTAAGAATGTACCATACTTTATTCAAAATATCTGTCAAGAAAAGTTTGATGAGTACTCTTTTTTTTTTTTTCTTTTCACATCACTTTTGTTTTCCAGAAGGGGAAATAGCATTGAATGTCTTTGAAGTTATATCATGTCTCGATTCAATGAATGCCCGCATCACATGAATGACACTTTTTGCTTCATTAAAGCAATTAGCAATCATTTACGCAATGTTTGTTTTTGTTCTTATAGTTGAAGATCGTTATTTATCTAAGTAAATAATTTGATTTGCCGTATTATTCAATTGTGATGGTTTATAACGTTTTTATTATAGTATTGTTTACTTGGGGAAACAGTTTAAATTGCAGTAAAACTGCTTCCCTCGCTAAAGGGCAGGGCTACGGCAGCGTGGTTGCTTGGCGCGTTAAGCAATTAACCTTGGTTGATACCATAAACAGTTGAAAAATTATTTTGATCATTGAAGCAATGGTTAAATTCCATAGAGACTATGTTGGTTTTTTGAAAAGGTGTGTACGCATTTTAGTTAAAGAAAAATTATCATTTCACACCAGAAGGGGGGCGCCTAGATTTTTTTTTTATTCAATGGACTTCCTTTAAATTTTTAGCACAAACATTACCATGCGAGTACTGCTAGTATATATATACACACTATACAGGATGATCCAAAAGTCATGACCAACTTTAGAGATGAATAATTCAAAAGAGAATGAAGATAAAAAGATGCTGTTTGTACTGAATGAATCGAAAAGAAGTCTTGTTTTGTTTGGCAACAAAACAAATATAGTTCTGTTTTCAATCAACAGATGACGCCATAGCTGTTATTCCTTCAAAATGCTTATAATACAGTTTAACTGAGCGGGCTTTCTCAACAGTGGACAGCATTTCGATGCATTTTAGATTCACCTATCATTACCTGCTACCATTGTTCCTTTTTGTACCTTTTTGTATCGTTTGTTGCTTTGCATGATCCCAGATCAGAAATCCAACAGTGCCATCTGTTGGTCGCCAACATAACTATTTTTGACTCGTTACCAAACAAAACCCAGCTTCTCCATCCATTTAGTTAAACCGCCTCTTTTTATCTAATCATTTTCGAGTTTTTCATTTTTAAAGATGGTCCTAACTTTTGGATTACCCGGTATATCTATGTATAGTAATCATACAAGGTATGATTCAAAAGTTTCTAGACTGATTTTTTCGAGAAGGGCAGTGCATGTGGACGGGCTAGGAAAGTAGTGGGGTGGTGTCAGTGGACGAATAGAAACTGAGGCAGTAGGCTTTGGAACACTAGAGAGTGCTCATCGCTTGCTGCAAAAGTGCTTGTCAGTGACCTCGGTCGAAAATTTTGAGTTATGAAAATGACTTTTACGCTGGAGCGCACTGCCGTTTGAGGGATCAAGTCGGCCTGGCGATCAAGAGTGATCGGATTCTCCAACAACATATATGTATAAACATATATACATATATATATATATACCTATACATATTCATATATACACTGGTGTGCAAAAATTAAGGACGAAGTCGAAAAATTAGCATATCAGCTGAACGAAAAGGCAGAGCGGACAGAAAGACCAATCAGGAGATTAAGTAAGGTGATGTACGGTAGCACATGTGCAGATATGCAGGCAGAAGTAATGGGGGAGTGTCTGAGTAGTATAAAGCATGTTGTCGGTGTAAGATCAGTATTTACGACAAAGAGATTGCACGCCGTATAGCAGTTAAAATCACCCCGAGTTGCTGCCTCATCGAGAAATGGCGAATAATCAATCTGTTAGACGACATCTGGATGCTTTTACCAGAGGTCGAATCATTGGGAAGTTGGAGAAGGCTGCAGAGTTCGGAATTGCTCACAGCATCGTTTCACGACTTTGGAGACTTTCAAACTACAGGAACAGCAATCCGGGGGTTCAGTAGTGGTCATCCACGAGGAACCACACCCGCAGATGACCGGTATATTGTCTTACAGGCCAGAAGAAACATGCGGCAGACAGCGGGAGAAATTGCTAGACACACGACACAGGCGACTGGACGACCGATATCGCGTTCTACCGTGGCCAGAAGACTGCACGGTGGTGGTCTGTTTTCACGGCGCCCTATACGGTATGTACCTCTAACGCCTGCCCATCGGGGAAGGCGTTCTCTGTGGTGCCGGGAACACCGGAATTGGAGAGACAATGAATGGGGACGAGTACTCTTTGCAGATGAGAGCAGATTCAGTCTGAGTAGCGATTCTCATCGCATACTCATCTGGAGAGAGCGGGGAAGCCGCAATCATCCCTCGAACATCATTGAAAGGGACAGGTATGGAGGTCGCGGTGTTCTCGTTTGGGGAGGCATCATGCTTGGTAGTCGTACAGACCTTCACATCTTCGACGCAGGTTCAGTCAACGGGATCCGTTATTGTAACGAGATTCTTCTTCCATATGAGCGTCTTTTTAGAGGCGCTATGGGTTCGCAGTTCCTTTTCATGGACGACAATGCACCATGTCATCGCACAGCAGCTGCCGAACAGCTCTTGGAGAGTGAGGATATTGAACGTATGGATTGGCTGGCACGATCTCCGGATCTCAATCCCATCGAGCATGTATGGGATTTTCTAGGCAGACGCTTGGCAGCTCGTACCTTACCACCAGTAACGATTCGGGAGCTTCGATTGGCGCTGCAAGACGAATGGGCAGCAATGCCTCAACAACTCATTGACGCCCTCATTCTCAGCATGGGCAGACGCTGTGAAACCTGCCTAGCAGTCGGGGGAGATCATATCCCCTACTAAAGACCGGATGTTTCTTGCTGGACACCCATCACACGGATGTTTCGGCCTTCAGTCGCATTGCACTCCATGTTACTTTTTCAATAAAGCTTCTTTTTATCCCTCTGATTTATCTTTTAGTGAGTGTTGCTTACATTACACATGTCCTTACGTATTGGGGATCTTACGGTATTAAATGTGTTGATTTGGAAATCTTTTGTACAAAGTTATATTGAAAAAACCGTCTCGTCCTTAATTTTTGCACACCAGTGTAGTTAAATTCACATGTCCGTTTTTGTTACATGTAATGCTACCTTCGCAATTAACTAATGATGGATGCATAGATGCTTACTAAATAATTGCTCAGTACAAAGGCGGTAAATAACAATGAGAAAACTTATTCCAATGAAGCAAATACAAATATGCTTTACTTGAAAAGCGGAACAACATCCAAGAAAGATTTTTTTTTTCAGTTAAAAATGACTAACGGCTCTTCTCTTGGGACCATAGACTCACAATTCAGTTAGATTTAAAAGTACGAATTTCAAATAATTACTTTTTAATTACATGTGTTAACAGTGGCGTAGCTACACCTTCTGCCGCCTGGGGCGGTTCCTCAATTGGCCGCCCTTTTGAAAAGAAATAGCTAATACATTATAGAATCAAAAAATTTTGAAGTAAAAATAAGAACTTAATTAAGAAGAACGGGAATTTATTTTAATTTCTTTATATTTTTCTTGCAGAAGAAAAAGAAAAAAAGAGTTCCACATGTCCTTACGTATTGGGGATCTTACGGTATTAAATGTGTTGATTTGGAAAGCTTTTGTACAAAGTTATATTGAAAAAACTATCTCGTCCTTAAATTATACATACATATACATATTAGTGATGTTTCGGATATCCGTATCCGTTAATTTGACGGATCTTAAAAGGATCATTTCTATCCTAAATTTTTTTAAATATTTGAATAAAAGACTCTTAAATTCCATTTAAATTAGGTTTTATTCCCTATTTAAATTATGAGGTATCATTTCAGAAGCCAATTTGTACCCCCCCCCCCCCCCCCATTGTGAAAAGGAAGGGAAATTGTGTGCATCGTAGCTCCTAAACAGATTAACCGATTTTAATAATTAACCGATTAATTCGTTTTTCGATCAAAAGGTCACTTGATTGAAAGTGTTCTTAGCTTGTCCTTGTTTTTGTGGAACTTTAATTACCGGAAATATTAATTAAAAACCGATTTGACGTTTTCACAATTATGGTATTAAAAATGTACCCGTACGTCAAAAGTGTTGGCCCTAATTGAAAGAACGAAGTTTTCTGCATTTGATATTTATTTGAAACTTCCAACTTATATACAGTAGGAACTATAATCTTGCTCCTACTGTGCAATTCTAAGCCTTTATACCCGTGATTGGTAGCGATTTCATAGTCTGAAAATAAGAAGAAGCTCAATGATTTAAAATTTTTACCTGCTGTGAGTTTATATTTGTTAACAAATGTGTGTTCTGACCCGGGAAATTTATTTTAATGAGGTTGGCTTTCTGGGACATGTTTTGTTATTTTCATTTTTAATTTAATATTAGTTTTTGTTATTGATTTGGGGTTTCTATTATTCTTCATTTTTGTTTTTCTCGGCATCTTTTAAAAAAAGAGAAACTAAATTCTCTATTTACTGTTTGTAAAGGTGTTCCCGGCTCTGTATTTCGTTGGTCGGAGAAGTTCAGTGGAATGGGTCAGCGCTGCATTTATGCTGAAATAAAATGGGAAAAATTATTTCTAGCCTGTCCAGTAGCAGCTTTACACTCTTGCTCCTGTATCCTACATCTACCGAGTGAGCTAGAAATAATTTTTCACATTACATGTAAGCATTGATGCAGCGCTGACCCATTCCTTCCAACTCTCCTTCAATTTTAACGGAGACTTCTTTAAAGAATAAATCATAGTCTTGATTATATTTTTGCCGCAGTTAACATTTTTTGAAGAAACTGCCATTCTGACGGGAATACCTTCCGTAACAAATTTTACACTTGGATAGTTGAATTGGGTAAAAAAAAAATTTGAGATCCATATCCGTGGATCTACTTTTTTAACGATCCGACACATCACTAATTTGCTGTGCAAATATCGATCTAAGACTTTTTCAATTTCAAAAACCTATATAAAATTTAACTAATTTTTAAGAAAAAGAAGTGTCGCGTAAATCAAATGCGTTGATTGTTGGGTACATTATATATTCTTTCAACTGCAAGCACCTGTAGTTGATAACAGTGCATAGCACTATAGAAAAAGCCATCTCTGTACTGCTCCAAGGCAGGACAAAAGAAGCGACTGAAACCTGTTCGGCCGCAAGCGCGAACCGACTGTTGAAGGACGAGCAGTGCCGGATCTAGGAATTTTCCGAGGTGGGGCAAAACCTCATAATGCCGGCCCCCTCCCAACACATCCATTCATCTTGCTTTAAATTTTTCCATCAAGTTGAATTTTTGCATTTTTAATAAACCGTAAAGTGCGATATAGATTGATACAAATTCATTTTGTATTAAAAATGTTATTATGAACAATTTCTCTGTTAAAACGGAGGCATACCGTAACACAAATTGCAATTAAAAACCTTCTCCAGCTCCCTTTTTTCCGAAAACGAGTTCAGTGTTCGGATACAAATACTTTGCTTCTAATCTTGCAGTTTTCGCCACTTGTAGCTTTTTCGCTGCAAGGGAACAGGCCACCCTCAAAATCAGGGATCCTCAACCTACGGCCCGCAAACCAAATCCGGTCCGCGAATAGATTTCTCCCGTCCCACGGAAAGCTTACACTGTAAAAAATTTTTTTGAAACGTTACTGAGTATTTCCGCGTTACTATTTGGGATTGCAATGGTTCTTCTGGGAAAGTCAAGTATCGTTGTCATAAAGTTTCCTGAATTTCTACAAGTTGCACAAATGGAGACATTTCGCTGTTGTGAAAAATATTTTTATCTCCCAGTTAAAAGATTAACTGAGCGTATTTATAAAGTGCATAGGCTTCTGTTCAATTACGACCCATCCAGACTGCAGAATAAGTCCATGGACGTAGCTTTGGTGGCAAGTGAGTAAAATTCTTGGTAATGTCCGTTTTCCACGAGAAGGCACTTGACTCCTCCTTCGTCACGTGGTATCCGTTGATTCAATTTCGCTGTTTTCGGCAGAAGGTATATTCGGATCATAGCATTTTGTTGTAAAACAGCAGTTCTTAAAATATAAGAATAACTAAAATGGCATCAGACAAGTGAAGCAAGTAATGTAGAGGACACTAAGACTTTTTTGCACATTAAGATCATAGATCTTTGAAAGGGATAGATAGGCCTTTCTCCTACAGCGCAGCGTATTTCGCCGGGAAAAAGTGGGGTCATCATGATTCTTTCGAGAATCACGTGATCAAGGGACATCATGTCTCCCTCTTCTCGGGCAGCAGTGACATAACAATGCGAAGCGTCGTTAAAAGTCTAGGATTGTCTGAAGATTTTCATTATACTTATGTGAGAAATCTTTATGTGTGTGAATCTGAGATTTTCTAACGAAAGAGGGTTTGATAAATGCGATGCAAGTGCCAATTTTATTAAAAAATAAAGACATAGTGAGTAACAGAAATCTTTCTTTCTGCTAAAGGCAAAAAAAGTCCCCATGCTGAGTCGAAATTAAGAATATTTTAAGCAATTTACTGTAGATGCCGAGCATTATATTAAATCACTAAAAACAAACGATGGAAAATTAGTTATAAAGGGTGTCCCAAAATTAACGCAACATTTGAATTTGCCACCATTTTTCCCATAAGTTGTTGGCAGCCATGAAAAAAGAACAGTTTGACAGTTGAGAGTTTAGGGTTAGTAAAAACGGGGTGTTATTGTACCATACAGCTAGAGAGAGTGAAACATTTCAATTACTGCATAAGGCATTTCCTAGTCGCGTACTCTCTCATTTCGGTGATCAGAATTGGCACCCTAGATCGTGTGATTTAACATTTTTAAATTTCTTCTTATGGGGTTATTTGAATTCAAAAGTCTATGTCAACAAGCCCACAACCACCCGTGCATTACCGTGTTGCGATGCCGAGCGCCAATAACAGTAACTGCTTGACCAGCCTCACCTCAACTTTCATTATTTTTGAAACAATAGGGAAGTTGCAACCTATTAAATGTTCATATTTTGGATATTGTTAATTGACCCTCAAAACTAAAAAATTCACCATCGCCGAATTTTAAAACACCGTGGTTGATTTTTAATGAATTTTTAAAAATCCACGCGCAAAAGTGCGCGCTTCTAAAACGTCACGAGACTACGTCACAGGGCGCGAATGGGCAGCCTTCCGCCGAAGATCCCTTGTTTTCGCTAGGAACATTTTGAGCGCGCTGATATTTTTATTTTTTAGAAATTCAATAATCCTTTTGAACACACTATGGAGACCGGATTCGTAAAAGCACAATCTAAATAATCTTCCTCAAGTAACACCAATGAGATATTCGAATATTTTCGAGTGGATGAGAGGTTTTAATGTTCCAGAAACGCGAGGAGTTAAATGCGAGGAGAAAGCTTTTACGTTTCGTCTTCGAAGTCGAATGCGTGACCTTCGCTTCTCTCCTATCGGAAGAAGGGATGACGTCACTTCCTATGCCATTTGACGTCACAAGAGCTTGAATTTTAAAAATTAATTTTAAAAAAACTACTTATCGTATCGCAAAAAATTTTTCACCTATGATGTTCATACATGTTACTCTATCATATAAAAATAAAATTGAAAAATCGAAAACTTCCCTATTGTTCAATAATGAAAGCGCGTTATTGTATCGTATAACGCTCCATTTTTGATTACCCTAAACTCTCAGCTGTCAAATTGTTCTTTTTTCAGGTTTGCCAACCATTTATTGCAAAAATGGTGGCAAATTCAAATCTTGCATTAATTTTGGGACACCCTTTAGTATGTCCGCGAAAAACTGGATTTTTAGGTTTCCTAATTTCTATGAAAAGTGTGCTGGGAACATATGAAAGTATGTATGTGCCCAAATTCCAGTTCTAAACTGCGTAATGACTTATAAGTTTACCCAGGATCACCTTGAAATTTTTTTCAGTGCGATGAGGTTGTGAGGGGGGGATTCAACAATAATCGTCGGACAATTTCGAAGTGCGAAAAAAGATTATTCATTCATACGGAAATTTTAAAGAGTCCAGTTCTTCAAATTGCGCTGATTTTGACAACCTTCAAATGCTAAGATTAAATTTGAAGCGTAACAAAAATGCTTTGAAAGAAAGCCGTTTCTTCCGATTCCTTTGACGACGATTTGGAAAATTCAGAAATCATCTCAATTAACATGACTCAGTATATTAATGATGTTTCTGACTACGCTGGATTTTTTGTCCGGCAAGTACACTGTTGTGAACTGCGACGACTGCAACGCAGTCTTAACTACAACAAACCAAAAAATAGGCCTAATGAAATTTGAAAATTTTGCGACACATTCAAGTATGATAACTTATTACTGCAAGATTGCAGTCATTGAAATATGTAAATTTGTAAAGAACAACTGAGCGACAATGTGAAAAAGGTTTTGGGAGTAAAACACAAAAATATAATGTTACTCATGAGACCACAAGAGTTATGAGAAAGATTTCGAATTCCGTTTTTCTAAGTTTAAATTAATAAGCATATGTTGGAAACAGAAGCAGCAGATTTTCTAGTTAACAAGTTTATAAAATTAATCGTTACTATATATTTAAGCGTTAGAATGTATCGCGCAGTCAATTCAAACAATGAAAATAATTCACAAAGACCAATAGGAAAGTAACAAAATTAATATTGTTAAGGGACAATAATCACTAGTTTTCTTCACCCTCGAGTTTAAATCGTAAAAATTATCATATTCTGTGGAACGAAAAAAAAAGGAGGAAAGAAAAATTGGAGAGGGGGCAGAAGTCAAATGACCATTCATGTAGTTTATAACTGCAAATGAATTTATTTTCTGAGTACTTTGAAAAAAAACAAAACACTGAAGTTGCTTAAAAATTAGGAGCAAACCAAAGTTATTTGTTTGGCTAATGTAGTGTTGGTGCGAAACGCATGCGAATATTAGAATATTATTTAATTGAATTAATTGATATTCGATACTATTTACATTTGTATTTCTAATTGGTATATGGTTTTAGATAGGGTTTTGTGTTAAATTGTTGCACTGGCTTCAAAAGTTGTGGGAAAAAGCACGCTTTGAAACTATTTATCTGTATTTGAAAAATTTGATTGAAATAAAAGAAAATTTATAAGGTCAATTTTTGTTTAAGATTTTTGAAGACGTCTATTTCTACTCAGTATTTAAAGCACTTGAAAAAAAGTTTAAATAGCTTGTGCGCCTGCTTCAAAAGTTATGATTCGAAAATATCTAATGGACCATTCCGTGAAAAAGCTGTCATTTTGTCCCGCATTTCAGTAGAAAGTATTAACTTAAAAAGGTAACAAAGAACATTTTTTTGTAAAAGTGCAACAAATACATTTGCGATTTCTTAATGAAAAAAAAATTGTTACCTTTTTAATTATTACTTTTAGTGAAAAATATGAGGTGTTACGTGAGGGACAGAGTGTTCCCTTTTTCTTTAATAATGGGTTAAATGCTTTAATTTAACCCATGGGTTAAATGCTGTAATCTCCTTTAATTGTGCAAATGATCGCGGCGCAAAGTGATTCTCTTCGATAAGGGAAACAGTTTCTTTTGAGGGGTGTCCCTTGATCACGTGATGTCCAACGGGGGATGCTGGCGCGCGCTCTGAGGAGAAAAGTGGGGAGAAGGCATATCTATTCCATTTTAAGATCTATGATTAAGATGCACGCCCAAGTTAAGGCTGTCTGGTTGTCTCCTTTAGAAACGCGTGGATTGCTTTTCAGTTTCAGGATCAAGTCAGGAAAGTTATTGAATTTTAGCGGAAAATAATGCTGGTTTTTGAAAGATATGTTAATGGCAGAAATCGGGCACATCAGCTGTCCATTATTTTCCAGGAACCTTTCTGAATCATTTTTACAGTGTGCAAACTGGGAAAAAAATATTTAAGTTTGATAATTTGAAACATTTTGAAAAAAAAAAAAAAAAAACTGAGCTCAAAACTACTACTAGCCATTGGAGAGCAGAGAAGGGGCGGGGTGACTGGCTCTTTCTTAGGGAGGGTCTCCGATTTTTACTTTCCTCCCTCAAGCCATCAAAGATAGTTTAAAATTGCATTTGCGAGACTTTCGAAACATTTCTGTAGGAAAGCCACTTTTACCTGAATTTTTTTCTTCATTTGTCCTAAAAATAGCCTAAAATGGTGTTTTTGTGATTTTAATTTCTTGATGAGCCTTCATCTGCTTCCCGAACGTCTCAATGAAAATATCTTAAAATTCGTATTTGAAACTTTAAAAGCAAAAAAATTTCTGGAACAACTCCAGAATTACGACTATTTTTCTAAGGATGTCCAGAAATGTGTTTTTAGAATTTCATTCCAAAGAATTTTCTGAAGACAGTATTTGATCGCTCTTCATTTCCTAAACATCACAAATCACCAAATTGTTCTCAACTTAGTAATGATTTTCAGGACAATAATTTTCAGTAAAATATGTAAATATATAGACGGCTCCTGTTAGCTATCTTTTTTTTTTTTTTTCTTTTTGAGTAATCACGATTGCTTATTGTTCTCACTTGACTGTTTTAATGTCCTATGATTTTATTTTCCCCCCGCCTCCCTTTGCAGCACCAGCGTCGAGCGGCCTCACGATGCTGCTCCTATAGCGAAAACCGTCTCCAGGTTGCGCACCTACACACACGCGTAGATACACCTACACACACAAACACAGGCACGCATACATACAGACACCTACATACACACACCTACTACCCACACACTCATGCCTGCACACAGACACAAACAAGCATGTCTATACACACATACGGATACCCCCCCCCCCACAACACACACACATAAGATACCCCCCACACACACAAACACACGCCTACATACATACACACACTCGTGATTGCGAAAAACATAATTTGAATTCCAGATGTCAAAATTCAATTTTTTTTTTTCCTTTGAGCTGAAGGACCATAAACCATGGGTTTGTAAAATCAGGGATGCCACGAGCAGACAAGAAGTGCCCAATGCTAGTTTTGTCGCAGGTCCCTCCTCCCGTTATGCTAATTTTACTCTTTACGCACTACTTTAATTCCGATACTGGTGAACATATGACCAAGCATTTCCATGAGTCAATAATTATCGCGGGGTTGACGAGCGGTGCGAGCAATTGTTGCAGCCGCGTGGTTTCATAAAATAAAGCAAATGCCCTGTTTTGAATTTGCTCGATCAAAATCAACACTTTTCAAACATATTTCCTAAGTCATGGAGGCCAGCCATTCATTTCGAATTCTTCCAGGGGAGATGAAAATGGGGAGGGGGAGGGATGCGTCTTTTTATCGCAAAGTAATTAGCTAACATGGTTTTTTAAGGAGCTGGTTAATCAAGATGTCCTGACAATTATCTACAAAACTGTAACCCAATACACAAATCCTAAAAAAACTGCTATCTTTCCCATACTAATTTTATTGGTCATGATTGATTTACGTATAGGGGAGCCTATAAAACCTGCCACACAGGGCCAGATTAGCCATAGAGCAGAAGTAGCAAATGCTACGGGTCCCGCGCCGTAAGAAAAAATTCCAGAAAAAAAACTTTCCGTACTTTAACCCGTTTAAATTTCTCTCTAACTTTCTCTTTTTATTTATATTTAGCTTTTTAACCGACGAAAAAACGGAGGAGGTTCTCAATTCGACACGTATATATATTTTTTTTTAATGTATGACCACGCATAACTTTTTACAGAACAGTCTGATTTTGATAATTCTTTTTTTATTGGAAAGGGTATACTCCGAAGGTGGTCCCATAAAAATTTTGAAAAAAAAAAAATCCTACCCTAAGGGTGGGAAAAGAAGGTTGATTTGTTGTTCACTCACAGATTTTTAATGTATGACCACACATAACTTTTTACAAAATAGTCCGATTTTGATAATTCTTTTTTTATTGGAAAGGTTATACCCTGAAGTTGGTCTCATATAAATTTGAAGAAAAAATTCCTACCCTAAGGGTGTGAAAAGGGGGAGATTTGTTGTTCACTCACAAATTTTTTTATATATGACCACACATAACTTTTTACAGAATAGTCCGATTTAGAATATTCTTTTTTTTTATTGGAAAGGGTATAGCCTGAAGTTGTTCCTATATAAATTTGAGGGAAAAAATCCTACCCTAAGGGTGGGGAAAGGGGGGCGATTAGTAGTTCACTCTAAGATTTTTTGATGCTGAATTGGGTATAACAAAAAAAAAAAAAAAACTCACGATGAATGAGATGCAGACTTGTATGTCTCTCGTGTGTACTGTCTTCAGCAGGTAAACGACAGTATCTGCAGAAATGAGTTTTCGAGATATTTGAAGAATTGTGCGCTGGATTCAGTACTATCAACTGGGAAATGTTGGAATTATATTTCTTTTAGCGGAAACCAAGTAAGTTAGTTTGTACAACAAAGCTAACGTACAAACAATGATGACAAAATGCAAAAAAAAAAAGATGAAATTGCAGTTATAGCCCTTTACCTGCACACGGCAGTGCAGACCTCTCAATCTCTGGTACTTGTGATTAGGGTTAGTTTTCAGTGCCAGTCGTCAAACATTTTTTATATTCAGGATTTGTATGAAAAAATAGGGCGAAGTTTAGTGATGGTGACATACTATTTTTAACCGACGAAAAAACGGAGGAGGTTCTCAAGTCGACACGTATATATATATTTTTTTAATGTATGACCACACATAACTTTTTACAGAATAGTCCGATTTTGGATATTCTTCTTTTATTAGAAAGGGTATAGCCTGAAGTAATTTCCCTATAAGTTTGAGGGAAAAATTCCTACCCTAAGGGGGGGGGGACAGGGGGTGATTAGTTGTTCACTCCAAGATTTTTTGATTCTGAGTTGGGTATTACAAAAAACAAAAAGCTCACAATGAATGAGCTTCAGACCTGTATGTCTCTCGTGTGTACTGCCGTGGGCAGGTAAGCGGCAGTATCTGCAGAAATGAGTTTTCCAGATATTTGAAGAAATGTGTGTTGGATTCAGTAGTATTAACAATAAGAAAATGTTGGAGTTATATATTTTTTTTCAGCGGAAACCAAATAAGTTAGTTTGTACAACAAAGCTAACGTACAATAGATGACAAAATGCAAAAAAAAAAAAAAAAAAAAAAAAAAGAAAAAAAAAATGCAGTTACTGCCTTTGACCTGCCCAAGGCAGTGCAGACCTCTCAATCTCTGGTATTTGTAATTAGGTTTAGTTTTTTAACCGACGAAAAAACGGAGGAGGTTCTCAAATCGACCCGTATATATAAGTTCTTTTTTTTCATGTATGACCAGGCATTACTTTTCACAGGTTCGTCCGATTTTGATAGTTCTTTTTTCATTGGAAAGAATTTTCGCAGAAGTTGTTCCCATATAAATTTGGAAAAAAATTTCCTATCCTAAAGGATGGAAAACAGGGATGAGTTATTGTTCACTCAAAGGTTTTTTACTTTTTTTCGTGTAAGACGACGCATAACTTTTACAGAATAGTCTGATTTCGATAGTTGTTTTTTTATTGGAAAGAGTATACCTAGAATTTGGTCCCATGTAAATTTGGAAAAATTCCTTATCTAAAGGTGAGATATTAGGAGTGATTTATTGTTCGCTCACAGATTTTTTATTACTGAGTTGTGTATTACAAAAAAAAAAAAAAAAAAAACAACTCACGATGAATGAGCTTTAGATTTGTCAGTCTCTTGATTTAGAGCTCTCAGTCTCTGCATTTCTGCTAAAGCTCGTTCATCGTGAGGTTTGTGTAGTAACTTATTTGGCTCTAGATCAGATAAAGCAATACCCTCAAGTGTTTTTACTCTACTCAGTGCCACATATGCCTGTCCTTTAGCAAACACTTTCTTTCCGAGGTCTATTACAGCTTTATTAAGGGTCGTAGCTTGCAATTTGTGTACCGTGACGGCCCAGCATAGAATTATTGGCAACATCCTGCGCTCAATGTCACCATAACCTTTCGTTCCTTGAAAAGTTGCAACCACTGGAGGTATGGCGACACAACCATCGCTATCTTTTAGTCTGCTTCCTATGCTTTCATCGTCAAACTTAACTAATATGCAATCCGGTAATTCTCCTTCCTCTAGTTGATCCCTACGTATTGATGGCCATTTTATTTTTTTTTTAACCGACGAAAAAACGGAGGAGGTTCTCAATTCGACACGTATATTTTTTTTTTTAATGTATGACCACGCATAACTTTTTACAGAACAGTCTGATTTTGATAATTCTTTTTTTATTGGAAAGGGTATACCCCGAAGGTGGTCCCATAAAAATTTTGAAAAAAAAAAAAATCCTACCCTAAGGGTGGGAAAAGGGGGTTGATTTGTTGTTCACTCACAGATTTTTAATGTATGACCACACATAACTTTTTACAAAATAGTCCGATTTTGATAATTCTTTTTTTATTGGAAAGGTTATACCCTGAAGTTGGTCTCATATAAATTTGAAGAAAAAATTCCTACCCTAAGGGTGTGAAAAGGGGGAGATTTGTTGTTCACTCACAAATTTTTTTATATATGACCACACATAACTTTTTACAGAATAGTCCGATTTAGAATATTCTTTTTTTTTTATTGGAAAGGGTATAGCCTGAAGTTGTTCCTATATAAATTTGAGGGAAAAAATCCTACCCTAAGGGTGGGGAAAGGGGGGCGATTAGTAGTTCACTCTAAGATTTTTTGATGCTGAATTGGGTATAACAAAAAAAAAAAAAAAAAACTCACGATGAATGAGATGCAGACTTGTATGTCTCTCGTGTGTACTGTCTTCAGCAGGTAAACGACAGTATCTGCAGAAATGAGTTTTCGAGATATTTGAAGAATTGTGCGCTGGATTCAGTACTATCAACTGGGAAATGTTGGAATTATATTTCTTTTAGCGGAAACCAAGTAAGTTAGTTTGTACAACAAAGCTAACGTACAAACAATGATGACAAAATGCAAAAAAAAAAAAGATGAAATTGCAGTTATAGCCCTTTACCTGCACACGGCAGTGCAGACCTCTCAATCTCTGGTACTTGTGATTAGGGTTAGTTTTCAGTGCCAGTCGTCAAACATTTTTTATATTCAGGATTTGTATGAAAAAATAGGGCGAAGTTTAGTGATGGTGACATACTACACTATAAAAAATATCGGTGAAACATCGAACCAAAATCGGGAGAACATTTGCTGGCTCTTCTGTTTGGGGAAAGAATGAACCATAAAGCGGCGTCGTTTTCTTCCCGCACGAATGGTGAAAGCTGAAACCTAGAATGAGTCTCGCTCGCGCTAAAAACTAGTGCGAGGTTGAACCAAAATATCGATCGGTTGAGCGCGGGTGGATAGCATATGGTAACACAATGAAATGGTTTTATTTAATGCGAAGGTTTAGAGCTTGATCGAACTGTACTTTGGTCCAACTTTAATAGTAGAAGCAGTGCGTAGTTTAACATACTATTATTTTGTTTTTTAAGTATTTCTAAGAAATCGAAAATAAAATTAAAAAAATCAATGTTATTTAAATCTAAATGAGTAAAAAAAATTCTAGTTCTATTGCATTCCTCCATGTAATCACCTACGCCGATTTTCGATTTCATTATTAATTTTATTACTATTGCATCTAGTAATAATTATAATGTAGAACTTATTTTTTCTTTTTACTTTTTAGACATAAAGATATCTTATCAAATCTTATAATTTTAATATTTCATTTAACTAATACAGAATTTCGGAGATTTTTTATTTATTTTTGTTATTATGATTTTTTTTTTTTTTTTTTTTTTTTTGAGGAAAAATATGAGCAGATTTAAAAGTAAAAGCTAAATTTGTGCTGTTGCCTTTGTGATGAAAAGTAAAACAAAACATAAATGATACAACGTTAATGTTCAAATTTGCAGGACACTGCACACGTGTTTCGGGGGTTAAAAGGAACCTCTTTTAAATGGGGAAGAATTAAGCTCATGATATAAATATTATGTATTGTTTCAAATGTGCTTGAACTTTTATTTCGTTTATGTGTGAAGAAAAATGTATTCCAAGTAATTAAACGCATAAGCAACAAAATTCACTTTTTTTTTCGTTTATGCATCGGAATTTTTCTTCAACTATTTTTGCAGACAAGTAAACATTTCATTTTTTAAATAATGTATGATTGATTCAAAAATTAATGTAGAAGGGGGAGGGGTGAAAAAAGGACATCACCCCCCCCCCCCCCCTTAGGACAGACAGGGCAAACTTTTTCGTTGAATTAAAACTCCGAATTGCATAAACTAATTGATAATCAAAATTAATAAAATTGACAGGTAAGAGTATTTCTGCAAAAGAAAAAGCAAATTAAAATTTTATACAGCTTGAGTAAAAAACAGAATTCGAAGATTAGGAAGTAATCAAGCTGACTTTGTAATCAATAGGTGTTCTTTTATAAAGAAAAATAAATAAATATATGCAGGTAGTTATTTAATATAAAGTATGTTTAAAAAACACAACAGATAGTAAGTTTTTGTTTAAATTTGTTTAGCATTTAAATTGTGTATTGTTACTAGACATAAAAAAAAAAAGTGGAATTTGAGATCTGTAATAAAAATCATGTTTTTTGCAATCACAAACTGCGATAGGACTTGACACATAAGGTTTCCAGTTTCTACTAATGGCTTTTATTGCAACCATTTTTTGAATTCAAGACGTCAAAATTCAAATGAATGCCATAGGCTGGATGTTAAAGATGTTATGTGCTGTATATACCGATTTCACGTAAAAAAGATTGTGTCAACTCAAGGTGGTGGTTTGTAAATTCAGTAGACACCACCTAATGTGATAACATTTGGGCGAAAGTCATTTGTTATCAAAAACCGGCTGATTATAATAAAAGAGAATAATTGAATGTACATATGCACAACCAAACAAGGCTCAGCTGATAAACAACTGTGTTACACAAACATTAAATGTGATCACATAAAGCGGTGTCCACTGTAATTTGATTCTAAGGCACAAAACGCCACATTATAAGTATAGAAAAATAAAATCAAAAGACAAATCAACTGCTGTCAAGTGAAAACAGTAAGCAATCAAGATTGCTCAACAGAACCCTCCATTTTATAATCTATACATAGCACAGGGATGATTAAACGTTCCAAAAGCAGATGAGCACCTCTCTAAATGCCACAAACTCTCCCCCCCCCCCCAAAGAGAAAAATACCCCTCAAAGAAACCCCTTCCATTAAATTTCAATGCCGCAATGTGCGCCATGACCCTCCCCCCCCCCCAGGTGGCACCCCTGCATAACACCATGAAAAATTAGGTTGTAGTGCAGATTATTTCAAGAACATTGAACTCTTATTTTTCTATTTGATGTAAATAAAACATTTTTTAAAAAAATACAAAAAATTCACCATATTTTGTAACATGTGCAAGTTTCAAGTGGTAAACAAACCTAATGCACATTATTTTTATGGTTTATCCAGTGACCACCTCTTGCATGAATCCCCTTTGTTCTACACAGTTTTGATTCTGTAAAGCGGCTGATTCAATAAAGTGGCAAATTCATAAAACCATAAAACCTAGATTTTGTTCTGTTTTTGAAGATTTGATTCAATAACGCATTTGATTGAATTTACTTCTGATTCAATTAACCAGCGTCCACTGAATTTTTAAACATCATAGTTTCTTCTAAGCAACACATTCATTTATTTCGACATAGCGATACTTTAATAATAGTCGGTTAAAGTAAGAAAAAGTGTTGTTTGCGTTTTACAAATATGTCATATAAACAGAGCAGTGGCAGCAGTTGGGGGTACGGGGCATGCCGTCTCCAAAAAATGTTTTTTTGTTGTAAAAATATTGCAAATACTGTGTTAACTGGTTTCACACCATCTTTTCTTTTTTGAGTTCCCCAAAATATTTTTTCTAACCACAGCATTGCTTTTTAAAATTAACCGAACATACTTGAAAATTATGGAAAATCAGTAAATGAACACAAAATATAAATTAAATAATATCTTTATTCACAAATGTACATAAAAAGTTTTAAAATATTCAATTTCAAACAAGTTTATATTATTTCTCATAACCAAAAGGAGAATATAAAAATTCTATAAATGTAAAAAATACTTACATGGGTGATTTTACGAGTATATTAACTTTTGCCTATGGTAGGTTGGAACATTCTTTTCATAATACACCTTTGGGTTTTAATTCTTATATGAAAACCATGCTATTTGTAGAAAAAATATCTAAATGCGGTAACTAATACAGGATCCAAGTTGTCTGAATTAATGAAAGTATGGATTAAACAAATTAGCCTACAAATTTAGTCAAGGTGCATAAACAAACTACTGTACACAGTAAAATTTTGAACTCAAGACAATGAAATATAAAACTGCGTAAGAGAAAGATATAAAAATACAAAATACAGCCAACAAAAATACATTATTGCTCTAAATGGCCTTTCATTTATACAGCATGTACACATCAGATTAAGCAAAGACAAGTTTAATTGGGTCTGGATTGATGAGGGTTTACTGTCTAAATTTAGCAATGGTTTTAAATTCAACTTTCATGCAAAAAATTAACTACTGTCCTAACTTGAATGCTTCACAAACTCAGGAAAAGATTTTTTTTTTTTTTTTTCAAGTAATTAAAATTGAAAAGTTAGACAAAAGACTTTATTTTAAGTAATGTTGATTCAAATTTCAATAGTATGTTTAAAAAAAAATATGGCAACAATTGTGAAGAAATATTTTGAATTTTGATTATTCTCAAGAATTTTTGGTGTTGTACGTTAGCAAAACCTTTTTGTACGTTTAAATAGTACCTAAGTGAACACATTTAAGGGGATCAATTTTGTAAATAAACACATAATATTTTAAATTTTAAATGAAAAAGTTTCTGATTTAAATTGCGACTTTTGTTTCAAGGAGCAGCAGGGACGGGTCAGAAATTGCAATGACTTTATATTTAACATAATTTTGCTTTGTTTTAAGACTTTTTTTTAATAAATAAGATCATTCCCTAACATTTCAGAACATATTTTGCTTATTTCATTTATTGTCTGTTATACAGAAGAAGAAAGAAATTGGCACGATGGCACATTTATTATGTTGCTACACGTAATCTCGCTTTCAGGAATGTTTCCTTAATTTTATGCTTTTGGCCTCACAAATATTACATTTTTTTTACACTGGTATTTTCCCCCATTGACTTCTCTCATTAATGTAGCATATCTTGAGTTAAGAAACTGAAATAAGTAGTAAACTGAAACTTTGGATCAGACTACATAAAAAATGCTTTTTTGCAGTTGGTATTCAAATTTCTATTTATTAGAAGCTAAAACAAAAAATATGTAAGTGTATACTGAAAATATTTGAAAATAAAAACTAATTAGAAAACAGTTTATTGTATTAATGTAATATGAAAGCACTACTTAGTAAAAAAACAAATGCAAATGCTTGATAGTATTCAAATTTTACGAAGGATAAAATGAGAATAGCAAACTTCAATTAAATTGCTAAGAGGGACCAAAAAAAAAGTTTACTTTTAAAAAACATTTTTTTTAACATGTTTTATTCTACATATTCTAAAAATTAAAACTATTTTTATAAGACAAAATATTCTGAACTAATTAAAATACATTTAAACAGGACATTTAAAATTTAATTAACAATAGGAATTACCAGGGATTTCAATAGAACTAATTAACCACTAAATGTTTATTTTTATTAAAATTTAACTATAGTTCACATTCAAAATTTACATTTTGATTTACATTCAAAACAAAATTATGCATGGCTTACTTAAGAATAAAAAAAGGGAGAAGGGGGGAATTCAAGTGGCTAACTAACACCGTAATATGTATATTAAGCTCTATTTTTCTTTTCTTTTGTACTAATGGCAGTATCTATGGACACACATACAAAATGTGGAATGATTTTAGGAGTATCGATTTGACACATTTAATTAGATTTATGCTATTTTAAGTATAATACTTGTATGTATACATTTTTAACACAGCTTCCTTATACAGTAAACTTGCTGGAAAATCGATAGAATGCATGTTGTGGACAAGGTACAGAAATGACATTTTACCTGCATTTTATTTTTTAAAGCAAATTTTAAAAATAAAATGAGAGTCATAAAATATTTTTATTACTCATTGTATTTTAAGTAAAATATACCAGTATGTATTTTTTATTGAATGCTTAAGAAAACTGATAAAAAAAAAAACACTAGATTCTATTCATTCCTTAGATTAGTGGGCAGATAGGTGACATTTAATGTCAAAAAAAAAAAAAAAAAAGAACTTCAGTCTTTTTACATTATCTACTTTGAGTGGACCCTTTGTGTAAATATTGGAAGTCTGAATGGAATAGAAATGGTAATACTACACTTATCATTCATGGTTTACAGTAGCGTAGCCATGGAGGGGATAGGGGGGTCAGAACCCCCTCCCCCCATGAGCCCCAAAAAAATCCTTTTTCAGTCGAACCTGAAGGGTTCTGTTTATAAGCTAAAAGATTTTAATTTAATATAATAGCTTTTATGACGGTAAAAAGCTTGTCTTCCTGTTTTGTGCAACATTTTTTTCTCTTGGAGACAGGGCTTTCCTTCTTATGACGGCAGTATTGATCAAGGTATTTTCAAAGAGATTCGTTTATAATATCCTTTGTTGTTTAGAAGAGTAATATGGGCAATTCCACCATTACGGACGTAACAATCACAGACTTTAAACACACATAATTTCAATTTGGTTTCATAAAGAGCTACAAATTTTTTTTCTGTTGTATAGTTTGGTGTTATTAATGCTATCAAAAATTTGGGTGCAGATTGCTTTATTAGAAAAAGTGACAAAAATTAAAAACTACCTGTTACGGACATAACTCAGAAAACAGCAAAATGTATACATTGTCATACAATTGCCAATATTCCTGTGAATTATTCATAGATTTCTAAAATTTTCTTTGAAATACTTGTTCTTGAGATTTCAAGCTTTCTAAAACCATAAAGTTTTCATGGATATTGTTTGGAAAATTTATGATAGAAATTTATATATTTGTTACGGACGTAACAAAAAAGTGTTACGGACGTAACATGTCTGATATGGTAATTGCCAAAGCAAATAAAAGCTTGTGTATACTAATAAGTTTTGTTAAGAGAGTGCAATGGTCTAGATTAACACATTATTATGCCCATTTAAGTTACACTTTAATAGTTTTTAAAGATTTGCGGAGGTAGGGAGCATCTCCCATGCATACACTAACCACCATGTAAATAAATATTAAATATAAATTGGTGCGTCATAAAAAGTGCAATTATCCAAGGGGAAATTAAGCAAAACAAAAGTGGAATTATTCAGTTACAAATAAATTTTTCAAATTTTTAACATGAACATGGAAGGAGAGGGGGAGGGGGCCTTCTACAAGAGAGTACTTTTACAGTTTAAGAATTTTCTATGATTTTCTCTATCTCTCAAACATATTAACTGCCAAATTTCTTTTAAAGTTTAACGGTTGCCTTTGATTTCAATCGCTTTTTAACAGAATTGGCACGTTTTTGCCAATGGTGGAAAAAAATTGTCGAAACTGACATAGGAAAAATGCATTTTGGCCAACATTTGCCTAAGTAATCTAAATCTTGCTTCAAAACTAAATGTGTTTTATCTGAGGATCAGATGTAGCTAGTTTAATAATATTTAGTACTTTTAATTCTAATCTAATCATTCTTTTTAATTTAAGTTTTAAAACTATAAAATATTCAACGCATCAATGAAACAGTAATCTAAATATTATTTTTTTGTGGAGAGTAAATAACAATAAAAAGTAACTCAGTAACTTTGGTTTAAACTATTCAAACAGGACAAAATTCTTATCTCTAAGTTATTAAATAAGAAGTAATATCAATTTGGCTATGCTTTCAGAATGATAGAAGTTTGAAGAGAAAAACTATACTTAATATCTGTAATATAAATTTAAAAAAAAAATTATTAATGAAAATTACGCACAATATGCTTTGGATTTCATCGTGTTAAATGATCAAGTAATTTTCACAAAAATCTACTTGGAGAACACTATTCTTTTGTGTCATAGTGCATTGATGAAGCAAAGTTTAAGAATTTAAGGAACCCTCTAGAATATTTTTATGCACGTTATTAAGCATTAATTGCTAATCTAGAATTATTAACAGCAATTGAATTTATTGCATGATTTGGAGGACAAAAAAATCATACCTTGAGATTAACACCTCAGAGCAACAGTAGGATATCTTGGTGTTATTCCTAGGATTAGATGTCTTAATGTTGCTCTGAGGCGACAATGTGTATTTCAATAATTTAAAAAAATGAAATTAAATATCCACTAATATTTATAAAATTTTGAAATTCACAGTGTTAGAAGTTTTGTTATATCATATTACATGTCATACCCTATATTTTCATTGCCCATCGTGTGCTTTTTTTCTTTTTAATTGGAAATATACATGTGTTACGGACGTAACGTACTGCTTTTTGTTACGTCCGTAACAAAAAATGTTACGTCTGTAACGCCATTTTTTTAAAAACTAAAGAAATTGTAATGTTTTAAACTATGGTAAACAATTACTCTAATGAATTGCTAAAAGGACAAAAACGGATTTCTTTTAATTTTGATTTTTTTAGGAAGTAACGACAACTTTTGCTAAATTTTTGTTACAAACGTAACATTGAACTTCATTTTTTTAAAATTTAAATTGCCTGATTTTATTTTGTAAAAAAATAAAAATAAATGCATGTTATTATAGTATTATGTTAATAGTTTCAGCTGTATTGCAATTAATTTTGGTTATTTTTATTTTGCTATTAAAAATGAGCGTTTGAAAAAGGGGTATTTTTTTCTGATTGTTTTGAAGATCCGACTATCATACTTCCAACTAGGAAAAAAATTTATTATTTAATTTTTATTCAAAAAGCAATGCAATATTCTGAAAATACACATTTCAAGCTTTACAATGATGTATAATATAGCAAAATAACTGCAATATGAAATTTTGACCTACTGGTTTCACTTTTCATGGAATTGCCCATATATATATATATATATATATATATATATATATATACTTCAGAAAAAATTACCCCCCCCCCCAAGGATTTTTTCTCACTACGCCACAGATGGTTTAATAGATATTTTATCTTCAATAAGCCATGAAAGTAGTAACAATAATGATTTAGTAAATAAAGATGAATTTATAAAAACAAAACAAAGATGAATGTACAATAAATAAACAAATGAATAAAACAATATAAAATAAATAAACATTAAATAAGGGCAAATCCATGGTGTCGGACATGAAAAATCAAGAAAAATTTCTCAGTTTTAATTCCATTTACCAAATATAAACTGTTCCAAAATGATCAAATTTATTTACAAGATACTTACTACATCCCACAGAATAAAAAATCATGTTAGTGTTTCACAATAGATCCCTAAAGTATAAATTAAAAAAATGTTAAGAGTTGGTGTCGGACGTAAACACACAAATAGTAAAATTGATGGTTCACTTAAAAATTATTAAAAGTCTGTGAATTGGCTTACATTTTAATTTTAAAAACAGCATAATTATAAAGTATACTTATTATTGAAGCATATTTCAGAGTTTTCAAATGATATAAGGAATAAAATTATTTAAAAAATATTTTAAGCTTGGTGTCGGACGTAAATTTTCGGTGTCGGACGTAAATTGTTTATATTGGACGCAAACTATTGCTCTTAAATGTAAATACATAACAATGATTACAGTTATAAATATGTAAATTGTAGGTTACATATACTGAAACAAAATTTACCAAGTAAATTCAAAAGTAGGGTTAATTGGGGGAAGTGGAACTCTGGGGTAAGTGGGTCACCCCCAAAAACTGAAATATCCATATGGTTTTTATATTTTTACATTGATCATGTCATCGTTCATCACAGTGATTAGTTTTGTATATACTCTGGTTACGTGACATTTTTTTTCTAGGTCAGAGAACTTAGTCAAAAAAAAAAAAAAAAAAAAATCTGAAAAAGATTTTTTGACCAGTTTAAGCAGCATTTTCAAAGAAGTGTTTCCCGGATAGCATTTTTTTTTGTGATCATTAAACACTCATGTACAGTTAACTTATAGTGCCTACTGCAATCAGAATTTTTGAGTAAAATATTATTAAAAATCGTTTTAGAGGAGGGGCCCCACTTATCTGGTTAATTTTCGCTATAAGAGGTCCCTCACTATGGGGCAAGTGCTTCCCCCCATAACAGTGAGGATTTGAAAATCAAAAGCAACTCTGATGAAATATTTGTATTGTGAAATACAAGACAACTATGATGACTTAGTAGGAATTGATAGTTCAGCTACAAAAGCTGATGATTAGTTATTTGTGAAACTTAACTGATAGAAAACCATCAAGATTTATACGGATTGAATGTTGATAATGGTTCTTCATTAGCCAACTTTAAATAGACGCAGTCATTTAGTGTTTCCATTTGCTATTTCCAATCCTAGTTTTGGCAAATTTGCCAAAATTGAACTTAATCAACTATATTACATTCATCCTACACACCTTTTCTCAAAAGGGATCCTACTTACCCTAGCAACCCTAAATGTTATACAGTAAATTCACTAAGTTGTTTTTCATGCATGTTTCACTAAACTTTGAAATCAAAGGCAAAAAAAGGTGAAACACATTTGAAAACATATGGTGTTTAAAGGAATGTAACAGTGTAGTACGTAAAACATTTTTTACGTCCAACACTTAGATTTTAGTAAAAAATATTCACTTGTTACAAAATAAAAATAGGTTACATCAATGAGATTGAAAATCTTACTTTGTACCCAAAAATATATGTATGTAGCTTTAAAATTATTGGCTCAGCATAATTAACTGCACATTTTGGTGTCGGACGTCAAACACTTAATGTACCCCACAGGAATTCTTTTACAAATCAAAATGAATTATATTTTGCCACATTTTTGCAACATCACCAGCAACACATTGTATCTTTAAATGATTATTCATCTCAATTCATAACATTAGTATGTATTTTTTGGGAAAAACAGAATTTCTTTGACAGTCACCAAATACGGTTTAAAAATACTCAAGCTGTTGACTTGAGTTTAACCTTCTGTAACTTATTTATAACTGAAGTGATCAAATTTTAGACAGGCATTTCAAAATATACAACTCTTTACCTTTACAATGACACCTTATTTGTTTAAAAATCTCAATTTTGAAAATTTGATCATCTGGTTGACCTTATTAGTAACTGGTTGACCTTGCCCATAAGCACATCTCCTTCACAGGATGCTATCTTTTTGAGACAGCAGACCACAAAGTCGGGATCCTGTCGAGGGCCACTTTGAGTAAGGTTCTGTGAAAAGCATAAAAGTGTACAACATATTTAGCGCAGCATTTGGACATAAAATGTATCTTAAAATAGAGTAGCTAATTAAAACTCAGATAAAGATAATGGGCAAAAAAAAAAGAAATATAAATGCAAAAAAGGGCTAAGTTGAAAAGCAACAGGTATGACTAAGGTGACCATATGTTCCGCTTAAACATGACTCCCGTGGTCCCTGGACATGCTCAAATGTATCGTTCTCCGAGGTGACAATACGGAAATCTGAATGCTTCAACTGAAGGTCATTCGTACAGCAATTTAAGCCTTTTCAAGGCGATAATTTAATCATGAATAATAATTGAATTTATTTTAAGGTTCCTCGGCCTTCATACCCCTGTGCACGCTTTTTTTTTAAACATAACTATTATTTTAGACATCAAATTGATTTAACCCATTTCTTATACCGAATTTAAACATAGAGAACTGAAATTTTACTGTATTTAAATTAATGCTCTGTTATTGAATAAAAATATGATTAGAATGCACAAAATCAATGGGAGAGGCTCAGGGTTGGTCGAATTGGACCCAATGGGTTTTTTTGAAAAAACCCATTATTTAACCCACTTTTGGGTTTTTTAAAATTTTCTGAGAAGTTTTTTAAAAAATTAATTAATTTAAATACTTTTACAATTTAAACTTCATTTTTATTTGTTCTTCACCACAGACAATGAACATAAAAAATGAATTTTGAACTTGAATAGTATTTCTTAACTCTTAACGGCATTAAAAAAATACTATAAATATATCTATCAATAAATAACTCAAATTATATTGACCAAGTCCTGTCAGTCTGATTTTCTCAATATTGGTAGATTGTACAGAGGAAACTAATTTAGTTAAAAGGCTTTCATGTGAATTATTTTCTGCTAACCAACGCATCACAAATCTCGAATAAACACAAGGTATATTTTTTAGAAATAAACAGATTTTTCAAACGGTCGACAGAAAACAGAACAGGTACAGTATTTTCATTATCTTATGAAAAAGTTTAATATTTCTTACTCCGTACACAGAAATAGAAAAACATGCAACATACAGTTCAAAGAAATATCTTGATTAAGCTGGAATTCAGTAAAAAGGGATTTAAACTACTTGAGGTTCTACACTAGTTTTACATAACAAAATAAAATACAATTAAGTAAAATGCAAAAAAAAATGTAGTAATTAAAAACTTACAATAGATTTTATCACTCGAGAAGTAACTTTACCTTAACTGTTGGTAATAATGAAAATTAAAAAATCTGAAACTTCACCATTCTCGGGTTTTTTCGTCTTTTATATTTTTCTCCAGAAAACGCTGAATTTTAACTAGTTTTCCAGCTTTTTTTTACCTGAAGACAATTTTTGCACATGTCCATATACTTACGCTACAATATTCTATAAGTACCCCCATATTTTTCCTAAAAAAAGACAAAAAAACCCACATTTCTTTTAAAAAACCCAACTTTAGTAGGCTTTTTTTGGGTTTTATTTAAAAAAAACCCTGGGTCCATGGTTTTTTTTTTAAAAAACCCGGGTTTTTGCCAACCCTGGAGAGACTGACATAAAATTAGACGGTACATATAGTATGTAGCAATAATAAAATGCAGTACTACAATAGTAATGTACAGTAGATACAGTAATTATATTCGACGCACTTTTTAGTTGTTCAAGCATATTGATATTTTTTAAATTTCTTTATTTGTCGTAAACTTTCAATTTTTACTTCCATTTTAAAAATTTAGATAAACAGCCTGTTTATGTGAAATTATGCTTCATCAACTTCTTATTTAAAATGAAAAAGATGCGGAGAGGCGATGGATTTATAAATTAACAAAGCGATGTTTCAACTAGTACAGTGCGGGGTACTTTTGCTTTCAGTGATGGTCAAGGGTAAGTCCATTTATGAAACTGATATTTAGTACCCAATAAAGAAGGTGATACCTAAGCCTTGCGATTCCCTTCCGTAAACTTTCGCGTTGCTGGATAAGGAATTCGCATGAGCTCCAAAATTCGTTACTCGAGAAAAGTTCGCTATTTATCCATTTCGCGGAAAGTCGAATCACGTTGGAGCGAGAGTCCACTGCAGTTTAAAATTGCACATTGAAGTAAAATAAGCATTCTTAGTTATGTTTCATATTGATATTTGATTTTAAATAATGGTACCGTTTGGGATATTTTTCCCATATCTTTATTTTCTCTTTTTTACTGATTGGGTGTTGATATATCAGCTAAATAAAAGTGAGTTATCAAAAAATTAGTTTTTGAGGTCATTCGGTAATTAAAAACTGCGCTTACTTCATTTTATCAGCAGCGTAAGAAAGGAGATGGTGTCGAGATCCCGATCCCTAGCTTGAAGCTCAAAATCCTGCAAAATATTAAGACTGGATATATAGATAGACTGCTATATAGATAGGAACTTATATTTTGCAGGCTCCTGCAAAATATAAGCTCATATAAATTTAACTCCTATAATGAAAATTAAAGTTTTTCTCTTTTGTTTAAAAGATGTTTTTCACCATCTAAATCAATTTTATGTAAATATAGTATGTATGCCTATATAAGTTTTAATCAAATTATGACTGCATCTATTTACATTTTCTTTGCACTTCTTGAATGAAATATTCACTGTCAGGAAACAATTAAAAACTTGAAGGTTGAATTCCTTTAACTTTTTCAATCCTTTCTTGCAGCGAAAATTTGTAAAAATCGTAGAAAATGTTTGGAATGACAAATTGGCTCAGTATTTGCTCAATAAAGGAATGAAAGAATAAATAATTCTTTGTTATATTCCATGTTCAAATGAGCCACTTTATCAATCTAAACCACTTTTTGAATTTTTTTGTTCAATCTTCAAACGGTGTGTATGAGTATGCTTTTATTTATTTATTTTTTAAAAAGTAGTTTGTAGCTGCTACATTTTGAAAAAAGTAGTTGTAGTTGAAGTTAACTACATTTGTAATAAAGTAGTTGTAGTTCTCTACGAAAAAAAAAAAGCAGTTTTTCCAACCACTGTTCAAACCATGAGTCTACAAACAGGCACACACTTACTATAAGCAAAGCTCTAAATATAATACAGCTAAGCCTAAGCGAACCTTTAAGTGCATCTTACTAAAGTCAAAATAATGAAGGTTATGCAAATATTTTACAGTCTAAATTATCTGCGTTTGTGATATTTTTAATATGGAAACATAAAGTAATCATAGTAACATCAGGTACACAACAAAATAGTACAAACCTTTGGATTGCAGCTTTAAATTCTGTGCTGCGCCGCGGAAAGTAAATACGGTGAGTAACTTCACTTCACTTCGTTAGTTGAACTGAAATGCGGTGAGATCCGTAATTTCGAGAGGTTGCACCATGATTTCGAGCCATCATCGCTTCTGAAAAATTTTAGTTGAACCTCTTTTTCGCGATATTTGTACAAGTGCACCATAAATTGGTTCAAAATAGTACGGATATTTTTTACAGTGTATTTTTAACCGACGAAAAAACGGAGGAGGTTCTCAAGTCGACACGTATATATATATTTTTTTAATGTATGACCACACATAACTTTTTACAGAATAGTCCGATTTTGGATATTCTTTTTTTATTAGAAAGGGTATAGCCTGAAGTAATTTCCCTATAAGTTTGAGGGAAAAATTCCTACCCTAAGGGGGGGGAGAGGGGGTGATTAGTTGTTCACTCCAAGATTTTTTGATTCTGAGTTGGGTATTACAAAAAACAAAAAGCTCACAATGAATGAGCTTCAGACCTGTATGTCTCTCGTGTGTACTGCCGTGGGCAGGTAAGCGGCAGTATCTGCAGAAATGAGTTTTCCAGATATTTGAAGAAATGTGTGTTGGATTCAGTAGTATTAACAATAAGAAAATGTTGGAGTTATATATTTTTTTTCAGCGGAAACCAAATAAGTTAGTTTGTACAACAAAGCTAATGCAAAAAAAAGAAAAAGAAAAAGAAAAAAAAAATGCAGTTACTGCCTTTGACCTGCCCACGGCAGTGTAGACCTCTCAATCTCTGGTATTTGTAATTAGGTTTAGTTTTTTAACCGACGAAAAAACGGAGGAGGTTCTCAAATCGACCCGTATATATAAGTTCTTTTTTTTCATGTATGACCAGGCATTACTTTTCACAGGTTCGTCCGATTTTGATAGTTCTTTTTTCATTGGAAAGAATTTTCCCAGAAGTTGTTCCCATATAAATTTGGAAAAAAATTTCCTATCTTAAAGGATGGAAAACAGGGGTGAGTTATTGTTCACTCAAAGGTTTTTTACTTTTTTTCGTGTAAGACGACGCATAACTTTTACAGAATAGTCTGATTTCGATAGTTGTTTTTTTATTGGAAAGAGTATACCTAGAATTTGGTCCCATGTAAATTTGGAAAAATTCCTTATCTAAAGGTGAGATATTAGGAGTGATTTATTGTTCGCTCACAGATTTTTTTATTACTGAGTTGTGTATTACAAAAAAAAAAAAAAAACAACTCACGATGAATGAGCTTTAGATTTGTCGGTCTCTTGATTTAGAGCTCTCAGTCTCTGCATTTCTGCTAAAGCTCGTTCATCGTGAGGTTTGTGTAGTAACTTATTTGGCTCTAGATCAGATAAAGCAATACCCTCAAGTGTTTTTACTCTACTCAGTGCCACATATGCCTGTCCTTTAGCAAACACTTTCTTTCCGAGGTCTATTACAGCTTTATTAAGGGTCGTACCTTGCAATTTGTGTACCGTGATGGCCCAGCATAGAATTATTGGCAACATCCTGCGCTCAATGTCACCATAACCTTTCGTTCCTTGAAAAGTTGCAACCACTGGAGGTATGGCGACACAACCATCGCTATCTTTTAGTCTGCTTCCTATGCTTTCATCGTCAAACTTAACTAATATGCAATCCGGTAATTCTCCTTCCTCTAGTTGATCCCTACGTATTGATGGCCATTTTATTTTTTTTTAAAATACCCATTGCACCATTGACGAAGCCGTCAGATACTGATATGTTACGTTTCAACATCACACGAGATTCGGCAGCAAGTTTTACCTCTGATAAAAGTCCACCACAATTGTTCACATCTTTCGGGACAACATTATCTGGAGGTTTCTTTCCATAGGTAGCAATTTCACGAGACTCATCTATGGAACGGATTGTATAGACACGACGTCCTCAATTTCATTTGAAACTCGCTCTCTTATCAGATCTAAACGATGAGCGTGTTGCTCTTCACTCTCATTTGAAAGTCGCTCTCTTATATCTAAACGACGAGCGCGCTGCTTATCACCTTCTTGCAATAAACTATCGTTATTGTAGCTTCTCATTCTCGACAGTCTTTCCTCGCGCTGACCTAAACTCTCCTGTGAACGTGTTAATGTAATTCTCTTTCTGTTTGCTTCCAACCTTTTTTCTTTCTCATTAATAGATTCTTCTAAACATCTTTTCCTCATCCGAGCAGCATTTTTTGTAGGCCTACCCATGTTAGTATGTAAAGCCTGCTTTTTTAAAATTATTTATGTAACACAACAGATAATTGTTAAAATACGATTATATATATATATATATATATATATATATATATATATATATATATATATATATATATATATATATATATATATATATATATATATATATATATATATATATATATATATATATGTTAATAGCTAAAGTAAGGTAGGTAGCTATTTTAAAAGTAATCAAAAATATAAGCATACAGATTATAGCCATATTAGTAGCTTATAGCCACAAAAAATTATAAAATAAAAACTTTTTAACAAAAAAATTGAACCGCCGAAAAAACTGAAAAGCAAAAAATAATAAACCATTTTAATTAAACCTTAATAACTAAGTTCTTAAACTGATGTAAGTATACCTAAGTATATATTTTTGTAATAATTTAGAGTTTTTAATTAACCTTAATAACTCAGTTCTTAAATTAATGTAAGTATACCTAAGTAGTTTTGAGTCGGTGCCAAACAATAAATAAACAAAGATCCCTAAATTACCTAAATTTAAAGAAATAACCAAATAAAATTAGCAATGTAATGTGAAATGTCCGGCGATAAACATAAATGTTTCAAAAAATGCTCCCTCCACACGCCGTCATTAAATCATGAATACTAGTAGATCGTATACAACGAAAAGTACCTCTCGTTGGAGCTTTGAAACCTTTGGGACGAGAGAGGCAAACAGCCAGTGAGAAAAATCTTCAGGATCATGTATGCAATTAACGGCTACAGTTGTTATGCCATACTTACGCTGAATAATACTATGACCCACAAAACCATTTATTTGAGCTTTTAACAAGATGAGAAATCCTTCTTCAGTATGATGAACAATGATATAAACATTTTGACTGTTGTATATGAGGCAAAAGCTCAGTAGCAGCCAAATACTCGACACGTGCTTCTTCGAGACCACTCGACGACGTTCGGGTTAACTTCGTGAACGCTCGGCATTTTCCGGCGAAGGGGCGTGTCGCCATACGCCACCGCTGCGCCTCACGCTTTACAAAAATAATTAATTTGCTTGTTTTGCACCGACTCAAAACTACTTAGGTATACTTACATTAATTTAAGAACTGAGTTATTAAGGTTAATTAAAAACTCTAAATTATTACAAAAATATATACTTAGGTATACTTACATCAGTTTAAGAACTTAGTTATTAAGGTTTAATTAAAATGGTTTATTATTTTTTGCTTTTCAGTTTTTTCGGCGGTTCAATTTTTTTGTTAAAAAGTTTTTATCTAAATGCTCAGGTAAATTAAAAATCCTATTTTTTCGATTTATTGCTTTCCAGAAATTTCTCCCAATTGAAGTCTTAAAAACGCAAGTTTAGTTGATCTTTCTTGGAAGGAGAAAAAGCTCCGTTGGGTCGGAATAGTTTCAAAACTGACCTAAAAATTACAATTTTAGGCAAAGTTTGGAGAACGGAGAATTGGGTTTTCTCTGGATTTTTTTTTTTTTTTTCTTTTTTCAAAATGAAGTCAATTTTAAGGTATCTTAGGAAATTTAAGGGAGAGTTTGGGTCCTAAAACTTTCAGCTGGTTCAAGCCTTAAAAAAAAAAAAAGTTTTGGTTGTTTCATAACAATAGAAGAGAGGGGAAGGGGTTCTTTCCTGAAATTGTGCTCAAAACTGAAGTCAATTTCAGGCTATCTTTGGGAGGAAAGGGTTTAAGGGATCGACCCATGGTATAGCTGAAAACAAAATTTCAAGCTATGTGGGAAGATTTAGAGAAAGGGATGAGGGTCTGAACTCCCCCAGAAACAATTCTGACTTCAAGTTTCAAACCGTGGTTTTAGATTATTACTGGAGACGTTATCGGGGGGGGGGGGGGCTACGGGTTTGCTTCGCAAAATGTTAGAAACTGAAATCTTCAAGACGTAGGTTATCTTTAGTTCTAACTTTAGATAAAGAGTGATGCTTTGGAGCCTTTTCCCCCGAATGTTGAGAAACTAGGTAAGTTAGGTGATGGATATTCTCTTTTCGAATTTTTTTGAAATTTAAAAAAAAAATGGCTTTCTCCGGAATTTAGGCACTAAAAACTCAAATTTAAGCAATTTTTGTTGATAGCAGGAGAAGGAGGATGCTGAAATTCTTAAAGTCCAAGCCCAAATCCTAAAACCACATTTTAAGGCTCTCTTTAGTGATGTTAGACAAGAGAGGAAAAGGGGTTACCATCCAGAAATTGTTTAAAAATGCTTTCTTCTTAAAACTTTCGAAATTGGAGTCCTGAAAAGGTAATTATTAGTCATCCTTAAACTCTTTTTGGTTACTTAACTTAATGTCAATTTATCAACCTCAAAATTTTCTTCCCGTGACACGACCCGTAGATCAGGCGCTGTAAACAACAATCAACAAAATTAAGAGATCATGATAGAAGAAAAGAAAAAGATTTTGAGACTTCACACTTATGCTGAGCGAAATAAATGAATTGTTAAGAGAATATTATTTTTTGATGAAGTAAAATAATTATGTGTAGAAGAAAGACTTTAAATATCGTTTTTAATTCTTTCCTCTGAGTGGGAGGGAACTAAAAAGCTGCCACCCATGCCCCGAACCTAACCCCTTTCTTTTGCATCACCAAAGGTAGCCGAAAACTTTTTTTTATTCGCACTTGAAATTCAGAAAAATTCATGAAGAAAATTGTTTAACATAATTGAAAACCCGCTAAAACTGCTTTCTGGAACTTCAGTTTCGAAAAATTTCCATGAGTGTAATCTGGAGCCCGATCCCGTCCTATAACGTCTTCTAATAAAGTGGCCAACAAATGCGTATTTTGGACTATAATTTCGAAACATTTCCCCCAATGGGAGTTTACCTCTCCCCCTCCAACATTGTAAACAGTGGTCAAAAATGTACTTTGGAGACTTAAACTTCGAAAATTTTCCGGGTTGCCTCGGAGAATGCCTGAACCCCATCCCATACCGAAACGTAACCTGCGGTGGCCTATCTATCACGTTTTCACAACTTCAATTTTGAGAAATTTCCAGGGGATGGCTTTCGCGAACTCCGCCCAAAAATCACCAAAGAACGTAAAAAAATACCATTTCAGAGTATATAATTTCAAGAATTTTTGCTTGGCCGTGGTAGCCTGATCGGTAAGGCATTGGACTCAGGGCCGGAGGGCCTCGGGTTCGATCCTTGCTGGTCGAAGACCCACCGTCGTCATTAAAGGGGACTGGGCGACGTTAAATATGCTCGTGGTCTCAATGTCCTACAAGTGAAACGATACCTCTGGGGGTGCTAGTACCAGGTAGCTATTAGCTCTTGGACTAGTTCTAAATTCTCATTAACTGCTCGATCCGGTGATGGTGCTGCCATCTATCGGTATATAAAAACAATGGAGGCAAGGAACTTAGTATGCAGTCCTCGACATAAATGCAGTTGAAGTCAGTTGTGACTCTTGAATAGAATAGAATAGAATTTTTGCTTAAAATTGTGTTTTTAGATTAATAACAGATAATAAATTTAAAAATTTTCCAATGGGACCTCCGTGAACACCACTCTTTCCTCTCTCTACAACATCATTAAGGATAATCTACAGTTTTATTTAAGACTTGAATTTTAAAAAACTGCCTGAAGAGTTGCTATGATCCCAAACTTTTTCCTTTGATCTTACCTAAGATAGGATGCAATCGCGTTCTTTGACTACAGTTTCTCCAAATAATGGCTCCGAATCTTCTCTTCGTAATATGATCAGGGGTCGTTAGAATTGAGTTCTTAGGATTGAAATATCAAATATTTTCCGGGAGTAAGCCCCCGGATCCCCCCCCCCTTTCTTTAAATCGTCCAAAAATTGCGTTTTTGGAATTAAAAGTTAAAACATGTAGTAACGGGAAGAAGAGGGGGATCATAACCATCGTAAAGCTCTAAAACTATATCCACACTTATGTATTTATGCATGTTATAAGTACACCTCCCGCAGGGCCGGATTTAGGGCAGGCGGGGCTACTGCCCCTGGGCCTCCACAACAAAGGGGCCCCCACAGTAAAATTTTTACAAAATATCCTAACTTTCACAGGTCAAAAAAATTCGGATATGTACATTAGGGTGGGCCGAAAAAACTTTTTTTGGAAATCTGTTTTTGGATAGTGCGGAAAAGTTGCTATATGGGCCCGTTATTACCCATAAAAAATTTCGCTAAATTTGTTTAATATTTAGCCGGCGCTATTTGACCTTGAAAACTGAAAAAAAGGGCAAAAATTCACTTTTTTCAAAAAAAAAGGGGAGGGGGGTCGAAAATAAAAGTTCGAAGCTAGTTTCAGCAAACATTAGAAGTATCTGTCAGTGAATTAGTTGAAATCCTCAAAGACTTTTATACATTTCGTGGAATATTTAGCTACGCTCCTTTAAGACTGAAACATTGGAAAAATGAAAAAAAAAATTAAAAGTAGTTTCGAAATAAGTAAGTACTGAAATACGTTACTTAGAAAAAACAGTGAAAATTCAATCAATTTTATGCGACATTTGTACGCCAATTTTAAAAAATGCACACACTCGAATAAAAAATAGTTACATAAGATGCTAATTTTTTAATCTTCGGTTCCAATTGTTTCTCCTGGATAATAAACGGCGCTCAACTACTTCTATTATTCCTAAGATTATTTTATAACTATTTTATATATATTTGACAAATAGAGCCCTTGAGTATTAAAAAATGTGAATCCTCTGAAGTCCTTTAAACTGATTAATGAATTGAACGCAAGTATTCTTCTTTTTCTCAAGCCATTTCTTCTTCTCGACTTTATGACCCACTTAAGAGACAAAACCCCCCGACAAGAAATGCTGTAATTCTACACCTCCACAGCTGGGAATTAAGCAATTAAAGGGGTCCTCTCTTGTGTCCAATGTCCACAATGAGTTGTCCTTGAGGCATCTTATACTGGAATTGAACGGTTGCACAAAGTGGCCACATTCATATTCTGGAGCTATCGAACAACTTCTTAGAGATTGTAAAAAAAATCCGGTGGTCAAATTTGATAAAATTGACTGCAATCTTCTGGTTTTGGACATGGAAGATATAAAAAATTTAAGTAATGAACAACAATATTTGTATAGAATCTGTCTTGCCGTAAAAGATGGTAGTTGTCCTTCAAGCGTGGCTGACAGTAGCCCAGGCAAACTCAGTCAGTCATGCGCGATGGCTGACAACTACAAACCGTTTGTTACGCTTGTATATAGGCACTCCAATTCCATCAGAAAACCTTACAATGCTTGTAAAGTATGTGATTTTAGTTTATGCTCCAATGTGGTTTGAAATAAAAATGAAACCGAACTGCCAGTACCGCACCCAACATTTTTGGAAAATGATTTCGCTTGCAAGGCAGTTTCCAGACAACGTTAAGGAGATAATTTTCAAAGTTCTCTCAAGTAATGCATATTTCGCTCATCCTGAACAGCTACTGTTGACAATGTTGTTTGACTCAAGAAAATACATTCGGGAATTAGCTGTTAGGCGCATTCTGAACTCTAGAAATAAGAAGAAGAAGAGCTCGGATGGTGTACGATTTTTTGAGCGTCCTAAACTCAATTTTGAAGCCGTTGATTTCAGGGCCGATCCTAGGGTGTCGGTCGCCCGTGTGCAAAGATCTAATGTGCCGCCCCTCAAGAGTAATTTGCATATTTTGACTAATCTTTAACGTCTATATAAATCTTTCTTTAAATTTCTATGCCAAGTTCGAATTTAAAAAAAGGGGGGGGGGCAGAAGAATGAGCTTATAAAAAGGAAGAAATTTTTTATGATAAGAAACTCCTTAGGTGCAATTTATATCTTTGAAAAAGTAATAGATACTAAAATTTGCTAGTCGTAAAAACGCATTTTTTAGTCTGTCTTCGGTGACATCAGAGAAGGGACGGAGGAAGGGGAAGCGTGGGGAGAGGTGTCAGGGGTTCAGGGGAGGAGGATTGCTCCAAGAAAATTATCGAAATTGGCGTGTGAAAAATATTTTTAGTTAATCTTTAGTTGTGTTTGGTTGCAAGGACAAAAGAGTCAAGTATATTCAAGGTGCATGGAGAAATTTTCGAAATTGACGTCAAATATCGCAATTTTAGGAACTTTTTCGAGACTTTAGGGGAAAGTAATGTTGCAGTTCTTTCCTAATATTCTTTAAAAATTGAAATCAATTTGAAGCTATTTTTTAAGACCGTACACTGTTAAAAAAATTTCCTGAAAATAACGGATAAAGTACCGGCAGCAAAGTTGCCGTAAATATTACGTTTCCGTTAAATTATTTCCCGTGACTTAACAGAAGTTCCATTTCTCATTTCTCCGTTTAGTTCTGTTCATCCATTTATAAATTTTCCGTGATTTAACGAAAATTCCATTTCTCTTCTTTCCGTTGATCTATTTTTCCGTTTTTAAATTTTCCGTTCATCTCTTTTTCCGTTTTTAAATTTTCTGTGTCTTTACAGAACTTTCGGTTCTTGATTTTTCGTTGCGCTATTTTTTCGTTTTTCATTTTCACATATTTTACAGAAATTTCATTCTCGTTTTTTTATTCTATCTTTAAAATGATATATGTATAATAGAAAAATAGATAACCATTCAAAAACTATTATTTTTTTAATTTGTATTTATTACTAAAATATATTTTAAGTGCAAATTTTGCTTGATAACTTACCTACCATACACCTTCAGATGAATCAAATGAATCAAATAGTACTAGCAGAAAAATTGATGGATTTGAATATGACACCAATTGTCCCTGCTGATACTGTTCGATATTCTCTTCGTCGTCATTGTCTGGGGTGGCATGGAAAAGCATATATGAAAAATAGAATATTTTTATTTGAAGAATGGGTCAAATAAAATACCACTAAAAACCGGTTGACTTTATCATGGAATAATATACCTGATTGGAGAGTATACCAATTTACTGTGTTTAAAAGCAGAATCATTGACATACACGTGAAGAATTTTGGCTGAGATGATGTATACCCCCCCCCCCCCCGGTGATTTCCGCATTTTTCACTCATTGGAATAGCAACATAATTTTTAGTGCATAATCATTATACTTAGGCTAAACACAGTGGTTGGAAGTAGCGCGCTACAAGTAGCGACGCTACTGTAGTAACTACATTTTTTAGTAGTTTGTAGTGTAGCGCACTACTTTTAAAAAAAGTAGTGTAGCGAGTAGTTCGATACAAAAAAAAAGTAGTTTGTAGCGATTTCTGGAAACTACTTTTAAATAAAGTTGGTAAAAAAAAAAGCAACAAGATTCAAACGAATCTGTCTGGTGCAAAGTGCAAATCTACCGCGACTGCATCAGCGGGCGCAATGAAAAATAAGACTCAAAAAAAAAAATAAAATTAAAATTAAAATCGAGCTGACATCAGACATATCATTTTGGCACCACATGTTCTACCTCCTTGACGCCAGTGGTTTCTTTGGCATCTTAATTTTCATAATTCGCCAATATTCGTGTTGAATGGAGCGTGGATTAGAAAGAAAAGTACATATGAATTAAGCGATAACTGCCAATTTAGTACCCCGTTTCTGTCTTCTGGCAGCCGAGAGTGTCCCGTAGACGAGCATTTTAGATTCCAATGGCATAATTGTTCATCTTTTCACCAAATATGGAAGCGACTGTTCATGTAATAGAAGATGACGAAGATGTAGTACTGCCCTGGCCGGCTTACAACAATTATTATAATGTAATAGAAAAATATGAAAACGGAAATTTTTCAGTTGAGTGCAAACTTTGCCCGCTAAACAAAAAGCTTTCGGTGTCTAAGTCATCTGCATACAATTTAAAATTGCATATTGAAGTAAGTTAAGCATTCTTAGTTTTCTTTTACATTTCGGATTGCTTATTTATTAATATTTAATTATGAATACTAGTACCATTTGAGACGTTTTCCATGTCTGTTGTTTTTTTTAGTCATTGAGTGTTGATATATTAACATAGTAAAAGTCCTTCTAAGTTTTTGAAATTATTTGGTACGATGGAAAAAACATTATTTTATTTTATTAATGGCGTAGAAAAGGGGGTGGTACCTAGGTCTGGACCTCTCTCTTAAGGTTCAAAATTACTTTCCTTTAATGAAAATTAAAGTTTCTCTTTTCTGTTTAAAAAATGTTTTTCATCTTCAAATCTATTTTATAAATATATGTATGTTTACGAAAAATTAAATTCAAATTATAACTGTTTCTATTTTTATTTCCAAGTAACCCAGGTTGACTATTTTAAAGATAGACACCATCTTGAAGATTTTTTTTTCCGCCTCTGCATGTAATCGATTGATTGCAAAGTCTAATATATTGTTACTGTCTTATTTTCATTCATATTTCTTGTTTTAAATTTTCTTTACGGCTGGCACAAGATCACCGAGAGCTAATTGGGACCCATGTCAGTGTTATTGTTGCTCCCCATCTCACAATCTTACCCTCTATAGTCAACGCAATTCGTATTTCGAGATCCTCACCCCCCTCTACAAGGCCTCGACCCTGTCCCCAAGGCCGCTCGTAATATATATATATATATATATATATATATATATATATATATATATATATAATATTTTTAGACCTTTTTGGTCAATTGTAATCAAATTTGTCTTTTCCGGGACGTGAAGTAAACCGGCCGGGACACAGGGATTTTGTCTGAAAACTGGGATTGTCCCGGTCAAACCGGGAAGCCTGGCAAGCCTATCCAATCAGGATCGCTCCGAAATGAATTTTTTAGGAAAAAAAAAGGGGGGGGGGGATCCTTAATTTGCCGAATGGATCTCTCACGCTTTAAGGAGAGGGGCGACTCGAAATTGTGCCTATTTGTAATCAGGGGGACGGAACAAGAAGTGTGACACCATGTATTTTTTATAGGAGCATGTTTATTAAAAATAGGGTGACATGTGACAAAGGGGAGGGAGGTCTAAGATGAAGTGTGACGCTTGTGTAAAACGGGAGGAGGGAGGTCAAAAACGTTGAAAAAAATATGATTTAATTTATATGAACAGCCCCTAGTGAAGAGGATATCCGGGTGTTTTAAAATGACAATATTGTGATTATGACTCCAAATTTGGCCGAACCGTCAGACAAAATTGGCCGAGTAAGAACATTTTTTTAAGTCACAGTAGGGGGGGGGGGGACACTTGCTGGCGCGGGCCGGATCCCGAAGGAAGCCCGAGATTTTTAAAATGTGGGGTGAAATATATGTAGGGACGTAGTGATAAACAATATTGAGGGGGAGGGCGTAAAAGTAATTTGTGACGGGCCTTAAAATTTCTGTGCACACCCCTGGTCACAGTACCCTCCTGCGAGCTGCGATCACGGTGCTCCTGATAGCAATTATCAAGTTAATTGTTGATAAAGTTAATAAATTTATTTCAAGGCTGAATTAGGACTTAATTTTTAGTAAAGAAAGTAAAGGAGCCTCATAACCCTTAGATATTATATTTGCACGTAAAATGGGCGGATTTTCGTCTAATATGTTAAATTACATAACATTTAAAAAAAGGTCAGGAGCTCAGCTCCTGTGAGCTCCCATGCAAATTATGTCCTGCGCTTAACTTAGGTAAGAGTACAATTATGGCTAACCGACGTTTGAAATTAAAATTTCGAAAATGACACAGGTTTTCGTCTTTCCTCTATTCGCGTGATTAATTTAAAACAGCTTTGAAGGCTTATTTTCATTGGACACTTTTTTTTAAAATAATTTTGTGCCGAGTTCGCCATTATGTGCCATGCCTATTTCACGCATCAAATTGAGTTTGGTTCCTCAAAAGTAGCACGATAAATTGAAATACCCCTCTTAGTTTACAAACTAATACCCTTTTGCTTTTAAACAAGAAACAGGATTTATCATATTCGAAAATCAGCCGTAGCGGGTGACTTCGTCGTTTCCATTTCATTGCAACTTCGAATTATTCTCAGGTTGAATTTAATGCATAGCAAGCATTTTTAATGAAGTTACACTATTTTAATATTTTTATCATTGCGTTGCATTCCTGTGAAGTGACACTGATTTTGTAGTAATCAGTTCCGTCTACGTACTTCAACGAAAGCGTTTCATTTCAACTCGCCTGCAATTCAATTTCGATTTTTATTTTTATTTATTTATTTATTTATTTATTTATTTTATTTTTTTTTTTTTTGCTCTTTCTTACTGTTACGTGAAATATAACTCAATAATGAAATGTTACCTATGATTTTAAAAACATCTCCCATTTTGTTTTTACTCAAAACCACAGCGTTGTGTGTCTGTAGAGTTCCAATAAGGAAAATAATAATAATAAGTTGTTTAAATGTTTGAATTAATAATTTGTTTTACAAAATGTTATCTCTTGTTAAGATAGTTTCTAAAAATTTTATTACTTTTCTGCGTGGAACATATTTTTTCCGTATATTACATGTTTTTAAGATTACGACCTTGTGATATATCTTTTGTTGTTGCAGTCAAACTGTACAAACAGAAGAGATTTTCTTTTTTTTTTTAAAGAGCGTTTTACTTCATGGACTTTTTTTACGAAAAAGTTGCATTTGAAGGATTCGCATTTTCCAAAAATAAGTTCTCCATTTCAAACATACATATAATTTCTCTTCGATAACAATGTCTAATTTTACAATCATTTTCTTTTCCAAATTCCTTTGTTAGTTTCACTTAGTGACAGCAAAACAGTTATGTTTTACAGCAGTTCTCTGACATTTAAAAAACAAAGTTTACTGTAAAAAAATCAAAATTAAAAGATTTGAAGCTCCGCCGAATAAAAGTTTTTAAATAAAACAGTGCTGAGAAGCAAGTTTTTCATTCACTAAAAATTAAAAAATGTAACCGCTACGCAACTACAAGAAATATGCTGTTCTTTTTTTCAAACTGTATTTAGTATTAACTAACATTTTTTTTTTCAAATTTCATACTATACGCTCTCAATTTACCAGCAACAACATTCTTCTACTTATGACGCCATTCGCCCTTCATGCAATTCGGCGACGAAAATTAATTGAGAAGAATATTAATGTAAAACCACTTATTTTCTTGAGCCTTAATTTTCGCAAAAATGAGGATATGCGTGATTTCGCGAGCAGAAAATTTCGTGAATTGTGCATGTACAGTATAAAAATTGGTAAAAATAAATTTGAAATATTTCGCTATTATTGAACTTTTACGATTACGACGGACTTGTGAAAATCGCGAAAACAAAAGCGCTTTTGCAGTATTTCCTTACAGCCGTATCATTAATCTTGCAAAAGGTTTTTATGGACTGTACATTTTGATTAATTGGATCTTTCTGGAGAATCCATAAACACACTCAAATTTACTCTGGCCAGACCAATGCGTGAAATAAAGTTTGTTTTCGATTGATCAATTTATTTATTATTCTTTTAATGTTTGTTTTCAGAGAAAGCACCGACATAAGCTATCAGAACTGGAGGGACATATTAAATCATTAAAAAGTAATAAAAGCCTAAAAACACAGGATTCATTGAAGCAGGTTACCTTGTTTGATAGAATCCCGCCAAAAGTATCAGCCCGGTGCTCCCAACAAGAAATTGACGATGCTCTGTTAAATTGGATCGTTGATGGTGCCCATGCTTTTTCTGAAGTGGAGAGGGACTCCTTTAAAGTTTTATGGGATAAGCTAAGCGCAAGTAAACTTATGTGCTCAAAAACTTTAGTGCAGCGCATGAGCTCGAAATATGAGCAGATGAAAAGTCAACTAATCTCTGAATTAGTTGATGTTCAGTATGTGTGTGCCACAGCAGATTGTTGGTCTTCCAACAACAAGGCTTTTTTAGGAATCACTTGTCTTTACTTAGATAGATCGTTAGAAAGAAAATCAGCTACTTTAGCCTGTAAGAGGATTATTGGTAGACACACATATGATGTCTTAGCGAAAGAAATTTTTTCGATCCTTACTTCTTACATGATCCAGAACAAGACCCTGCTTATAATAACGGACAATGCAAGAAATTTCGTCAAAGCTTTTCGCCTGTTTTCAGAAGAATCAAGCGATGCAGATGATTTCCTGTTGACAAGCGTTCCGATATCACATATTTTCGACGAACAGAATGACAATTCTGAAAATGACGTGGTGTTGTTGCCGCCACATCACCACTGCTCTGCACACACACTCAATCTAGTGGCTGCGAAAGACAGCGAAGAGGCCCTCGAAGACATTGCCTTCAAAAAAGTTAGCAGAAGTGCATTTTCTAAGTGCTAAGCTCTGTGGAAAAAATCCAAAATGTCTGTTGTTTTGGCAGATAAGATTGCTTCCGAGTTAAGTGCCCGTCTTGTCGTGCCAAGCAAAACGCGATGGAACTCGATGCATTCTGCAGTTGCACGCATATGCAGATTCTTAAAAGAGAGTGAAGAAAAACTGCAGAAAATATTTGATGCTGCGGGCTTAGAGCGGCTATTGCCTCACGAAATTGAATTTTTGCATGAATATTGTACCGTAATGGATCCTCTTTCACGGGCATTAAATATTCTGCAAGGAGAAGCGAGTGTTTCCATGGGATACCTTGCTCCTACCATTCATCAACTATTGAGGACTCTTAAGTCCTGCACTGGCCTGAGGTTTTGCTCTCCTTTGGTTCTAGCTGTGGTGTCTGGGATTGAAAAAAGATTTGGCCATTTGGTGTGGGACAGAGAAATTGTACTTTCAGCTTGTTTTCACCCCCGATTTAAACTGTTCTGGATTGAGGAGAAGGAAAAACAATGTGAGGCTAAAAAATGGATGGAAGATTATCTACAGAACATGTTTCCTGGATCATCCGATACTTCTAGTGAAGTTGAAAGTTTGGACGACTTTTCAGGATTCTTTAATTTTTCGTCCAGTAACTCAGGAAATACTTACCAGGAAGAACTTAGGAGCTTCTTAACTGAACCGATAAAATCAACCGCAACACTTATATCATCTACCTATTTAAAACAAGCATTTATTAAAACAAATACTGGTGTGCCATCTAGCGCATCTGTGGAAAGATTGTTTTCTTTTGCTTCTGATATATTTTGTCCCAAGAGAGCATGTTTATCCGATAATAACTTTGAGATGCAACTTTTGTTAAAAATGAACAAACATGTTTAAAGTGATTTTTTTACTTTTGTATCTTACTGCCATATTTCAGTTTTTATTTAACTGTAGTGAATATTGTTTTCCTTTGTTTTCGACACATTTTGTCCTAGGAGGCCTCATGCTTTATTTGATAACAATATTTATGATGCGACTTTTATCGTAAATAAGCGAACGTATTTTCTTATGAATGTTCTTTACTTATGTATTTTATAGTTCTTTTTCAAAGAAATATTTTGTTCCTTTACTTCCGATACATTTTTTTCCTAATTGATCTCATGTTTTACATATCACATGACAACTTTCAGATGCAACTTTACAAAAAATGAACAAGCGTGTTTTCAAATAAATGTTTTTACTTTCGGTTTTACTACCGTATTTTATAATTTTCCATTCTTTAGAGAAGATTCTTTTAATTTGTTGCCGATATATTTTGCCTTAAGAGATCATGCTTTATCTATTATCTGATAATTTCATAGCTGCCAACTCTCCCGATTCGTATGAGACATATCAAATTTCAATGCCTTCTCCCTAAGGAAGTAAATACCTCCCGAATTTTCATTAGAACAATGAAATTTCCCAAAGAAGGGATTTTTTTTTTCGTGATTAAAATCTCGGAAAATTCCCAATAGTAAAACAATTCTGATCGCAAAAAATTACGCCTTTTCATACACGAGTATGAAAATTGTATACATCCTATTAAAATACGTTTATTTCATTTTCCTTCTTTTTTAGAACCTTTTATTTCCCCCAAACATACAGTAAAACGTTACCTATTTCCCCCCGAACTTAATCCTTAATTTTGAAGCTTGTTGACCACAGAGAGATGGCGGATGAACTTGAAATATAAACAGAATACATCATTTTGTAATAAGTATGATCAGCGAGTTCGCGCCGTACAGTACAAACTTAACAGCTTGCGCATTCTGGCTGATCATACCAATTACCAAATAAAGTGTTCTGTTTTCGCTTTTAGTTCTTCGGTACCAATTACCAAATAAAGTGTTCTGTTTTCGCTTCTAGTTCTTCGGCCATCTCACCGCCGTGATACAGCTATACCTGCTGCAAGCAATGTTTATTATCACTTATAAGAGAAAACAAACATATGTCTTTTTGGAGTACTTTTTTTTAAAATTCTAAATGTTATAGGTTTTTTGGAATTATTTTTTAAACTTATAAATTCCAATTATGAATAGTTAACTTTAAAAAAGTAATAAATGTAATCCTAATATCCGAAGTGTGGGCCCTGCCAGGTTTTGCAAATGCAAAATTTCGGTTCTTTACTGGCTCAATGGAAGAGATCCCCATCTATATTTTAAAAATTTCTTTTACATTCCAATTTTTGTAATTAAAGTTAAAAGTCTCCCAATTTTTTATATTACAATGTTGGCAGCTAAATGCAACTTTGTTTATTACAAGCGAGTGTATTTTCAAATGAATATTGCTTATATTTGTGTTTTACGATCTTATGTTAAAGTTCATCTTTCCCGGAGAAAGATTATTTTTCTTTATTTCCGATACATCTTTCCCAAAAGAAATCATATTTTATCTGTTTACAATTTTACAATGAATCTTTTGTTGAAAATAAACGAAGCATATTTTCAGACGATATTTTTTGTTTTTCATTTTTTACTCTTGTCTCGTTTCATAGTTTTTAGAATGATCGCTAAACAATTTTACATTATGATGATTTCACCTGAAACTAATCAGAATGTAAACTGACCAATGTTCAGACTAGTAATTATGAATAATAGTTAATTAAAAAAAACCCTTTTTTCAGTCAAACCATGCTCCAATGCGAATGTAAGCTCAAGGTCCAAATCAATAAAATATGTGCATGTAATTGCAATTCATAGAAATGCATTTAGGTTTGTAACTGTCTATGTAGACTTCTTAGAGGAAATTAAAGAGCTTTAAATACTTAAGAAAATAATAAATATTTGATAAAGTTCTTGCATTTGAACCTGAAGTAAATATTCGTTGGCAAGAAAGGATTAAAATTTGAAGGTTGAATTCTTTCAACTTTTTAATCCTTTCTAGCAGGCGATAAGGTCTACATTGAGAAATTGGCATTAAAAAAAAGAAATCAGCAGATAATTTTTAATAATTTTCCAGGTCCAAATGAACTAATTTATTAATCTAAACACTTTTCGATTTTTTTCGTTCAACCCTCAAATGGTGTGTGTGCTTCTGCTTTTTTAAATTAATTTTTCAAAAAGTAGCGAAGTAGCGACTACATTTTAAAAGTAGTTTGTAGCCGCTACATTTGAAAAAAAGTAGTTGTAGTTGTAGTTAACTACATTTGTAATAAAGTAGTTGTAGTTGTAGTTCGCTACAAAAAAAATGTAGTTTTTCCAACCACTGGCTAAACATATCAATCAGTTCGTTTTACCCGAAATGTTTTTACAAGAAACTTGCAATAATCTCAAATAAGTTGTTGGATGAGATTCTAATAAAATACATTAAGTAATTTATTATAAATGAAATCCCGAAAGGAGTAATGAATGTTTCCAGATTTCTAAGTAGTCAAGAAAATTTATTCTTGTCAAAATTTTAATCGTATTTTCAAAGATTAAAAATCTACTATGCCTTTTCGCAAAAAATATAACAGCAAGAAATAGTTTTATTTAGAGATTTAAAATATTTACTTTCAATCAGTCAAAAAAAAAAAAAACTGAGTGATTTTTTTCTTTCTTGCTCGCACACCACGATAATCTCCGGTTGGTACGAAATGTTGGCATTTAATGTTTTAGTGACTTTCAAAAAATACAATGCGTTAGAGCAAAAACAATAACTTTATAATAGTTCTATAAATTCTAAATCAGTTACCATTGGAATTCTATCAAATGCATATTAACAAGAAAAATACATTTGTATATTAACATGTACAAAGATATTCAACAATACTTACATGTGACCAGCGGTGCTAAATTTAAGTATCTAAATTGCATCTGGATACAAGTAATCCAATAAATAGTCTTTATTTTAAATGGATAACAAGAGATCCTAAAACTTTTCTCACCGCTAGAACACACAATATGACTAACGAATAGAATCGTTCAAAGTATTGAGCAAAATAATACACCGCAATAATATTCTAATACTGACTCAGTAAAATCCACAACAAATCACCAGGGGGATCAAAACACATCTGGCCTGTCTGAAAATGGCGCGAACATTTTTTCCAAACCTACAAAGTCCAAAGGCGTAAAAACAATTTCGACATACGAGTATATTACTCTCCAGACAGGAAATTGCAACCTTTCTATTTTGTCGACGACATGTGAGATGTTATTCTAAATAAGCTTTTAATTAACAACATGTAACAGTGCGATTTAAAAAGCATAATCAAAAAGTGACGTTTATCATAACTTGAAGGCTAATCAGAATACTAACAAAGTACAACACAGCGGCAACCCTAAAAATGGAAAAATTCTGTTTTCGTTATTTTTTTTCGTGATATTTCCGTTTTTGTAAGGAAAAAATACGTTTTGAAGCTATTACGGAAATATTCTGTTAAAATCAGTCAGAAAACTACCTGAATTTTCAGGTTTTTTTTTTTTTTTTTTTTTTTTTTTTTTTTTTTTTTTAACAGTGTAGTTGTTGCTTAGGAAGGATCGGCGTTCTTCCCGAAAAATCTCCGAAACTGAAATTTTAAACCCGCAATTTTGGGTTACCTTTGTTGACGTTGCAAGAGGGAGGAAGATTCAATCGTCTCCCATCGAAAGATTTCAAAATAAAAGTTTAAAACGCAAATTTAGGCCGTCTTTGGTGACGGTAGGGGATCTGGCGGCTATCCTCCGGTAATTTCTCCGCACTATTTTTTCAAAAACTCGTTTTTGGCTGGATTTAAAAACAATAGGGGAAACGTGAAAATATTCCGAACCAAAATATTTTTTCGGAACTGAAATCCATTATAGGCTACTTTTGGGAAGGAAGGATTTTGGAGTTCTTAAGCGGATATTTCTAAAATCGCAATTTTATATTATCTTTGGTGACGTTAACAAAACTGGGAAGCTTCTACGGATCTTTCGGATATTTTTCAACATCAATGTCTGAAAAATATAATTATAGACTTTTGTTCACCTCACCTCGACGATTGCTGGATATTCCCTAGCGTCGTGAAAAGTTACATAAGCCTGGCAGTTCTCCTCCGTAATTTTTTAGAAATATAAGTCCCAAAATAGTATTTTAAGCATTGTTTGATAACGATGGGACTAAGCACAGGCGTCGGAACCGGGGGAGCTGAGGGAGCTTGAGCTTCCCCTGGAATATTTCAGACCGGCTTAGCTCCCCCGGAAAATTCTTGCACTGCTGCTTTTTGCCGTACATTGTTTACCTCAAACCTGATTTCAAAAATGTGTTTTGCCTTTTTTGGGAATTTCGGAATTTCTACCCAATGAGCAACAAAAGCAGTGAGCAGACGGAGTGGTCAGTGCACTTGAATTCACCTTCACCTTTTTTTTTCACTGTTTAAACACTCTTGATTGCCGAAATGCGGGAAACTGGACTCTACTCCGCGGCCTGCGAAAATCAGTCAGTCAGAGGCGTAGCATAACCAAACATTTTTTTCGGGGGCGGGGGGGGGGCACCAGAGCCATCACCAAGAAGGGTTTTGCTACCCCCCCCCCCGCCCAGTTTTTCAGAAATGGCGTCACCAATTTCATATTAGTAATGAAAAAAAAAGCAGAAAGGAAACTTTTACGATCTTAAGAACATGTAATAGAAATGGAAAGAATAAAAGTGTCAAAAAGAGTTTTTTCTGCAAAATTTGAAAGCAAATGCAATCTCTGAATATTATTTAGGAACATCCAAGCAAGGTTATGCATTATGATTTACCTTTGAGGAGCGCTGAAACGAACGTTTCGAACATTTTTTAACGAAAAGGAAGTATTCAGTGTTTAGTACAAATCTATGACAAGCGTCAGTCAAGTAAAAAATGAATACGTAAATAAACATAACTTCATAGGGGCTGCCGGCATTTTTAAATTTCTTTTTCTTTTGTAAAAATATCATCATGAAAATAGTGATTAAGTAGAGAAAAATATATGTGCCACCAAAATACATTTTAATTAGAGAAAAAGTTGAAACAGAGTAAGGCGAGATTTAAAAATGTCATGACTAGTCACACCACTGCTAGTGTGCTAGTTCTAAGTGTTTAAATACAAAAGGCGAAATTAAACGAAAATTTTATAGCGATGTTCTGGAGACATGACATCTAAAACAAAAGAAAGTGTAAAAACTAAGATAAGTCTGATTTACCAAAAAATTCAAAATGTTTAAAAGTTGTTTTTTTTTTTTTTTTTTTTTTTTTTTGACGGGGGCCGCAAACACTTCTATTTCAAACAAATAAAAATATAAGGCAAGAAATTGAAAATTTCATTATGGAAAAACCAAACCACTCAAATAATTTTGGAAATGAATAGCAGCTGAGAGCGAAGACACATTGGCTTTGTTGGATAAAGCAGTATGCTAATGAGGGAAAGGGTGGGAGTTCAAATCTGGGCCGAAAAATAACGTTTTAATGGGTTTTTGTTTTTCAGCAGAATTTTAATCCAAGTTTCCACTAATATGCAAAATTCTAAGCTGTATATCTGTTGTCGTTAAAATCAGGAAACAAAACATTGATTTTAAGAGGTTAAATCGAAGTTTGACTTTGCAGAAGGATAAATTTCAATTTATTTTTCTGCTTTAATACGCATTGCTTTGGTCTATAGCATCTCGAGGTTGCATTGAAATCAGAAAATTGTTCCTTTGAACTCGAATGCTTCGCGTGGGTCAACTAGTCATCTAAAATTGCTTTTCTGGAATTTCACTATCGGAAAATTGCTGAAGACGGATCCCGAACCTCTAATCCCAGTAACATAGCCAACTATCATCTAAAACTGCGTTTTGACAACTAACTTCGAAAATTTTATTAATGAGCTTCACCCCCCCCCTCTACCTCCGCCAATATAATTTAAAATAATCTTAAATTTCGTTTAAGGTCTTACCTTTCAAATAATTACTGGGGTAAAGCACTCAAAAACTCACCCCTAACATCATTAAAGGTCAAATAAAATTGTTTTTGGAGCTCCAATTTGGAAAAATTTCCAGTCTTCATAACGATATCAAAGATGGCACACAGCTGCGTTTCTTAGATTGTTCATTTTCGACAAATTTCTGGGAGGGGGGCCCCGGATTTCTCCTCTAATTAACATCTCCCTCCGAATAATGTCTAAAACTGCGTTTTCAGAACAACAATAATTTCCAGGAAAAACCCTAAAATACCAACCTCCTTAACGTAATTAGAGAAAAAATATAAAATTTTCCAAGTTTCAATTTCGAAAAATGCCGAGGAAAACGTTCCCAGGCCACTTTTCCACCCTACACTGTTAAAAAAACCCTGAAAGTTCAGGTAGTTTTCTGACTGATTTTAACAGAATATTTCCGTAATGCTTCAAAACGTATTTTTTCGTTCGAAAAACAGAAATATCACGAAAGGAAGTAACGAAAACAGAATTTTTCCATTTCTAGGGTTGCCGCTGTGCTGTACTTTGTTAGTATCCTGATTAGCCTTCAAGTTATGATAAACATCGCTTTTTGATAGTGCTTATTAAATCGCACTGTTACATTTTTTAATTAAAAGCTTATTTAGAATAACAACTCAGATGTCGAAGACAAAATAGATAGCTTGCTATTTCATGTCTGGAAAGTAATATACTCGTATGTCGAAATTGTTTTTACGCCTTTGGACTTAGTAAGTTTGGAAAAATGTTTGCGCCATTTTCAGACAGGCAGCTGTGTTTTGATCGCCCTGCTGATTTGATGTGAGTTTTACTGAGTCAGTATTAGAATATTATTGCGGTGTATTATTTTGCTCAATACTTCGAACAATTCTGTTCGTTAGTCATATTGTGTGTTCTAGCGGTGAGAATAGTTTTAGAATCTCGTGTTATGCATTTAAAATAAAGGCTATTGGATTACTTGTGTACGGACGCAATGGAGACACTTAAACTTAGCATCGCTGGTCACATGTAAGTATTGTAGAATATCTTTGTACATGTTAATATACAAATGTATTTTTCTTGTTAATATGCATTTGATAGAATTCCGATGGTAGCTGATTTAGAATTTATAGAACTATTATAAAGTTACTGTTTTTGCTTTAACGCGTTGTATTCTTGAAAGTCATTAAAATGTTAAATGCCAACATTTCGTATCAACCGGAGATTATTGTGGTGTGCAAGCAAGACAGAAAAAAGTCACTCAGTTTTTTTTTTTTTTGACAGATTGAAAGTAAACATTTTGAATCTCTAAATAAAAGTATGTCTTGCTGTTATATTTTTTGCGAAAAGGCATAGCAGATTGTTAATCTTTGAAAATACAATTACAATTTTGACAAGAATAAGTTTTCTTGACTACTTAGAAATCTGGAAACATTCATTACTCCTTTCGGGATTTCATTTATAATAAAAAATATAAATTATTTAATTTATTTCCTTAGGATCTCATCCAACAACTTATTTGAGATTATTGCAAGTTTCTTGTTAAAACATTTCGGATAAAACGAACTGATTGATATGTTTAGCCTAAGTATAATGCTTATGCACTAAAAATTTATGTTGCTATTCCAATGAGTGAAAAATGCGGAAATCACCGGGGGGGGGGGGGTATACATCATCTGAGCAAAAATTCATCACGTGTATGTCAATGATTCTGTTTTTAAACACAGTAAATTGGTATGCGGTACCCTCCATCAGGTATATTATTCCAAGATAAAGTCAACCGGTTTTTAATGGTATTTTATTTGACTCATTCTGCAAAAAAAATATTCTATTTTTCATGTATGCTTTTCCATGCCATGCCAGAATATGTACGAGGAGATGTGGAAGGAAATATCGAGCAGTATCAGCATCAAAAATTGGTGTTATATTCAAATCCACTAATTTCCTTGCTGGTACTTTTCGATTATTTTTATTCATCTGAAGGTGCAAATTTCAAGATAGATGCTTGAAAGGTAAGTTATCAAGCAAAAATTTCACTTAAAATATATTTAAGTAATAAATACAAATTAAAAAAATAATAGTTTTTGAATGGTTAACTATTTTTATAATATATATTATTTTAAACGTAGAATAGAAAAACGAGAATGAAATTTCAGTAAAATATGTAAAAATGAGAAACGAAAAAATAGCGCAACGAAAAATCAAAACCGAAAGTTCTGTAAAGATACAGAAAATTTAAAAACGGAAAAATAGATGAACGAAAAATTTAAAAACGGAAAAATAGATCAACGGAAAGAAGAGAAATGGAATTTTCGTTAAATCACGGAAAATTTATAAATGGAAGAACAGAACTAAATGGAGAAATGAGAAATGGAACTTCTGTTAAGTCACGGAAAATAATTTGACGGAAACGTAATATTTACGGCAACTTTGCTGCCGGTACTTTATCCGTTATTTTCAGGAAATTTTTTTAACAGTGTAGCATTAACAAAGATCATCCAGAATACATTTTTAAGACCACACAACTTAGAAAAAACATCCTATTTTTGATTTTTGGCTAATTTCTTTATAATTCTGGAACAAAAGATTAAGTGTCTAGCAAGCTGGGGGTGATGAGTCAGTTTGGCATTTAAATATGAATAGCATATACTGTTAAAAAAAACCTGAAAGTTCAGGTAGTTTTCTGACTGATTTTAACAGAATATTTCCGTAATAGCTTCAAAACGTATTTCTTCCTTAGAAAAACGGAAATATCACGAAAAAAAATAACGAAAACAGAATTTTTCCATTTTTAGGGTTGCCGCTGTGTTGTACTTTGTTAGTATTCTGATTAGCCTTCAAGTTATGATAAACGTCACTTTTTGATTATGCTTTTTAAATCGCACTGTTACATGTTGTTAATTAAAAGCTTGTTTAGAATAACATCTCACATGTCGTCGACAAAATAGAAAGGTTGCAATTTCCTGTCTGGAGAGTAATATACTCGTATGTCGAAATTGTTTTTACGCCTTTGGACTTTGTAGGTTTGGAAAAAATGTTCGCGCCATTTTCAGACAGGCCAGATGTGTTTTGATCCCCCTGGTGATTTGTTGTGGATTTTACTGAGTCAGTATTAGAATATTATTGCGGTGTATTATTTTGCTCAATACTTCGAACGATTCTATTCGTTAGTCATATTGTGTGTTCTAGCGGTGAGAAAAGTTTTAGGATCTCTTGTTATACATTTAAAATAAAGGCTATTTATTGGATTACTTGTATCCAGATGCAATTTAGATACTTAAATTTAGCACCGCTGGTCACATGTAAGTATTGTTGAATATCTTTGTACATGTTAATATACAAATGTATTTTTCTTGTTAATATGCATTTGATAGAATTCCAATGGTAACTGATTTAGAATTTATAGAACTATTATAAAGTTATTGTTTTTGCTCTAACGCATTGTATTTTTTGAAAGTCACTAAAACATTAAATGCCAACATTTCGTACCAACCGGAGATTATCGTGGTGTGCGAGCAAGAAAGAAAAAAAATCACTCAGTTTTTTTTTTTTTTTTTGACTGATTGAAAGTAAATATTTTAAATCTCTAAATAAAACTATTTCTTGCTGTTATATTTTTTGCGAAAAGGCATAGTAGATTTTTAATCTTTGAAAATACGATTAAAATTTTGACAAGAATAAATTTTCTTGACTACTTAGAAATCTGGAAACATTCATTACTCCTTTCGGGATTTCATTTATAATAAATTACTTAATGTATTTTATTAGAATCTCATCCAACAACTTATTTGAGATTATTGCAAGTTTCTTGTAAAAACATTTCTGGTAAAACGAACTGATTGATATGTTTAGCCTAAGTATAATGATTATGCACTAAAAATTATGTTGCTATTCCAATGAGTGAAAAATGCGGAAATCACCGGGGGGGGGGGGGTATACATCATCTCAGCCAAAATTCTTCACGTGTATGTCAATGATTCTGCTTTTAAACACAGTAAATTGGTATACTCTCCAATCAGGTATATTATTCCATGATAAAGTCAACCGGTTTTTAGTGGTATTTTATTTGACCCATTCTTCAAATAAAAATATTCTATTTTTCATATATGCTTTTCCATGCCACCCCAGACAATGACGACGAAGAGAATATCGAACAGTATCAGCAGGGACAATTGGTGTCATATTCAAATCCATCAATTTTTCTGCTAGTACTATTTGATTCATTTGATTCATCTGAAGGTGTATGGTAGGTAAGTTATCAAGCAAAATTTGCACTTAAAATATATTTTAGTAATAAATACAAATTAAAAAAAGAATAGTTTTTGAATGGTTATCTATTTTTCTATTATACATATATCATTTTAAAGATAGAATAAAAAAAACGAGAATGAAATTTCTGTAAAATATGTGAAAATGAAAAACGAAAAAATAGCGCAACGAAAAATCAAGAACCGAAAGTTCTGTAAAGAAACAGAAAATTAAAAAACGGAAAAAGAGATTAACGGAAAGAAGAGAAATGGAATTTTCGTTAAATCACGGAAAATTTATAAATGGATGAACAGAACTAAACGGAGAAATGAGAAATGGAACTTCTGTTAAGTCACGGAAAATAATTTAACGGAAACGTAATATTTACGGCAACTTTGCTGCCGGTACTTTATCCGTTATTTTCAGGAAATTTTTTTAACAGTGTAGGTGATCCAGACATAACTAAAAAAGATTGCTAAGGTTGTTTGTATTTGTTCAAATAATTTCAACTTTCCAAAAACTTATCTCATTTTAAGTTATCTGACCCCTCAGATTATACTTTACGAAGTTACAATTATTCTTGTTTTTTTTTGCTTTCTAAATTACGGTTTTTTCGTCACTTACAAATATATTTTCATGAAAAAATTGTTACTTTTCATCTACTATTGCAAAAAAAAAAACCTCAACAATATTATTATATTAATATTTTATAGTTTCTATCAAAGACTTTAACAAAAACTTATCTGAACAATATAATATATAACGAACACTTCATTTTAACACATTTCCAACGTTCTGTTTCTCCGCCCTCCTGTTTCATCTATTCGCCTTTTTCTAGTTCTCAGAAAATAAGAAATTTTTCTAAATGCTACGCTGTCGAAGCCTCCCCTTTCCTCCAAAATTATTACAGAGCACCTCAAATTTTGTTTTCAAGGCTCTGATTCCCTGAAAATTACCGGAAGAGAGTCCCTGGATACCTTGCCATCCAACAACATGGGAGATTATGTAATGTTCCGTTTTTGGGACTTCAATTAAAAAAATTGCTGGGCCCCTAACGCCAACAAATATGATCCACAGTCGCGTGTTTTAGAGATTACAATTCCGAAAAAAATAACGAGAAGAAACCTCTGAACCTTTTCTGATAACACCATTGAAAAATGCTCTCTAGTAGGACTTCAAGTTTAAAAGTTTCCAAAGTAGAGCCCTAGTACAGTCTTTTCCTCTGACATCATTGAAGGTTGTCTACAATTACGTTTAAGACTTCAGAATCGAAATATTGGGCGGGAGATGTAAATCGATTCGAAAAATCGATCGAGGACAATTCCTACGAGTCATATTTTCACTAAAGTCAACAAATATGGTATACAATCGCGTTTTTAAGACATTAATTTCGAAAAATTTTCAGGGAAGGTATTCAAAACTTTTCTCCCCTTAACATTACCAAAGATTGCCTAAAAATTCGTTTTTAGAACAAGAATTCTGAAAAATTTCCGGGGGAGGATCCTCGAAACTCCTCTATTTCTACATGCTCATCATCGAGTACTGACTGACCTTCTTTCAAAACCAGAAGTTTTATCACCTCATTCTCTCCACAAACAATGGATACAAGATAAAAAAGAGATGGAAGCTTCGAAGATAATTTCATATATAGAAAAAAAAATTAAAATCCCCCCCCCTTCACCAATTATTTTAAGGGGCCACTGTTTCTGCCCCTTACATACCAGACACTTCTCATAATGTGTCTCAGCTCCCCCTACTTCTACAGAGTTCCTACGCCTCTGGGACTAAGAGCGGGCGGGAGTTCAGTGTGCCCTCACAAACTGTGTTTTTGAAACTGAAGTCATTTTCAGGCTAGTTTAGGCAGGAAGCTGTGGCTCCACAGAACCGTCTAAAAACGAAATTTCAGGTATAGTGATTGCGTTGGAGAAAAGGGGGATCCGGGGTCTTTCCCCAAAAGTTCTTGAAACTGATGTTTGAAAAACGCAATTTTAGTTTGTTTTTCAATACGTTAAGTGAGAGGGGGTGGAATTAGGGGCTTCTCGATAAAGACGCTAATTGAGACTGTCTTCGGTAGTAATGTTTGCGAATGGATTTCGGGGTCCTCCACTGCAAAAATTTCGAAAAATGCCAAAGCAATTTTATAGGACGTTTGATGATAGGAAGGGCTGTCGTCTGAAAACACGTTTTAGATTTTGGAGCCAACGATTAAGTTAAGGTGGAAGAGGCGAATCAGAGTTAATTGGGTCTTTAAGATCGATGATTCAACCAGCGAAATTTTCCGAAAGTAAAGTCCTAGAAACGCAGTTTTAAGCCTTCTTTAGTTTCGTCAAGGAGGTCGGTATCCTCTTGGATCTTCGTTTTGGAGCTACAATTTGCTTCCCGGGGCAAGGGCCCTGTCCTCCTACCTGATCTGAAACCGGTCAGTTTATTCAAGATTTCAATCTGAAAAATTGTCGTAAAGGGGGAAAAGTACAACATTTTAGTTCGTCATTCATATTATATGTTATTCTCAAGGGAGTCGCAATTTTCCACTTTCTTTCCACGCATCCACGATTGTTAAACACAGAGTTTGTTACATAGTTTGTTGTTTGAAATGCTTGCGAGAGTATTTAATTAGTATCACTTTTTTTTTCAAAAATAAAATATGTCTTCATTGTTTAGGTCTATAAAGCTTGGGGGGTAAACATTAGTGGCCGCCCTCGGTGCTCCTTTTAGACGGCACCATTTCATGCTTCAGAAGGGGACCTTTCCCCTCCCCTATATCCATGCCTGATTACCGGTTCTGTCACAAACTTTGCAACCAAATGAAGCATGTGTGTTAAGAGTAGATATTAATGGACAATGAACCAACACAATGTTCTTTAACATTCTATTTTTCTTAAACTATGCTATGCTGTCGGAAAATCGACACATACTTTGACAATTGAGCATTTAAAAATCAGCATATTTATTCTACTTATTATAAGTTATCTTGTGAGAAATTCTTGAGGAATTTTGCTTGATTATAAGAACTATGTGATGCGGCCTGCGGCCGCCCCTTGCTTCGGCCGCCCTTGTGCGGCGCACACTCTGCACACCTGCTAGGATCGGCCCTGGTTGATTTAGTTGATTGGGCTGGGCAAACTGTGTTGTAACAGAGTCACCTCTTACAATGCATCTAAAAGACCAACAATGGAAAGAAATGTGCAAAGAACATTCGACCGAGTTTACTTCCGAGAAATTTCCCTGTCACACGCAAGCTGTGAAACGTTGTGTGAAACTAATAACCGAAGCTGCAAAAAAAGTTCGTGGTGAAAGTGCACGAGATGGATACATTCGTGCTAAACTTTAAGCTAGGAAAGAACTTCCATCATTTGATAACAAGGGACAATATTATTCCAAAATATAATATTCATTATGCATGAGGTATTATAAATCAAATTTGAAGATTTCTTTTTTAAAATTTTATTATCTATATATGTAGTTCTCGAAAATGTATGATACTATTGCGTGATAATAATTACTATGATTAATGACGCTATTTAATTAATTAGTCTATGATTTAATTTTGAAAAATAATTTTCACATTGGTTTTTAAAGAAATTCAATATTTTTTCATTTTTCTCCAATTTTTGATGTCGGAAAGGAGCGGTTAAATGCTCATTAAAATCAATGAAACATTTTATGGGTTCGAACTGGCTCATTATATAGCATTTTCGGTGCATTCCAGCAAAATATTTGGAATTTAGTTTTTTAAAAAAAATTTCGACAAAAATTCATTTTTCTCTTTTTTTTTCGGTTTTTCAGTGTCAAATAGCGCCAGCTAGATATTTTTTAATATCCAAGAAATTTCTTGTGAGTGCTAACTAGCTCACTACGCAACTTTTGCGCGCTATCCAAAAATTGATTTCGAAAAAAAAAAAAAAAATTCGACTTATTTCGGCCCACCCTAATATACATATATATCAAAATATTCGGATATATATCAAAGTGTCGGATATTTTCGAAAATATGATGATCTTTTTGAACCCTGATTAGGGGCCTCCATTCCTTCGGTTGCCCCGGGGCCTCCACACTTCCAAATCCGGCCCTGACCTCCCGTCTCCATGAAGAAGTGCTATATTGTTTACTATATCATTTGAAAACGAGGGTCCCTTGGAACAGGGGCGGACTGGGAAGGAAATTTGGCCCTGGCAACTGTCAAATCAACCGGCCCTTGGGGGGGGGGGGGGTACTATAAGGAATCTGAAAAACGTGCATTCTTATGCGAGTAAAAACCGTAAATACGCATTGCGATACTAATTTTGTAGTTTTGCGATTACAAGTTTCTAACTTTTATTAATTATATCATTATATGCCTAACATTAAATGCCTGATCAAAAGAAAATTAATTCATTTGATGTTATGTCCCTTTCAAATGATTAAACATGAGAGGGAAAACATATTTCAAAAAAAGCAATCTTCTCTCTCTCTCTCTCTCTTTTTTTTTTTTTTTTTTTTTTTTGAACCATTTTAAAGTTTGCAACTAAATTTAAAACAAGTGATCAAAAAGCGTTTTGAACAAAATGAAGAAAAAAAAATGTTAAAGGCATAGGTATCAAAGATTATAAAATTATCATTTTTTTCCTTTCTTCTCATTTAATATATCAAGTCTGCGTCTGTTAAGACTTTTTGACTTTCAATGCAAACTCCCTAAATGACCGGCCAAGGTGCAATGATGTCCCATATTACTTACGCTCTGCGCACAACCCGGGAAAAGGGTCCTATATACATGGTATTATTACTTATGTATCCAAAATAAATTGATATAACATGAAAAAAAAAGTTGAATTAGCATGCTTTTTAAGTTCTAATTTGCAATGAACTAGTGGCAGAAGCAGAAGTTTACAATATACATGCTCACGATGCACGAACCGTAACTCCTATCAGTAAGCAACATTTTCAAAGAGAATTTTTGCATCACATATTTTACTAAAATAAATAATTTTTCAACGGAAGTAAAATAAAAAGATTATACTTCTTTTTTCAATTTATGCTACAACACTCCCAAATTCGAGTAACCCAGCAAATAACATGTTTTAAGTAGTATAGAACATATATCAATAATTTCTGCTGATCTGTAAGGAATCCGTTGAACGTCGAATATAAAATGACTTTGACTTTTAATTAAAAACTTAAATAGATAGATTATTTTTTATAAACTTTCAGTTCTATATCAGAATTCCTGCTTTTTATAATAATGAGAAAAAAGCTTTTTATATTCAGTATATCAGGACTACAAGCTACAAGGCGGTTTTTTCAGAACAAAAGAGTAAGCTTATAATAAGCTTAATTCAATAAAAAAAAGTTAAACATTGTAATTATTTTACATGAATGTTCATGGAATGGTTTACAACAATTAAAGTTTGCATTTTATTCAGTTTTGAATGGGTTTTAACGTGAAGAAGACAGTGATGCAATTTGAAATTATATACAACACTCCGTTAAAACAAAGAAGTTGTCACCGCAAAATACAAAATGGGTCATTGCTCATTGCTCTAAGTTTGGCTGAGAGGTATACTTCCTCTGAAAACTACGTTTTCATATAGGGATTCTAGGCTTACGTTCGACGAGCACGACCGGTAGCGTCCGGTTAGTTAATCACGCGACAGCTAATGATCACGTGCTCCATTCAACCAATCAACAGCTTAGAATCAGGGACGTAACTAGGTCATTTTTGAACAGAGCAAGACCTCGTTTCGGCGCCTCCCCCCCCCCCCTCCATACAAAACAAATAAAGCAAAAAAAAAAAAAAAATCCCCGAGAAACTTCATAACGTCAACACCAGGGCCCCTCACGTACATTACAGAGAAAATACACGCTCCCTTTAATATATGTATATATATATATATATATATATATATATATATATATATATATATATATATATATATATATATATATATATATATATATATATATATATATATGTATAATTATTATTATTATTATTATACAAGTGAAGAATATTGAATAGACCAAACCAAAAGCCCATAGATGCGCAACGCAGCTAAACTGAAAAGCCAAGTAAATATATAAAATATACAAACCAATTAACAAGTTTTGAACAATTTTTAGCCTACTTTCCCAGTAAAAGTCAGAGAAAGACGAAAAAAGCATGAAAGAAGACTTAATGCTGCTTGAAAATATTACAAGAAACAAAAAAAAAAAAAAGTGGAAAATAAAAAAAATAATTAAATAAATATCAAAAAATTAAAAATTGGAAAGTAAGGTATTGAGATGGGGAAAAATGTCTGTCGGTCTGTCTGTCTGCTCCCTCCCCCCTAATGACTTTTGAGTGAATAGTCCAATTCGAAGAATTTTTTTTTTTTTTTTTTGTTCGAAAGATCTCGGCGAGGACAACTTATTCCTATGTTTCATTTTTTTAATTTGAACTATTTTTTGTTCAATTTTGAACAGTTCAACAAAACTTAACATTAGCGCCTACGGCAAAATTCAAGGCAATTCCGAACTGTGAGGCGAATTTGCTTCAAACTTAGTAAGAAAAAGTTTTTGATGAAAAACTTGTATATAAAATATTTTTTTTGATTTGAACAATTTTCCGTTCAATTTTGAACAGTTCAAATCCCTTAGCGCCTACGGGGAAACTGAAAGTCAATGCAGATTCCGTACTTGAAGGCGGATTTACTTCAAACAAGTTTTGTTGGAAATAGCTCTTGACGACAAACTCCAGACTCCGACTCCGAGAATTTAGGGGCACCTGACTCCGACTCTGACTCCCCGACTTAGACTCTGACTTCGTAGCTTTGGCAAAAATTTATACACGGAGGACTAATGACTGATTCCGTTTCTTGGATATTCGACTCCGACTCCTTTATCCCAAAATGAGATTGACTCCGACTCCACAGCTATGGTTTTAACTATGAAATAATTATTGTTAATATGACTTGTTTTTATTTTCACGCTAAAGTTTTAATTTAGGTATTCAGTTTTCGGCAGATAAACTCGAAGTCATTTATGTTTCTACATAAATATATGCGCAGACGACTTTTTTTTTTTTTTTTGACAGTGAAAATCATTTCTTTAAGTTGACATTTTATTGTTTTTATTTTGGTAAGTGCATTAATTCATTTAAAAAATTATTTTGGGGGGCAGGGGAAAAAGAAATGCTTTTTTATATAATGTATTTATTTTAAAAAGCTCATTAATTTTAATTATTATTTTTTCGTTTTGAAAGCTGTTAAAGATTTTTTTTTAATGGAAAAAAGTGCTGCTATTTTATTTGTTCGTTTATTTATTTATTTTTTACGCATCTAATTTTTTAGATGAGTGAGGAACATTTTATTCCTAGAATTTGCGATATTAGCTACATTTGAGAATCAAATATGAATATTGATCAATAAAATCAATTTGAATATTGATCAGGTACTAGAAAGTAGTATAGGTATACGGGAAAGTTGGCTCGTTTAGTTTTAGACGGAACTTCTTGTTAAGAATAATAATGATGAGAAAAAGAAAAATACGAGCAGCAATTAATAGAAAACGTTGAAAGGTTGAATCAAGAGCTCATCAGCCGTGAAGGATTCAATAAGTATGGTCAAAAGACCAAAATATTAAACTACAAACTAAAAAGAGGGTGTTTAAGCTCCAGTATATGCACGACAGAATATCATATTGGGCTAAACGCACAACATGGTAAATTATATAAAATAAACGAGAACTTAAACCTAAAATTAAGATCTTAAATAAATCTTAAATTTAATTCTAACTATCAAATTTCAACGCAAAAGGAGCAGAATCACGGAGAAGACGGTTACATTTGAGGCAATGAGAAGCAAAGGGATGCAAGTGCAAAATTAAAAATTTGGAGATAACCAGTACATATGGTAGGTGAACCCCTCCTCTGTCTTGGGGCAAGAGATAGTACTAGTAGCCCTGGTAGGTGCTGCTGTACAGCATGATTTAGAAAAAAAAAAAAAAAGAAAGCTTACATAGGTTATACGCGTTTTACTCAAAATTTGAAAATGTCCACTTACATCTCTTTGCTTCTCACTGCCTCATATGAGCCAAGAACGAATTTTACACAAAATGCATTTGCAATTTATACATATCTTGTAATGTAACTTTTCGTTACACCGTGATGGAGTACTCTTTAACCAGTAGAATAAATAGATAAATAACGCTCCATTCGGTATCATTTTTGAACCGTTTCACCACTGGAAGCCATATTTGAATTTAGGCAGTGATAAAGGAGTCCGCTGCCTATAATGCCATAAGCCTTATAAATGCGACTTTTACGTAATTATAAGTTTTTATATAGCTTTATCACTGTATTGCTTTTTTAAAAATAGCGATAGGGGGTGAAAATCATTAAGTATTTTATTTATTATTTTACGTACGAAGTTATTCAAGGAAAAATATTTTTCCATTTCCACAAGAGAGTAATTCACAACTTGTATTGCTTTAAAAAAAATTAATTAAAAATTATCACTTCAATAAAACAAAGATTTTTCAGTTATTTATTTTTCAGTATTTTAATATACTATGAAGAAATTCGCAATAAAAATAACAATATTCAACTACAAAAGAGCAACATATCGCAATAATGCGTGAAATAATTTAAAATCCGATAAAAAAATTTAGTAGGTTGTTTGTTTTTGTTTCTTACTTGAAATTAATTGAATATTACTATACTTGGCTTATCCTTACTTTAAGCTGACATCTTACTGTAGTTCAAAAGGACAGATTATCTTATTTAAACTATATTTTAATAATTTTATGTGCAACACATTTTAAATTTTCGCAATCTGTACAGTTAAATATTAATTATTACAAGAGCTAATTTTTATACGTCCCCCAACTCTGGAATATAGTATACATCTGAGAAACAGTTAATAGAAAAACAGAAACCTAATGTGCTTGAGATCAAAACTCTTTCTGTTAACTTTAAAAAAAAAGAAAAAAAAACACATATCTTAAAAATGTTAAATATTATATGTTTTCAGTGCGCTTCTGTTCAGGTCATTTTCATTTACAGTACAACTTCATTTTTCCGACCTAGCGGAGACCAAAGGCAATCCGGATAACGAAAATCTGGGTAATTTGTAAAACACATTCGTAAATGAGCAGACTTATATTTTATAACAGCAAAAAAACTCTGCAACAAAATTACATAGGATTGTTACTCGCAAACACTTAATCGTTTATAGTTCAGCTGCTGTGGTGTAGGAATGACACTCCAAATGTGCCATGTTGTTTATTAGATGACTATAATTTATTGCACGTCCTATGCAGGAGTTGTGTATTTAATCAAAATAAAGAGCAAAGATTTGGTGCATTGAGTTTCGTTCCGGCTACCATAATTTAGAAATATATCATTTCAGTAAGTATATTTTTTAACTTTAAAATTTGATCTGGATAAGCCGGAGATCTGAATAAACGGGGACAAAATAAACGAGGTTCTACTGTAATTATAAATATGCATCAAAAGTCAGTGGCGTATATGTATTTTTATTTTGGAGGGGGCCCATATAACCAAGATTAGTCCATCCCCCCTTTATTTTGATTTTTTGTAATTTTTTTTGGGAGGGGGGGTCCGGGGGTTCTCCCCCGGAAATGTTTTGAAATTCTAGTCCTAAGAACACAGTTTTACAGTCTCTGGTGCGAAATGGGAAGATTGGGCGCCGACTATTGGGCGCCGGGAACATTGGGCGCCGAGCACTTTGGGCGCCGGGAACTTTGGGCGCCGGGAACTTTTGGCGCCGAGCACTTTGGGCGCCGAGCGTTTTGGGCGTCAATCACTTTGGGCGCCGAGCACTTTGGGCGCCGGAAAGCGAATTCTGAAACCCTCAGTTACAGTGCATTGGCGAAATTCGAAAGCTACAAAAATGGTTGGCGAGAATTTCGAAGTGCTGCTTGCGTAGCGCAATGCTGCTTATGCTCTGCTTGCAACCTGTGTTTGAAAACAAAGTTCATTATAATAGTCGCGATTGTCATTGTCATAAAGTTTTGTATTTTTTAATCTCTGAACGATATTCTTGGTCTTATTAAACAATTATTTGAACACAAGATGAATCACATTTTTTAATGTTGCAAGTCGTGGATGGATATTACGCTAGTTACATTTTGTATTGAGACTTATAAATTTTGTTTACAAATGCTCCGTGTGCAGTCGCGAAAGCTACTCATTAGATATGACCCTGAACTAAACCTGCAGTGAGAATTTAGAAAGGAAAGGTTCCTCCAGGAGGAATGGTACATACCATTGCATTTTATAGAGAAAAAATTCAAAATCGATATTTCCAAAAGCTGGAGGGGAGCAATGACAAGCCCCCTGAATACACCCTTAAATAAACAAAATTAATTAATCATAATGCAGGGTCTTCCAAAAAGAATGATCCGTGAAAAATATTGAACATCAACACTTCATATTAATTTTAAACTATGTAGATAATGAACAACTTTTTTAAAACCAAATTAAAGTGGTTAAAGTGTCCACGTTTTCGTTTTAAAAAACTAATGAAATCAGGATCCTAAGATAATTTGATTTTTGCCATACTTTTTAATTAGTTTTTGAAAAGTTTTTAATGCGCAGATATGTATTCAAAAAGTACTTTATTTCAGTGACTTTAATTACAGCACAACTTTTATAGACAATTACATTGTTGTAGAAAAACATGAATGGAACAATTCAGCAGTAAGTTATCCAGGGCTAAGGTAGATATGCAATATACCGACAGCCTGGTTATGACATCCAGAGACTACAGTTTCGTCATTGTTATGGACTCATCAGTCTGGAACAGTCAATAACTAAGCTGGAGGCAGATGTCATCTCATTGATGCTTAGAGTGCCAACAGACTGGTAGCTAAATTAAAATTAACACACCAGCGAGAGTCCCCAGCAATGGTGCAGTTCAACTCGTCAATTGAAAGCAAAGCATGGGTATAAAGCAGTTTACCACCTTTTAGCCAGGGCTAAGGTAGAACTACAAGCAACATACGGAAATCATCTCATTCAAGCTGAATGAGTCTCGTATCTGCCTCTCGAGCTCGGTTCTTGAATATTTCAGACTGATGAGCCCATAACAGGGATGAAACTGCAGTCTCTGGATATCATAAATGGGATGTCAGTATATTGCATGTAGTTCTGCCCTAGCCCAGTCTTAAGGACGGTAACTTTCTGCTTTATATCCATGCATTGCCTCCGATTGTTTAGTTGAAGCACACCACTGCTGTGAACCCTTGTGATTTGCTCAATTAAATTTAGTTACCGGTTTGTTGGCACTCTAGGCTTCAATGAGATGACATCTGCCTTCAGCTTGATGATTGACCATTCCAGACTGATGAGTCCATAACAAGGATGAAATTGCAGTCTCCGGATGTCATACATGCATAATTGACAAATGTGTAAAAAAAATGGTTTTCTTCAAATCTTGCTCATAATCTTCATTAACTTTCAAACTGGAAGCAGAAATCAAACAAAATGTTAAGTTCCTGTCTTGAATCTTGAAAGATATGCGGGCCTTTCTTGTAGTTTTCTCAATTTTTTTTGACGCCATATCACTTTGATCTGTTTGATTCTTATTTCACTGTTAATTAGCAATTGCAAAAAGTTTTTATTTCGAAGCAACTATCATTAAATGAAATGCACTTACTAGCAGCAAGTTTACCAATAAGACAGGTAATTTAATTGATTTAATCTGCCATTACTAATAAGCCAGCTAGTGTCGAGAAAGCAGGTGGTAACCAAGGCTGAGGAATTGGAGGAAACATGACTCCGACTCTTTGACTTTGAAAAGAATAAGGTTTTGTCAAAATGGCTTCTGTTGAAAGGTTCTTCATTCATAAGGGCGTAAGGATTGGTAGGGGCACCATGGGCTCTCACAACCCTTTGCACTGAATCTTATTCAGCTCCCTATTCTGCACAAAGTATGAAGTTAAGAAGACGATTGAATGTCATGGAGAAGCGTGCCATATCTTGAGCTCACTTAGGCTTCAGATCTGGTCCTTCCCCCAATTTTCCTTCCACTTCCACAGTGCCATGAATTCAAAATTAATTATAATGCAAGAATAATTAACTGCAAGCTCCTTCTGCAAACTTATATGAATTGCTTTGAACCTAAAACAGAAAAACATCCCTACTAGCAAAATTTCTTGCATCAACCTTGACAGATCTTGATATAATATTGATGTGTTTCATACTGCATAAAGCTTGCATAAAGATTAAAAAGCAATATTACAATAACAACACGTATGCAACATTGCATTCATCTTAAAATATCAATGTTGATATTACCTTACAATAACAACATTGCATACATGTTGTCGCCGTCAAGATGATATTGATTTCATGCTGTCGCCGTCAAGGTAATTAGTACACAATAGAACAGGTGGACCTTCGTTGATACTTGCGCATGCGCACAGTTCTTTCTACCCAGCATCCCTCGCATTGCTGGTACATTCTTCCTGCTTCGACCTCAATCGGTTCAGAGGTGCTGCACGTGGCGTTGCATTCTTTTAGGCTTCGTTAAGTTGGTTGCTTAGTTATTAGTCTGGAATAGTATTGTTTTAGGAAAAACTTATGAATGACTGATAACTATATTTGTTTATTAATATAGTACTAAACAAGTCATATCGCAGACGATGTGCGATCAATGTTAGAAATGGCGAAAATAACTTTTTTCGTCCCTAGACTTTGAAACAAAGGACAACAAAGAATTTCGTATTATCACTTCAATCTCACGTAAGATTAATTTTATTCAATGGTATTTATGTTATTCTTTAAGATAAATTCATATGTTTTGTTCATGGGATATTTTCAATGCTGACATCCATTTGAAAATGTACTTATTTATTGTATTTATTTATTTATTTATTATTTTGCTACCTTTAGTGCTATAAAAACTTCCGCAATTATTCCTAACTAAGCATTTTATGTCTTTATAATACAATTAGAAGCATGAATTTAAAAAATAAGTCAAGTATTACGCAAAACGAAGAAACTTTCATTTTTTAAATTAAATCGCGAGTACTATTAATATCTTTATATGAATTTCCGATCAGATGTCAGCTTTAAGAAAATATTCTCAGGCTAGAAAACTATCTTGAAGAATAACAGAAATAATTAAAGAATGAAATTTAATTCTCGAGTTTGAAGTGAAAATAATACAAATAAATAAATGGATAAAACACCTTGCAAACATGCTGATTTCATACTGTCATGTCAATGTATCCTGACATTTTCCTGTCATATCAATACGTATGCAATATTACAAAAGCAAGATCATCTTGCCTAGACCTTGATTTCATGCTGTCATGACAACATCTTGATATTATCCTGTCATATCAATACGTATGCAAGATTACAAAAGCAAGATCATCTTTCCTAGACCTTGATTTTATGCTGTCATGACAACATCTTGATATTATCCTGTCATATCAATACGTATGCAATGTTACAAAAGCAGCCTACCTTGATATTTTCCTGATATTATGCTGCATACACCTTGTCAGTCAATATTGTGGCAGCCTGCTGACAGCATAAAGGGAGTAACATAACAACATTGAGGCAGTATTAATGCAAGATGATTTTTCTTGCATGTCAACCTTTATGCAATACTGAGACAAGATATTTTGCTTACTGGGATGGGTGGCTCACAAGTTGTACATTGGCTCAAGAGCCTCCCCCCCCCCCTTTCCCCCGACTACCAATCACTTCTGAAGTGCTCCAAATTCAGAGTTAATTACAATATAATATGAATAGCAACCCCTTCTGCAAGTTTTCCGGATTGCTTCACATGCCATGAATGTAAGGGAAAAAACGGAAACGAAAAAGTTCAAAGGGTGCAAGAATAAGTTAAGGTGCAAATAAGTTAGACGGTGCCCCTCCCCCCTCTAACTTAACTAACACAGGTGCTATGAATTCAAAGTCAATTATAAAATATTTGCTATAAACTCCTTTGATAGGGAACATTTTAATAAAATTAAGATTTTGGTGCAATCTGCAAATTGTTATCAATTATCAGTTCATTCAGGCAAAGTTAACAAGGCAAAAAAAAAAAATAAATAAATTTTTTTAGAACTCTGAATATATTATTATCATTAGCATACAAATGAACTCACACCTATTAGACTATAATGATTTAGTACAGTTAAGGAGTGACACAAGCTCGGAGCATAAAACAATCGAAATGGAACAGCTTACAGTTCTTGGGGCCAATGACTACTGATTGCGAGTAGTTGGTGGTAGCCAAACGTGTCATTTCAATTTTTTCTAGGAAATGGGGGGGGGGGTGCGGGAGTGTGCAAAGGCTGACACAGGTCGCTCAAATTCTCACGAGCCCCACAGAGCATAGGAGCAGTGACTCAACATCTTCCCACCCATCCTTTCCCCTTTTTATTTATTTTTTTTTTTTTTATAAAACTAAAAACTGAGACAGATGAAGGTGAAATTACAAATGAAATGAAAAGGATTATATTCTTTCCTGAGATAAAATGTATTTCTTAGATCATTAAATGGTAGTATTTTTTACAGATTTTCTCACGACATTTTTATTGTTAAAAAACTTTATGAACTAACCAAAATCTTCAACATATTGTTCAGAGAAAACCAATAAATTAAAACATCAGCAACATAAGAGAAGCACACTCAGATCGTATTTCAGTTACTATTCTCAAGAATATAAAAAAAAAAATCAACAGTCAAAGAAACTCATTTTGAAACAGCATGTATTATCTACCATGTTAAAATCTGTTCTGCGTCTCTTTCAATGTGAGTTTATTGCGAATGTTTACAGCAAGCAGAATTTTACAAACGTAAAAACAATACAGACGTAAATTAAGATTCAGAAGAAACCCTACGAAAACGGAAATATTTCACAACACAAAAAACAGTAAATCGTGAAATTAAAACGAACTAAAACTTTAAACAGCAATATTTCGCATTGCAATTTCTACCTCACAATTTAAAGGGGCGGCTCTGTTTACATTTTACTCGGGGTTGCTTTAATGTATCCAGGTTACCATGCTGTTTAATAGAACGCGCTCGTTTTTATTTCTCATTTCGTCAATGTACTGTAATTGGTTTTGTTCGGCGATCCTAACCGGTCAACCACAGAGTAACCGGTTACTAACCGCTGCGTTCTATCATCAACCGGTTAGCGTATTAATATGTTGATTAGTTGATTGAAGCACGTGATCATTAGATGTCACTTGATCGATTAACCGGTAGCTATCAGTTGAGCCTCACCGGTCGACCGATTACTAACCGCAGCGTTCTATGATCAACCGGTTACCATTCTAAGCAGTTGATTGGAGCATGTGATCATTAGCTGTCACGTGATTAACTAACCAGTAGCTACCGTAACGTAAGCATCGAGAGCGTTTCAAAATTCGCCGCCGGGAACATTGGGCGCCCAGCATTTTAGGCCCCGGGAATACTGGGCCCAATATGCTCGGCGCCCAAAGTTCCCGGCGCCCAAAGTTCCCGGCGCCCAAAATACTCGGCGCCCAAAGTTCCCGGCGCCCAAAATGCTCGGCGCCCAAAGTTCCCGGCGCCCAAAATGCTCGGCGCCCAAAGTTCCCGGTGCCCAAAATGCTCGGCGCCCAAAGTTCCCGGCGCCCAAAATGCTCGGCGCCCAAAGTTCTCGGTGCCCAAAATGCTCGGCGGCCAAAGTTCCCGGCGCCCAAAATGCTCGGCGCCCAAAGTTCCCGGCGCCCAATTTACGGCACCCAATCTTCCTAGACCGCTCTGGTGATGCTAAGGGAAGGAAAAATTCGAGGGCTTCTGCGGAAGTTTTTAGAAATCTTAAAACCGCCATTATAGGGTGGATTTGTTGACGTTAGTGTTATTAAAAGAATGGGACTTTTTGAAGTTGCCCCAATTGATTTTTTTAAAACAATAGAGCGAAATCCTACACCCCTCCGCCCAATTTTTCGAAATTGAAAATCTAAAAACGCAGTTTCAGACTATTTTCGACGATGTTACGGGCAATGTCCTTAAAAACTATTTTGAAATTAAAGTCCCAAAAAACGAATTTTTGAACAGATATTCAGTAATACTAGGTGGAGAGATTTAAACTCTCCACCTTGAATATTCCAAAATTGTAGTTTTTTCCTTGTCAGTTTTGATACGAGAATAGTCGGACCCTCGTCCGAAATTTTTTCGTAATTGAAGTCTTAAATAAAGCGCGTCTGTGGACCATATTTGGTAACGTAAGGGTTTCGGCCATTTTTCAAAATTGAAGTTCCATCAAGGCAATCTTAAACAATTTTCGATGCTTTCAGAAGGCAAGGCGTTTGGTAGTTGTCCCCTGGAAATTTTTTGTTATTGTAGCCCCGAAAACGAGGTTGAAGAAGCTCTTTAATGGTTTTAGTGGGTGGGAGGACTTTGAAGCGTAGCATTTTTAAGAATTTCTTGTCTTAGACCGACTAGGGAAAAAAATGGGGGGGGGGGGGGGAGAGAATAGGAAGCGTTGGACGTGATCAATAGTCATTAGTAACTTTTGAAAATTTTTATTTTAAGGTTCTTTTCAAAAGCAATTCAGATTTTTTCCCAACATTAGGCAATCTTTGGAAGTAAAAAGGAGTTCGATAATCCTTCTCTGAAAGGTACAACGCAATTTTCAGGTATCTTTATAGACGTTTAGTGATAAGGAGCTGTTTTAGGGATCTTCCTCTGAAACTTTTCAAAATTGAAATCTTAAAGGCACAATTGCAGATTATTTTTCATAGTAACCTCAGTGAGAGGATGTTGGTTCGGGGATCCTCCTCCAGAAATGTTTTGAAATTGATGCTGGAAAAACGCCTAAATAAATACGTTTTTAGGACATCAATTTCCATTATTACTCCAACCGAACAACTAAAACTTATTTTAAACTTCTTTTAGGGAACGAGAGTTAAGGAGAGAATCATTTTGAAAAGAAAAAAAGGGGGGAGGTGAAAGAAAGAAGAACTTAAATTGCTAAGCAATTAGCTGCATCTGTTTTTTTTTTTTTTTTTAATTTAAAGATTTCCTTTTGAAAATATTGAGATTTTTTCCCCCAACATTATTTATTTTTATTTTGTTGAAATAACTTCGCTTTCCCAAGATCCTTTCTTTTCTGGAGAATGGGGTACGGATCCTCTAACCCCTTCTGAACACCACATCCTGGTGTCATCTAAAGCAGGGTTCCCAAACTTTAGCGATTCACGGCACCCTTTGAAGAATTAGAATTTTCTCACAGCATCTTAGTCTAGTTTTATATACATACTTATTATTGTTACCATGGACGCTTGGTGGCACCCCTCACCTCCTACCTGCGGCACCCAATTCGGAAATCTCTGCTCTAACGCCTTATAATTATTATTATCACTATCTTAATTATTCTTTTTTGTAGCTAAAAGTTTGGAAATTATTCGTGAGCAACTAAAACCAAAAATAACCCTTATGTAAGTTTTTTTCCCACATTTTGGAGGGGGCCCGGGCCCCCTCAGCCCCTCTCTTATATACGCCCTTGTAAAAGTACTAAAGAAAAATTCAAGTTTAGAGCCGTAAAAAATAGCTGATTTCTGACACATTGATTGACGTTGATGATTTAAGCATATTTAAAATATTGTGTGGATGGAAAAAATATATTGAAACTAAGTCGAAAATGTATCGTTTTAGTTCAATTTATCCTCAAAATAACCTTAGTATTTTCTAAAGAAAAATTGGCAGCCTCCCGAACTTTAAATTGAATCTCCATTATTATAGTGCGAGATTTTTTTTTCCAAGAATGAGAAAAATTATAAAATTCAACAGATTTGTATTACATCATTCAACTTATATATAAACAATGCCTTGCCTACTCTCCTAACGTCTTAAGCATTTAACCACGATGATAAATAAGATGAAGATTGTTAGGGGCCTCTTTTTCGTGGTCTCTCGATCTCTTTCTGAATTCAGCATCAATTAGTTTTTCGACATATCTTAAAACTGATTTAAAACTATACAAGATGAGCAAAAAATATCCTGAGAACGGAGTAAAAAGCAGAAAAAAAGTTCGTGGTACGAGCTAGAGAAGATACTCTTTAGAGAATGGTTCTGTTAGATAGAGATAGTGACTCCAATTCCTTAAGCCATGGGCTACGGCAAGGTGGGACCGTGTCTTTGATCTTTCAGTTTCGCCGCTTCGTGATGAAAACGTAGTTTTCATATAGGGACAACATATAGAGCGACAACAGCTACGCTCGGAAAGCGCTACCGGTTACAGGGGAAGATAGGGTTGCCGCCGAGCTGCAAGATTGGCTCCTTGTTCGCTTTCGAGTTTCATTTTAAAAAATAGTCACAAGCGGGAGCGGAAGGAGTGGCTGAAACGGGTTGATGTAAACTCGCGCCCCGCGGATTCGAAAATGCATGCTACCAATAAATGAAACGCTCGATTTTGATTCAAATATTAAAAAAAGACAAAATGGCCCTGTGTTAGCAGAATTAAAAGCAGGTTTTTTCATAAACCTTATTCTCTTTAATACGATTAATTTTAAACTAATCAAAAAATTCCGAGGTAACGAAAATTATATTTAGTTTTAATTGATTCAAAATGAATGAGGGAATAAAAACTGATTAAGAAAATAAAAAAAAAATAATAATAAATAAATAAGCAACAAATAACGAACATAAAAAATTGCTTTTGTTTGCTACATTAAATTAAGCTTTAATAAAGATTTTTGAACATAGAAATATTTCTTATATTGATATCAAACGCATTACATTTGAAAAAACTTGCTTGATGGTTGGTTGCATGCCGGTGACTGTAACTGTTTGCGATTCGAGAACTCTCGTGTGCTCCTTTGTTGTTTCTATGGAGATATAAGAAGGAGAGAAATCTCCTACGAATGGCAACACCTGAAAACGGCTCAAAAATTTCACTTTCTCACCATGAGCGTATAAAAAATTCTCCTGTTTCTTGGAAATGTCATGCCCAGGGCACGGGCAAGAGGAGCCCGTGCGATAAACAGTGCGAGCAGAAAAATTAAAATTGAAGATGCAAACCAGTATTGAGCTATGGAAATACGCAAGTCAGTGCTTCCAGGATGACGTCAGACACGGCCGTTTCTCCCCTCCTTTAGTGCCGATTTACACGATTCCTGCTTTCGGACATCTGACGTCATTTTGAGCTCGAAAACCAGTTTTCGCGCCTCCAAAACCTGCCTGACTTCGTCGGGAATGGGTTGTGGATCGTCCACAACTCCAAGTCAGAAAAACGAAGTCCGACGTGCAATGATTGGCTATTGATGTCACATGCTTTCGTTTCTATGGTAACAATAAACCTTCTAAAATCAGGGAAAAGATAGCCATCTTTGTGTCTACGGTAATGATTTTGATAAAGTGAATTTCAAAGTGTAACTTCGAAATTGAACAAAGCTAAGTAAATCATTGATAATCGCGCGAAATGAACGAGCCTCTTTTTTATGAAGGACCATGATGCACTGGAAAAAAAAAGCGATTTTTAACATGCTAGGAACTGCAGCGTAGCATCTATACGAATTAGTTGGGTAATTCTTATCGGCAGGATCATTTCTGTATATTCTGTCATAAGAATTATCTTGCTGGCAAAAAGAAGATATTATAATTTTATTCTTGTTTATGGAGGCAATGAGAAGATTTACTGGATTTTCAATGTTACACCTGAAACCTTTTCAAGTAAATACCATTGTGATTGTTTATCATACAAATACTTTGTGATATTACTTAGATTATTATGTAATAAAAATAATGACATTGTTTTCATTAGTAGCTAGAAGTGTTTAAACAATGTTTTACGCAATATTGTAATAGCTTCATTTCATAACAAATGAAGAAATCTTTAAATAATTATCAATCAAATGTTGTAAAGTCACTTTTTTCATAGGAACTTCCAAGTAGGTACATATTCTCAATTATGGGACCGCTTATAGTGCAATGGATTCTTTTAAATTTACTGTGTTTTATTCTAGGGCATAATTGTTCGTAACTTATTATGGGACATATAATACTATGTGTACTAGTTATTGTAAAAAAAATATTCACGACAAATTGTTATGTGCTGAATCAGTTCATGATTTGGCTGGGCTGAAGCTCTGTTCCACTCCTATTTTTAATCAACAATTGTACTAAATGTTGAAACAACAACAAATTTTGGCAAAATATTCAGTATTCAGCTGAAGATAAGGACAGAATTTTAACTTAATGTTCGGTATTCAGTGCATCCCTAGTTTTTGGTTTATGCGGTCTTTTAAAAAATATTCGAGTTTACGGAAAAAACACACACAGGTATAAATTTTACATTTAATGATAATGATAAAAATAAATACAATGTGTACAAGTTAATTATAACTTTTTTCTTTAATTTCCTGATAAATATTTTCCATGAGCATTCAACAAGAGTTGAAAAGAAAGTTATTATTCATTAGTTGGCTACATAATAAGAATATTAAATGCAAAAATTTTGTTCGATATCTTTCTTTCCAAAGTTACATCAACATTGGAAAAGGATAGGCATTACTTGCGTGCGTCAAACTATAGTGAAAGGTGGGTGGACGAAAGGAAAACTATCTCAATGCATGTTACGCATGTTCATTTTAAGCTATATTTATCTGATTTTTCTGTTTATATACAGGAGGGGGTATCTTCAAGGGGTTTTTTTTCCTTGCCATCATTGAATAAAAAATGACCATAAACATCTTTCATCTGACTAAAGTTTCAATGTTTCCTCTCACATCCTTCACAATTAAACCTCTGGTTTTGCTAATCAACTTTAGCTGAGGGTAAAATATTTATCTTCGTGTTTGTTGTTTCTATATTCATTTCCTTTTGTGCTTGCAAGTAGCGAGAGTCAAAAAAATAATAATAATTTAAATTTTGACATCTTGAATTCAAATTATGTTTTTCGCAATCACGAGTGTGTATGTAGGGGTGTGTGTTAGTGTCCAGGCATGAATGTGGATATATGTGTGTATGTATGCGTGTGTGTATATGTCTGTGTGCAGGCATGAGTGTATGGGTGTGGGTATGTATGTCTATCTGCGTGTGGTGTCTGTGTGCAGGCATGAGTGTGTGGGTATTTGTGTGTGCATGTAGTTGTGTATGTATGTGCGTGTGTGTATAGGACATGGATGCAACCTGGAGACGGTTTTGGCTAGGGGAGCAGCATCGTGAAGAGCCGGTCGACGGTGATGCTGCAGAGGGTGCTGGTGGGAAAATAAAATCATAGGACATCAAAACAGTCAAATGAAAGCAATAAGCAATCATGATTGCTCAAAAAAACCGTAAAGATACACTTCTGAACATTTCTATGGTCCAGACTGCGTCATGACCCCCCCCCCCCCAGTAACTTCCCACCCATAGTCACTTCTTTGACCACCAGACAAGGCGGTTGGTAAAACTAGCATTTGTAAAAACCCCAACTGGATTTTTAAAGGAGCACCTGGATTTTTTCAGGTAACTTTTAAATTTTGGTTTCGTTCAAACTTTAAACTGATTATTTTTCAACTAAATCATGGAAAAGTTAAATAAACAATAAAAGTAAAATCTATATATCTAAACAAAATATGATGTATGTTAGTGATCGTGTGTGCTATGTAGTTTATACAAATCCACAATTAAGGCCAGATTTTTGCCAAATTTGTCACAAAGGTCCTTTGATACTTGAGAATTTACATGAGGAGTTTCACCCCACGGTGCACAACCATGGGAGGGAGGGGGGGGTTCCTTACACAAATACAGTTTATCAAATCTTGTGCAGAGGCAGTGGCGTAGCTACATTTTCTGCCGCCCAGGACAATTCCTCAATTTGCTGCCCTTTGGTTGAGAAACAGTCAAAAGTATTTAAAGGAAAAATAAGAACTTAATTACAAAGAAAAATAAAGAATATGCTCTATTCAGAAAAAATTTCTAAATTAGTCCTAAGAATGCATTTTAACCTTTTGGTGACACTAGGCAGGAGCTTAGAGGCCGGCGCTCTGCACAGGAAATTTTCCTAATTTAAAGATCTAGGTATGCAATTTTATGGTTTCTTTGGTCCTTTCAAAGGGGGTAATGACATCCTTTTGGATCCGTGGTGGAGTGCCTGTGTTAATGTTGAAAAACTCGGAAATTGCCGCTTTCCTAGATCCAATACTGCCATATTACAGAATCTGAATGGTTTTCTTTTTCACTGATACAGGGTGATAAGATTAATGAGCCCTATAAGTTCGATTAACCATACTGATTCATGAGAAGGAAAAGTTGTGTATTGAAATCATTACTTTCCATGTGAATGTGAAAGGTTTACTTAGACATCAATTCACTAATTAAAAACCTTCTGCTTAAATGAATGTCTCAGTTTGAAACTCGCTGTTTATAGGAATTTTACTGATATAAAGCAGTAAGATTAGTCGCAGTTATTATTTGAGTTGTGAGTAAGTACTTTTATAAGATAAACATAAAATTAATTCTGGTCTGAATAAAAGTTTTGTAATAAGTGACCAATTAAAGCAATTTCTGAAACAGATAATGCTACCTCAAAGATAAGCAATTAATTGCCCAGACCTCTCTTTTCTTACTCTTGTTGTAACTTTCCTCAAAAAAAATAGTTGTTTTTTTTTTAAATAAGGTAGTTTTCGAGTAACTTTCTTAAAATCAAGTGCTAATTTCATATTATAACGAAATTTTTTTTTTTTTTTTTTTTTGCCTCCTGTAATTGATCAGAAGCATGATTTCCCTATTAGCAAATGTTGAACTTTTTTCACATCAAGAGCATGAAATTGCCACCCCCCCAGCAAAATGCTGCCCGGGGCGGACCAACCCCTCCGTCCCACCTTAGTTACGCCACTGTGCAGAGTAATGCCTCGTGCAATGCTTAGGAATACACATAGGAGGGTATTCGTCTACCTATGGGGAGAACGCTCCATAAGGAGTTTTCCTTATACAGCTCCATAACTTACAACAGATCTTTGCAAAATTTGGCGTCTTTTTGCGATTTTTAATTTGTGGTAATTCCTCTGCTTCGTGTTATCATACATAAAAAATAGTTTGCTCATATGTATATTATTTAGATGTGCGTAGCATTTACCGTCTGGCCACGGATTGTATGGAAAGACAAACATCTGTTTTACAGCCGAAAATGGACAAATCTATTATTTTTTATCGATGCCAGCTTTTGCAGAAGCAGAGTCCCATTCAAATGAGTGGAATACGGGCATCAAATTTTTACTTTTCCCCCTTATTCACGTAGATTCGTCTTATCTGGACGTATAAAAATTCCACGCAATCCGTGGTTGGACAGTATGTACTTCGGACAATAATTTAGGTTAACTTTTTAGTTCTAAAAAGTAATGACTTGACCATAATTATACAATTCCCCTCCCCCTCCCTTTATTTCTTTTACTATTTGTGTATTAAAAAAAAACTTTGGAAGGACTACATATTTGTTTTAGATATTAAATTCAATGCCTCTTGTAACAGTTCCGTTTTCTTGTAACGGCTGCATGTTAGCCATTTCCCATTTTTCAAAAAAGTACTTATCAGACTAAAGTAAGCAAGAATTATTTCAATCCAATTCCGAGACGTTTTTTTTTTTAATTGTTGGGGGGAAATGTTTTGATTAACTGAAAATGGCCATCTTTTTTTTAACAACAGCTCAATGCAAGGTTTCCAAGAGAAAAAGCCATAATTCAAAAGTCAATTCCGATCACCCCTCCCTTACATCCACCCTTACTCGAAACAACTTCGAGATGAAGAGATAACTAACTCCTGCTCAAAGGTAAAAACGTACACTGTGTTCAAAATGAAATATATATACATTACTTTCCTTTTGATACATCAAATAAATGCCAAACGTATTTTTTCAATACTGCATTTGTCTATAAATCCTCACCCCAGGAATTAACTAGAATTTTCTCGAACATTAATGCATAAAGGCCCTCAAAAGACATTTGCACGATGGCGCCAATCAGGCTTGGTGCGGGCCTGCATACACGTAGATTTGCACATGTGTTAAATGTAGCCCCCCCCCCCCCGAAAAAATATTTCAACACCACTGTTAGTATTATTCCACAATAACATGCAAAGCAGTTCTAAAAAAATATACATTTTGATACATCACTACAAGATTTTATTATACAGTGAAACCTCTCCGAGAAGTCGCCCCTTCGTTCAGTGAAAATGTGGACACAGAAAGGGTGGCCATATTTAAGAGTTTTCATTATTGAACTCGAGCTGTACTATGAATTATATAATTCAACACTTTTTAATGATGTTTCAAGAAAATAAAGGGATCAACATACACAGGTTTCACTGTATCACTAAATGAAAAAATGCTCCTCATCGAGTTCTGAAAATGTAATAGCAATAACACAGCAAAAATTATCAACTGTTGTTTTCCGAGCGGCTATCAGAAAGAAAAACTTTTGCACACTGAGAACAGTGGTGTTACCATAGGGTACATTCCATGTATGCCGTATATTCTCAAATATTTTTTAGACATATAGCGTAAACTTTCAAGTTTAAAAAATTTCCATATAAACACATATTACATATATCGTTGCCTCAGAGCAACACTAAGACATCTAATCCCCGAAATAACATTAAGATATCCTACTGTTGCTCTGAGGCAACGATTTGATCGCATACAAATATTGTGCGTAATGGATTATTGGGAGTATACCCTCAGAAAAATAGATGGGAACATCACTGTATGAGAATAATTTGCACAAGCCAAAAACCTCATTTTTGAAATTGATTAAAATAAGCAAATAAATAAATATATGTTTCAGTATTCTAAAAATTATTTTATTTATGAAATCCTTGTGCAATTTCATTTTTTCATGCATACAACAGCAGCATGATGTGATGAGATCCAAGAACATAGACCATTCTATTTTTTAAATTAATCTTTGAATTTCAGGGGGGGGGGCGGGAGGGAATGCTTGTTCGATGAACCCAGAATTATCTTCTATTTATTTTTTTAGCCTGACTTAATTGTGCACATGTTATGTATTGAATATGCACACAGATTTAAAAAAAAAACATCGGTAAACCATTACCGCGAAACACGGGAAAGCACTGTTTGGCAAATTTAGAATTTTTTACTTCTATTTTTAGCGTGGCTCAAAAAAAAGATTAAAAAAAGCGCTATCCAAGACATGTTTTCTAAAAAATAAACCTTCAACATTTACGGAAAACACTTCAATTCTTTAACAATTAAAAAAAAATAGTAGGAAATAACAGAAGATTCAACGGAAGCAAATATAAACAAACAGGTGCAGACGCCCTGTCAAAACATCGAACCAGTTATGGAATTTGCATACGCTTCCCGCTTTCCGCCTTCGTGTAAATGAGCAACGATTTTCCTCTGACTTGTGACGTCACATGTCTGCCGTCCGATGTCCGAAAGCGGGAATCGTGTAAAAGGGGTCTTAGTAGTATTCTCGAGCTTCTCAAAATAATGTTAGTTTTCCTTATTTCTTTCAAAAAAGTATTAAATGGTGGAAGCGTAAACAAGAAAACTCTGGATTAACAAAATTGGATAACGTTATACCAGGTAAAATTTTTTATTGTTTTGTATGAATTTGTAAGAATATGAGTTTTTTTTAATCTTAAATTAATTTAACTAATCATATTTTACAGCAGCATTTAGTTGGAATGGACAGTATGCAAAATATTTTCTTGAATTTATTATCGTAGAACAAAATGAAAAATGTTTAACCGAGAAAGAATTTACTTTAGACCCCTTTTACACGATTCCCGCTTTCGGACATCGGACGGCAGACATGTGACGTCACAAGTCAGAGGAAAATCGTTGCTCATTTACACTAGAGTCCCTATGACCCCTTTTACACGATTCCCGCTTTCGCACATTGGACGGCAGACATGTGACGTCACAAGTCAGAGGAAAATCGTTGCTCATTTACACGAAGGCGGAAAGCGGGAAGCGTATGCAAATTTCGTAACCGGTTCGGTGTTTTGACAGGGCGTCTGCACCTGTTTGTTTATATTTGCTTCCGTTGAATCTTCTGTTATTTCCTACTATTTTTTTTAATTGTTAAAGAATTGAAGTGTTTTCCGTAAATGTTGAAGGTTTATTTTTTAGAAAACATGTCTTGGATAGCGCTTTTTTTAATCTTTTTTTTTGAGCCACGCTAAAAATAGAAGTAAAAAATTCTAAATTTGCCAAACAGTGCTTTCCCGTGTTTCGCTGTTTTTTTTTTTAATCTGTGCACAATTAAGCCAGGCTAAAAAAATAAATAGAAGATAATTCTGCGTTCATCAAACAAGCATTCCCTCCCCCCCCCCTGAAATTCAAAGATTAATTTAAAAAATAGAATGGTCTATGTTCTAGGATCTTATCACATCATGCTGCTGTTGTATGCATGAAAAAATGAAATTGCTCAAGGATTTCATAAATAAAATAATTTTTAAAATACTGAAACATATATTTATTTCTTTGCTTATTTTAATCAATTTCAAAAATGAGGTTTTTGGCTTGTGCAAATTATTCTTATTCAGTGAAGTTCCCATCTATTTTTCTGAGGGTATACTCCCAGTAATCCATTACGCACAATATTTGTATGCGATCAAATCGTTGCCTCAGAGCAACAGTAGGATATCTTAACGTTATTTCGAGGATTAGATGTCTTAGTGTTGCTCTGAGGCAACGATATATGTAATATGTGTTTATATGGAAATTTTTGAAACTTGAAGGTATATGCTATATGTCTAAAAAATATTTGAGAATATACGGCATACATGGAATATACCCTATGGGAACACCACTGTTCTCAGTGTGCAAAAGTTTTTCTTTCTGATAGCCGCTCGGAAAACAACAGTTGATAATTTTTGCTGTGTTATTGCTATTACATTTTCAGAACTCGATGAGGAGCATTTTTTCATTTAGTGATACAGTGAAACCTGTGTATGTTGACCCCTTTATTTTCTTGAAACATCATTAAAAGGTGTTGAAATATATAATTCATAGTACAGCTCGAGTTCAATAATGAAAACTCTTAAGTATGGCCACCCCTTCTGTGTCCACATTTTCACTAAACGAAGGGGTGGCTTCTCGGAGAGGTTTCACTGTATAATAAAATGCTTGTAGTGATGTATCAAAATGTATATATTTTAGAACTGCTTTGCATGTTATTGTGGAATAATACTAACAGTGGTGTTGAAATATTTTTTCGGGGGGGGGGGGGGAGGCTACATTTAACACATGTGCAAATCTACGTGTATGCAGGCCCGCACCAAGCCTGATCGGCGCCATCGTGCAAATGTCTTTTGAGCGCCTTTATGCATTAATGTTCGAGAAAATTCTAGTTAACTCCTGGGGTGAGGATTTATAGACAAATGCAGTATTGAAAAAATACGTTTGGCATTTATTTGATGTATCAAAAGGAACGTAATGTATATATATTTCATTTTGAACACAGTGTACGTTTTTACCTTTGAGCAGGAGTTATCTCTTCATCTCGAAGTTGTTTCGAGTAAGGGTGGATGTAAGGGAGGGGTGATCGGAATTGACTTTTGAATTATGGCTTTTTCTCTTGGAAACCTTGCATTGAGCTGTTGTTAAAAAAAAGATGGCCATTTTCAGTTAATTCAAAGCATTTCCCCCCAACAATAAAAAAAAAAAAAAAAAAAAAAAATTTTGGAATTTGATTGAAATAATTCTTGCTTACTTTAGTCTGATAAGTACTTTTTTGAAAAATGGGAAATGTCTAATATGCAGCCGTTACAAGAAAACGGAACTGTTACAAAAGGCATTGAATTTAATATCTAAAACAAATATGTAGTCCTTCCAAAGTTTTTTTTAAATACACAAATAGTAAAAGAAATAAAGGGAGGGGGAGGGGAATTGAATAATTATGGTCAAGTCATTACTTTTCAGAACTAAAAAGTTAAACTAAATTATTGTCCGAAGTACATACTGTCCAACCACGGATTGCATGGAATTTTTATACGTCCAGATAAGACGAATCTATGTGAATAAGGAGGAAAGGTAAAAATTTGATGCCCGTATTCCACTCATTTGAATGAGACTCTGCTTCTGCAAAAACTGGCATCGATAAAAAATAATAGATTTGTCCATTTCCGGCTGTAAAACGGATGTTTGTCTTTCCATACAATCCGTGGCCCGTAAATGTTACGCACATCTAAATAATGTACATATGAGCAAACTATTTTTTTATGTATGATAACACGAAGCAGAGGAATTACCACCAATTAAAAATCGCAAAAAGACGCCAAATTTAGCAAAGATCTGTTGTAAGTTATGGAGCTGTATAAGGAAAACTCCTTATGGGGTGTTCTCCCCATAGGTAGACGAATACCCTCCTATGTGTATTCCTAAGCATTGCACGACCTCTGCACAGTGGCGTAACTAAGGTGGGACGGAGGGGTTGGTCCGCCCCGGGCACCATTTTGCTGGGGGGTGGCAATTTCATGCTCTTGATGTGAAAAAAGTTCAACATTTGCTAATAGGGAAATTATGCTTCTGATCAATTACTGGAGGCAAAAAAAAAAAAAAAAAAAAACTTTTCGTTATAATATGAAACTAGCACTTGATTTTAAGAAAATTACTCGAAAACTACCTTATTAAAAAAAAAAACTTTTTTTGAGGAAAGTTACAACAAGAGTAAGAAAAGAGAGGTCTGGGCAATTAATTGCTTATCTTTGGGGTAGCATTATCTGTTTCAGAAATTGCTTTAATTGGTCACTTATTACAAAACTTTTATTCAGACCAGAATTAATTTTATGTTTATCTTATAAAAGTACTTACTCACAACTCAAAAAATAACTGCGACTAATCTTACTGCTTTATATCAGTAAAATTCCTATAAACAGCGAGTTTCAAGCTGAGACATTCATTTAAGCAGAAGGTTTTTAATTAGTGAATTGACGTCTAAGTAAACCTTTCACATTCACATGGAAAGTAATGATTTTCAATACACAACTTTTCCTTCTCATGAATCAGTATGGTTAATCGAACTTATAGGGCTCATTAATCTTATCACCCTGTATCAGTGAAAAAGAAAACCATCCAAATTCTGTAATATGGCAGTATTGGATCTAGGAAAGCGGCAGTTTCCGAGTTTTTCAACATTAAGACAGGCACCCCAGCACGGATCCAAAAGGATGTCATTACCCCCTTTGAAAGGACCAAAGAAACCATAAAATTGCATACCTAGATCTTTAAATTAGGAAAATTTCCTGTGCAGAGCGCCGGCCTCTAAGCTCCTGCCTGGTGTCACCAAAAGGTTAAAATGCATTCTTAGGGCTAATTTAGAAATTTTTTCTGAATAGAGCATATTCTTTATTTTTCTTCGCGATTAAGTTCTTATTTTTCCTTTAAATACTTTTGACTGTTTCTCAACCAAAGGGCAGCAAATTGAGGAATTGTCCCGGGCGGCAGAAAATGTAGCTACGCCACTGCCTCTGCACAAGATTTGATAAACTGTATTTGTGTAAGGACCCCCCCCCCCTCCCATGGTTGTGCACCTTGGGGTGAAACTCCTCACGTAAATTCTCAAGTATCAAAGGACCTTTGTGACAAATTTGGCAAAAATCTGGCCTTAATTGTGGATTTGTATAAACTACATAGCACACACAATCACTAACATACATCATATTTTGTTTAGATATATAGATTTTACTTTTATTGTTTATTTAACTTTTTCCATGATTTAATTGAAAAATAATCAGTTTAAATTTTGAAAGAAACCAAAATTTAAAAGTTACCTGCAAAAATCCAGGTGCTCCTTTAAAATTCCAGTTGGGGTTTTTACAAATGATAGTTTTACCAACCGCCTTTTCTGGTGGTCAAAGAAGTGACTATGGGTGGGAAGTTACTGGGGGGGGGGGGTTCATGACGCAGTCTGCACCATAGAAATGTTCAGAAGTGTATCTTTATGGTTTTTTTGAGCAATCATGATTGCTTATTGCTTTCATTTGACTGTTTTGATGTCTTATGATTTTATTTTCCCACCAGCACCCTCTGCAGCATCACCGTTGACCGGCTCTTCACGATGCTGCTCCCCTAGCCAAAACCGTCTCCAGGTTGCATCCATGTCCTACACACACGCACATACATACACAACTACATGCACACACAAATACCCACACACTCATGCCTGCACACAGACACCACACACAGACAGACATACATACCCACACCCATACACTCATGCCTGCACACAGACATATACACACACGCATACATACACACATATACCCACATTCATGCCTGGACACAAACACACACCCCTACATACACACTCGTGATTGCGAAAAACATAATTTGAATTCAAGATGTCAAAATTCAAATTATTATTATTTTTTTGACTCTCGCTACTTGCAAGCACAAAAGGAAATGAATATAGAAACAACAAACACGAAGATAAATATTTTACCCTCAGCTAAAGTTGATTAGCAAAACCAGAGGTTTAATTGTGAAGGATGTGAGAGGAAACTATTTTAAACATTGAAATTTTAGTCAGATGAAAGATGTTTATGGTCATTTTTTATTCAATGATGGCAAGGAAAAAAACCCCTTGAAGATACCCCCTCCTGTATATAAACAGAAAAATCAGATAAATACAGCTTAAAAGGAACATGCATAACATGCATTGAGATTGTTTTCCTTTCGTTTACCCACCTTTCACTCTAGTTTGACGCTCGCAAGTAATGCCTATCCTTTTCCAATGTTGATGTAACTTTGGAAAGAAAGATATCGAACAAAATTTTTGCATTTAATATTCTTATTATGTAGCCAACTAATGAATAATAACTTTCTTTTCAACTCCTGTTGAATGCTCATGGAAAATATTTATCAGGAAATTAAAGAAAAAAGTTGTAATTAACTTGTACACATTGTATTTATTTTTATCATTATCATTAAATGTAAAATTTATACCTGTGTGTGTTTTTTCCGTAAACTCGAATGTTTTTTAAAAGACCGCATAAACCAAAAACTAGGGACGCACTGAATACCGAACATTAAGTTAAAATTCTGTCCTTATCTTCAGCTGAATACTGAATATTTTGCCAAAATTTGTTGTTGTTTCAACATTTAGTACAATTGTTGATTAAAAACAGGAGTGGAACAGAGCTTCAGCCCAGCCAAATCATGAACTGATTCAGCACATAACAATTTGTCGTGAATATTTTTTTTACAATAACTAGTACACATAGTATTATGTCTCATAATAAGTTACGAACAATTATGCCCTAGAATAAAACACAGTAAATTTAAAAGAATCCATTGCACTACAAGCGGTCCCATAATTGAGAATATGTACCTACTTGGAAGTTCCTATGAAAAAAGTGACTTTACAACATTTGATTGATAATTATTTAAAGATTTCTTCATTTGTTATGAAATGAAGCTATTACAATATTGCGTAAAACATTGTTTAAACACTTCTAGCTACTAATGAAAACAATGTCATTATTTTTATTACATAATAATCTAAACAGTAATATCACAAAGTATTTGTAAGATAAACAATCACAATGGTACTTACTTGGAAAGGTTTCAGGTGTAACATTGAAAATCTAGTAAATCTTCTCATTGCCTCCATAAGCAAGAATAAAATGATAATATCTTCTTTTTGCCAGCAAGATAATTCTTATGACAGAATATACAGAAATGATCCTGCCGATAAGAATTACCCAGCTAATTCGTATAGATGCTACGCTGCAGTTCCTAGCATGTTTAAAATCGCTTTTTTTTTTCCCAGTGCATGATGGTCCTTCATAAAAAAGAGGCTCATTCATTTCGCGCGATTATCAATGATTTACGTAGCTTTGTCCAATTTCGAAGTTACACTTTGAAATTCACTTTATCAAAATCATTACCGTAGACTCAAAGATGGCTACCTTTTCCCTGATTTTAGAAGGTTTATTGTTACCATAGAAACGAAAGCATGTGACATCAATAGCCAATCATTGCACGTCGGACTTCGCTTTTCTGACTTGGAGTTGTGGACGATCCACAACCCATTCCCGACGAAGTCAGGCAGGTTTTGGAGGCGCGAAAACTGGTTTTCGAGCTCAAAATGACGTCAGATGTCCGAAAGCGGGAATCGTGTAAATCGGCACTAGCTGAAAGCAAACTAAGACACATCGATTGCGTTAATAAATACTCAGAACAAACCGGTTTCTTACCGGTAGACCGGTGAGGTTTGTCGAACGCAACCTAGGAAGCACAGGGGGGCTGAAATTTTTGAGCCGTTTTCAAGTGTTGCCGTTCGTTTCAGCTCCCATTTTTCCCACGAGGAGAAAATTATTATTTTCTTCCTCTCTTAATTTTTACTTCATTTATAATTGTGGAAAGATTTGATGTTCTATCAAGACATAAAAATATTTAAATTAGTTTTAATATCAGCAGAAATGTATATTAAAAGTTTATTTACACATGTATTTAGTACAAATCGTTTTATTTGTATACGAATTTCTTTTTTGAATGGCAATCATATCAGGGGAGATCTCGCGTCATCTGAGCTCGCTGTAATGGAGAACGGGTAACTGGTTGTGTGTGATGTTTTATAACTGAATTTCCTTGTTGTGACACTTAAAAATTAATTCTTTACTTGGACTTTGTCTTTTAAATCTTACGTTTGCTACAAAGTGAGAATATTCAAAATAAAAGTTTTTGCAGTGTCTGATGAACTGGCAGTTGAATGACTTGACCTGCAAGTATGCGTTGTCATTTTAGCACTAAAGATGAAGAAACCAAGTCTGTTCCAAGTGGAGTAAACATTTGGAGCGCTGCTAGTATTCCAACCCCAAATGTCTTAAAGACAATCGAAATTCCAAATGGTAAGTGAAAATATGAATCGCGTTTAATTTTTAAGGATGAAATAGCAATAAAAAAGACTTCGTTTTTCCCCTATTATAACTTTTTTCCTTTTTTTTTTAAAAAAAAAGTTTCTTATACGAGGTCAGATAGCTGACAGTAGAGAATTCTTTCGAAAGTTAGTATTTGAAATTAATTAAGGTGTTTTGTCTGAAATTTCATGATAATGTACCAGAAATACTGAGCATACATAAAAATGTGTTATGATTTGTAGAAAATATATACGTTCAAAAAAAAAAAAAAAGCTTCTTTTGTGAAAGTTCCATCGCGAAATGTATGTACTGTATATAAAATGCATATTATTAATTATTAGATTGGTGATCACTTTCTAGTTACATTTACAACTGTACTGTTTCATAAATTTTCTGTTCTATTTGATTTCATTTCAATATTCAACATTTTCTTTTCTCTTCCGTAATTTTTTTTTTTTTTTAAGACGAATTTCTGCTTAATTTTGTTTTTATTTACTGACAGATGATTTAACGTTTCAATGGAGTGTCGATGAACAAATTTTTACATTGAATTTCGACGCAAATATAACTTTATAAGCAAGTGTTTTGTACACTCAAACCTGTTTTTGTGCGATCTTTTTCTGCGCAATCTATGAAAATTTCTATCAGATTGGGACTCATTGACGAAATTATTTTAAAAACGAGTGGAAGGTAGTATCTTCAAGTGACGACATAGACACCCTGATGGGAAGTCACTGACCTCCCAAAAAATTCCTTATTCAGGAAATTTTGTCGGATTACTCGGCAAAATTATCATCACTTGGTTTTCTTTGATTTATGTTAAAGGTAAGCAATTCCAAGTTATTTTATAGTTTTTTCGGTTATTTTCTATGAAATTTTTTTTATGCGGTTCCTATCCACCGTAATGTTTTTAAAAAATTGTGTTGCGAAAACAACTTTTCAGTGCTACTCGTGAAGTTTCGAACTAATTTATTTTGTGCGGTCCCTATCCACCACATAAAAACAGGTTTTGGTGTAATTTGTTTTAATTTCTAAAATTAGTTACGCTGTTCATTTGTAACAATATAATCTGTACAAAATACAGTTGCCCTCGTTTACAGCAAATTTTTGGTTATAACTTTGGTAATAACTTTTGGTTATAACAATTTCGACTTGAATTTGGAGGGTAAAAACTTAAGAAATTTTTTGGGGGAAATTTGTTTCAGAAAAAAGGGTCAACTATTTAAGTTAGCCTCTCTAAGCAGTTGGCCCAGTCATTGATCCCCGACTAGCCGACCTGGCCAGTCCGCCCCTGCAATAGTGTTACACATGTATATAATTATCATCAGGGCTCGAGGTTTCTGAAAAAAACTAGTAGACAGCAGAAAATTCTGGTAGCCAGCAAAAAAATCCCCCCCCCCTCTCCCCGCTTTCAAAGTCTTCAATTTTTAAGCTACATTTCTATTACTTTAAAAAATACATGAAAATCATATACTTACAACTTGAAATGACATAAATTGGCATGGAATTAAATGTATGAAGCAAAAAAAAGGGAGATGCAAACAAGATTTAAGTTTCTCTTGAATTCTTCCTCCAGTCATTGGTTTGTTTGCTGCTTTTTTTGTCACATGTCCTTGTGTATGTCTTGATTTTGTGGATTTGAAAAACCATTTGTCAATAGCTCTTTGCGGGTTAAAGTCTTGAATTGAAGGACCATTCATGTGAACCATCAGAAGGTCCTTCAGTGTTGATGCTTCCATTGTGGACCGCATATCTGTTTTAATTAAGTTCATGTGACTAAAACCACGTTCACAAGATAATGTTGAAGTTCGTAGAACAGCATTGATTTCAAAGAAGTGGCTAAGATGAGGAATTCAAAATTTGTAATTCAAAAGTATATTTTGTTGCAACTCTTCTATTTTTAATCCTTGTCCCAACACTTTAAATTCTTACCATTCTTTAAATTCATACTATTCTTTTATAATGAATTCAGATTTATTTCATATGGAATTCCATTGTGGGAGAAAACATGTTTTTGGAAGTGCTTGGCAAGAACTGTGATTTCTGTTTCCCCGAAATTTTCTAAATTTTCTATCGGCCAAGTAAAGGTGTCAAACACTGAGGTAGCTTTTTTCAGTTCAGTATCATCATCTACATATCGTTCCTGCAGATAAATTATTCCACCATTGATTATTTTCTTCCTATTAGTCTCAAATATTGTGGTATCAACATTACTTAGTTGAATGCCTAAATATTCCCATTCAATGTAACTGTCTTTAAAGTGATTTTCAAATGAGGCTGAAGTAGATTCTAATTCATGAAGTTCATTTACAGCATGTTTAACATACAAATTAATTACACAAACTAGAGGTGCAGATTAGCGGTCGCCACTCGCCAATTGGCGACCAAAAATTTTCAATGGCTACCAAAGATTTCAGCGCCGATCGCCACCGGGTGACTAAAGGGGAAAAAAAATCCCCCCAAGTTGACGTTATCGTAGTCACTCGTCTAGACGCGACGTCACTTACTGACCCTCAAGAAAAGTTGAAATGTTGTCTCTCTCTCCTCACTGATTCGTTGACCACTTCCCATTTGCTACACCTACACTGCGTTCGGGCTTAGAGCATTGTTTGGGGAGGGGGGTGAAAACTGCCCCCCCCCCCCCCCCCGCGGTCGAGCAGACATGATCCCCGAACCCAATCAAGGTCAACACCGCAGCATCTGCAGTGCCTGAGGAGGGGAAACGTAAATACGGCGGCGTAGCTAATTCTGATGACTTTTTAAAAGGTTGAAAATGGCGAGTAGAGGTAGCTCAAAGAGAATAAAATTGGATACATCTTCCAAGACTTTATTTCAGTTCTTCAAAACGAAGACAACCAGCATCAAGTCAGTTCATTTTTCATTATTATAGAAAAAAAATTTTTTTTTTTTGGAAAGATTACTGTAACGTGTGTAACAAACTAAACATGGCACCAAATACATTATTTTTCTGCTGTATAATACGCTATCGATTTAAAAATCAATTTTTAGAAGTACCAAATTACCTTAAATGTGGCCGACTTACACCGGTGTCATGAAACTTTTCACGACTTGCTTCGCGAAAATATGCTTCCCTTGTTCCTTTTACATCTTGCAAATATTTTAATATAATATTTTTTTTTCAATCTGAAAATATTTTGACAGATGCAGCGTTAAATTAGCTTATTTAATGTTTAATTTTCATGACTTTTTATTTAGGGAGCCATTACTTCGTGCGAAAAATTGCACTTCGTGATTTAGATTTCAATCCTTTTACACCTTGTAAATATTAAAAATATTTTTTAAAATCGGAAATTATTTTGCGCAGGCTAAATTTAATTAGCTTATTTCGTGTTTGATTTTAATGAATGGATTTATTTTTGGATCCATGCTTCCTTTGTAATCGTACTTCGCGGGGAACTGCACCTCGTGGTTGAGTTTTCAATAGTTTTGCATCTTGTTAATTTCTTAATATTTTTGACAAATGAAAGTTATTTTGACGTATACTACCTTAGATTAGCTTGGTCTATGTTCCATTTTAATAAAAGAATTAATTTTCGAAGCCACGCTTCCTTTGTAATCGTACTTTGCGGGGAATTGCACCTCGTGGTTGAGTTTTCAATCCCTTTGGATCTTGTACAGATATTAATATTTTTGATAATCAGAAGTTATTTTGGCACAGGCTGCCTTAAATTAGCTTATTTTTATGTTTATTTTAAAAACTTGATTTATTTTTGGAATTGTGCTTTCTTTGTAATCGTACTTCACGGATAACTATAACCACGTGGTTAAGTTTTAAATCCTTTTGCATCTTATACATATCTTAATATTTTTGACAGCCGAAAGTTATTTAGATAAATGCAACCTTATATTAGTTCTTTTATGTTCTGTTTTTATAAAAGAATTTATTTTTGAAGCCATGCTTCCTTTCTAATCGCACTTTGCGGGGAGCTGCACCTTGTGGTTGAATTTTCAATCTTTTTGCATCTTGTACAATTGTCTTCATATTTTTGATAAGCAAAAGTTATTTTGATGTGTGCTACCTTAGATTAGCTTGTTTCATGTTCCATTTTAATAAAAGAATTGATTTTTGGAGCCATGATAACTTTGGAATCGCACTTTGAGGATAATTGCATCTTGTGCTTTAGATTTCCTTTTGCATCTTGTACCAACATATTTTAATTTTTTTGGCAGTCGGAAGTTGTCAGCTTATTTTAAGTTTTATTTTAATAAATAATAAATGCAATTATTTTCGGGAAACGTGCCGACATTGCACACCAGTTTTGTTAATCTTTTTGCATTTTTTAAATACTTCAGAAGTTTTGATAATTGAAAGTTATATTTTAATAACTAAAAAGTAATAAATCCTGTTCATATATTTATTTTTACAAGCTTTATTTTAATCAATTTAATTTTATCCTAAAATATTAAATCGAAACATATTTTTTTTTTTGCTGTTGAATTTGAAATGTATTATTTGTATAAATGATACTAAATGTCGTATGTTGATAGGCAGATTTCTCGAGTAGTGGATAGCTACTTTATTATTAGTTCAATTCTAATTCAGACTTTTAAAATAACCATTTGTTCGCAAACTACAAATATTTTTCTAGTTTGTTTTTATTATGTGGTTTTGAATTTTAAAATTTGGTCCTACAAATTTAAATTTGCAAATATGTTGGCTAGGGGGATTCCATGAAAAGTGAAACCAGTAGGTCAAACAAATATTAGATTTTTAACTTAATGTGTTCCTCCATCCTATTTCAATACAAATCATTCTCAGATTTCTTCAATGAGAGAAGGAAAATACTTACCAATCTTCACTGGTACTGATTTTTATTGTGCTAAGATTTTTAATACATAGATATGTAAAATATATGTACAGTGAAACAGAGTTTATACGTTTTTGAAGGGACTGTATAAAAAAAGTGTATAAGGGGAAAAACGTAAATCATAAACACTTTACATTGATACCAAACTTAATATGTAACTAGTGATGTAAAATACCTGGGTATTTATTTTTAGGGGTAAATACCCAGGGTATATACCCTGGTAAATACCCAAAATGGGTATTTACCCGGGTATTTATTTCAAAAATTTATATTTAACTAAAATACTTTTCTGTATGTATTCCACTATGTATATATATAAACAACCATATACAAAACAATAAATTTTTGCTCAAAAGTTGTATTTTGATCACATATTTAAAGAACAATTGTGTGAAACAATTTAGCAATCTAATATGATATTCACATTAGATGTGTCGGATATGCCTAATCAATGTTGATAGCCAAATTTCAGATATAAAAAGACATTCTACAAAGAAAAGTTGCTTTGCGATTGAACTCATCAGCAATGGAAATCTCAAAGTTTTTTTCGCACCAGAACTACAAAGCAACACAAATGGATAGTTAGGCAAATGCATTACAAATTCAAAAAATGCATACTTTGAAGCGACAGCCAAATTTTGAAAAGATAAAAAATGGGGAGAGAATGTAATGAATATGTATACAAATGCCTGGTGTGGAAATAATCATTTAACCACCGGCAAAGACAAATTCAGGAAAACTGTATCAAAATTCTCTTTTAAATTTTCCTGTCATCCTATTTAAGTTTTAGAATAGTTCATTTTAAATTCTGACTGTTTTTTTTTTTTTTTTTTGATAAGATTTTACTAAGCCTTTAATTAAAAAAATTATAATATATAAATTTTTATATTTTTAATCTTCCATTTTATGGTTTACGTTTTAAAAAGAAATTCATCACCTTTTAATACCACCCCTTTTTTTTTTTTTTGCAAAATGCGCAATTACTAAGGGATTTATTTACCCTGCCTTCGGATAAATACACAAAAAATATTTACCTTCCCACCCTACATCACTAATTGCGTGTATTAAAAATAGTTTAAATCATGCAATAATGGGGAGCAAGTGCAGATGAGCAAGGCAACGGAAAACAATATTTTGATTTGTTTTTGCTTATTAATGTGAAAACTGTTTCTATATTTGCCCATTATCACCTAAACAGTAATAAAATAAATAAATAATATTGTCTTAATAACCTAACTCAGTTTATTCTTCTAAATATCCCTCCTGCTCCCTTTTTTTTTTTTTTTTTTGGATATGACTAACCTAGATTGTAATTTTGAAATCCTGGAGTTCATCATTGAATTGCTCATACTCCTCCAACTATGACATTGAAAAGAAAGATTCTTTTCACACGATATGTTTCTTTCATAATTTCATCAAGTCTTTCAATAAAAAATTTTATAAACTGTGTAATACATATGTATGCTTCAGTTTTACCAATTATTTCATATTTAGATTTAAAAAAAAAAAATCCCATTCACTTTTTGCATTTTTTTTGTAAAATACCCAGTTTTTGGGTATTTACCCAGGCCTTGGGTAAATACCCAAAAAAAATTTACCTACCCACTGGGTATTTACCCGATCCACATCACTACTCTAAACACAACAGAGAATAAGGTAGTTGCAAAGTTCAATAGTATTTATCACTAAAATTATAACAAATGTTACTTAAAATACACTGCCAGCTCAGTTATTCCATCTGAGGACTGCAGTTTTGTGCTTTTTAGCACTCATCAGCCCAAAATAGGAATTACCTGAGCTGGAGACGAACAACCTCTTAAGGGAGCCAAGCGAGCCAAACAAAGCTACTGTAGAATTAGCACACCAGATGAGTGACCGCAGCAATGGTGCAGTTCAACTCAAAGATTGATGGCAAAGCATGGTAATTTGTAGTAAGTTACAGCCCTATCCATCCAAGGACTGCAATTTTGTGCTTTGTAGCACTTATCAGCCTGGAATGTTTGTTATATTGTAACTTACTACAATGTAATAAATGTTTGAGTTACGCAGTCCAACCCTTAGACCATTAAGAGATAGACGAGCCATTCCATTCAGTCGCTATTGTATGCGCTGATGCAGGAGTAAGGACGACAAGTTTTACGACCGGGGGAGAAGATCAAACAGTTTCGCCGCTCTCTACCACGTGATTCGGTCATTTGGATTTCAGCGTTTTCTTCCCATGTCTCTATTCTAGTAGGAGAGAGTTCAACTAAATAACATGCCGTATTGCTGTGCACACAATTGCAATGAAAAAGCATGTGTTGGAGTACAAACCTGAAGAAAATCATATATAAACTAACAAAATTAATAACCGAAAAATATTTAAGGATACGAATGTATCATTACGTAAAAAACATCAATGAATCCCGAAGTGCACCAAAAGTACGCGGCAAATGCACAAAACTAATCTTGTTCAAAAACCAATAACTGGAAAATAAAAAAAAAAAGAAATTTTCTTGAATCTTGTGTTACAATTAATTTTATTGCCACAACATTTTTTCTCTAAACAATTATAAACGTTGAAGAATATCAGAGGAGCTAATGGTATTCGAAAGTTGAAAGAATTATAGTGGAAATTGAGAAGTATTTCGATAAAAAATAGCGTCTAACTTAGCAAAAAAAAAAAAAAAAAGAACGAAAGAAAAAGATATATATAAATGGATGTATGTTTGCGTGTGGGTAGGTGTTTGTTCTTTATACAAATACAAAATTTGCGTGGGAGTTTTACCAAATTTGGCACACAGGTTTTACTTTTGAATGCATTTTAGGTATCACCTCCCAAAAGAACGTCCCCCCACGCAAACGCTTCCCCCGTAGTGAATTCAGTGCATTTTAGACATGAAATATGATTTTAAACATATCTGAATTTCAGTATTTACATTTTTCAGTGATTCTTAATGGCATTTCGTGTATAAATCCACCCCTCCCCCAGAAGGGTATCAACTGAGGGGGGAGGGGGGTTCAAACAATTGTTTTATAAAAACCTTTTTTTCTCCTGTCCTATAAAATAAAATTAACACTTTTTTCATCTCACTAACCACTTTTACATGCAATAAAACAATTTACGCTATGAATGCACTTCTCTATAAAATCAGCCTATCTCTAACTTGTAAACTGTACGGAAATTGCATTTCGAATTTCGTAAATATACCTTTTTTAATTCCGAACCCAAAATATTAAAAATATGTTTAGAGTAGCTAAAATTTTCGCGATTAACGAGCGATCCATATTTTTTGAAAGAAAAGAAAAGAAAAAAACTTTGCTGAATAAGGAAAATACAAACAAGATTCAAACACATAAAGTTAGAGGGGGAAATTGCAAATTTTTTTTAGCCTTTCTTTAATTTATTTTTGAAAATTTTCTTCCTGTTTTAGCGATGTTTTTTGATTAGATTAAGCCTTTATTTATTTCATTAATTTTCCTTTAAAAAAAACTTTTGCGGGGAAGATAGGCTAAAAATAGTTTGAAATACATTACCATTTGAAACTTTTAACATCATTTTCACAAAATTAATATTTTATTCATTTCTTGAAAGCATGAAATAGTAAGTTAATAGTAAAAAAGCTATCTTGCATTACAAACGGAAAAAGAGAGAGAGCGAGGGGAAATAAAAACAATTTTCATTCATTGTAAAGAAATTCTCTGCAATTTACCCTCTTTAAAAAACGTGGGTGAATTAGTAACTCTGTTTCTCAATAAGCGAACTTTTAGAACCATTTTTAAAACGGCGTAACTCAACAATTTACAGTAGAAATAAAATAGAAAAAAATCCATTAATCAGTAAACTATGCGCTTGCGGGTCACAGAAAAAAAAATGTTCCAAAACATTTCTGGCCGAAGATAAAAAATTAAAATCAACGCTACTCAAATCCCTACGAGAATTTACGCAGTTATGCGAAACACTCCACTGTGTGTCCATCCCAGTCACGTGGTATCCCCTTACTTTCCCCCGCGGTTCTTCCTGCATCATCAACCACGCCCACTGCCGTATCTATGTGTTAATGATCTAAGGTCCAACCAGACAAACCAACGTACTCCACCCGTGGGGCATGTTGGTTCACTTCACGAGGTTCCGTTAAAAAATTAATATAAAAAAAGTTTATCAATTCAACACTTCACAAAAAATCTGTGGTGTTTAGAAGCATTTAGTGAAACTTATTGTAGAAAATCAAACTAATCATGTAATTTTTGATGGTAAAAAATGATAAGTAAAAAAGCAGACCAACGTGCCCCACCTCCCCTTACTATATTTTTATGTTGTATTAATGTAACAAAGTAATGTAATATTGCTTTTTATTTTATATTCATCAAATTATTAGAAATATAACTATTTTAAGTCACATTCGCCTAATTAAGTATTAAATGTTGGTTAGAAAAAAAGAAAATGTGTCTAATGGTTGTTCATAGACTAATGCATATTTTTTATTTCTGACTCATATTACTGTGTAAAAGTAGCTAATAGAAGAAAAATGAGTCTAACAGCTAATGCTAAATTAACTCCATTAAAATTGATAAAAATGTAAAATGAAATATTAGATATAAATAAGCAAAGAAACCTTAATTTTATGTTTACGTATTGTTGTAATAATGTAAGAAAATAAGGAGTGATTTGAGGATGCATTTACTTTCTGGAAGACTTTAGTTTTTGTTGCTTGAAAATATCAGATATATATCAAAATTTCGAATATTTTTGATATTTTCGAACCCTGATCGAAGTATTTTGCTTTACCCGTTCAAAATTCAAACCACAAGCTTCGTTGCTGAAAAATAGGAAGTTCTACTCCAGTATTATAGCTCAATAAGATCTACCCCTATTTGGTTCTTCTTATCTGATTCAATAATGTAGAAATATTAATAACAGTTGAAGAAATTCTCAGTCATTGAGCAATTTTTTTATGGTCCTCAGCCACTTTTCCTTATTATTGAGTCTTGTAATGCATCGATCCTTATCAGTGAACTTCCAGTAGACCTGGAATCGTTAAGAGAGAAGTACTTCTGGTGCATAAGAGAACCCTGTGCATTTACTAAAACCAGCATCAATAATGAATTCCTTAATGTGGTGTTGACATTCTAGAGATACAGCCCTGTTGTTTGGGTCAGGGGTTTCAATTGTCTGCATGGTTTTGGAAGTAAATATACCTATTACTTGTAAGTGGGCTGTCATTTGCTGTTTTTTATACAAATTACATTGAGTGTTGTATATCCTTTGTCCTCTCCCCCTGTAAAATTTGAACTGCAGAGATAAATTCTTCATTTAGCAGTAAGTTACCGCCCTTAACCCTTTCCGGCGCGGTGGTCACAAAAAGGGACACCAATTTTAAAAATTTCTTTAAAAAAAAAGTTTTTTCTTTAAAACTCCAAAAATCGCTGCATTAGTTGCTTTTATTTCTCTGTAATGCACAGAGTTGGCAGCACTATTAAATATGACTCTTTTTGTTGTCTTAATTTCTTGTTCAAAATACCTTGATTTTCAAGCGCAAATACAATATTTTTTTCAAGATTTTAAAATTTACACCATAAACTAAATTAGTCAACCATTTTCCCCTCAGGAATCCTGAGCTAATCAATCATAATTTTGTAAAAGATTTGAGTTCATTTTTGATTGCATAAACAAAGTCCCCAAATGTGGACACCGCCCGTCTAGAGCATTGAACTTACTGTTGTGGGTGAAAGATGTAATTTGATACATTTCAGAAAAGGGGGACCAAAAGAATAGTCTACAATGGGCTTTTGTTTATTTATTTTGGGTTCTTGACCCAGAACAGGTGAATTTGAAGGTCCATGCCTGCACACATTTGAGATCTGCTTTTCCTAGCAGACAGTTGTATACTTTTTTATTATCAGCTTTGATATTATTTTTTCTGTAAATGGTATTATACAGTCGTATTTTTCCATTTAATATTTTATAGCGCAAAAGGAATGCACATAAAGCAAGAACAATGTGCCAAAAATATTTTTAACATTTTAAATTGCTTATTTAGATATTTTTATATAATCTATATGAACTTTCTTGAATTTTACTTCATCTTTATCTTGGAATTTTTATAGTAAAAATATTGAATTTTGTGTTCTAAATATTCTTAATGGCATAAATTATTGAAATAATTAGTAAAAATGCTTAAGAGCTTAAAATATTTGAAATTACTCCAATTGTCATATGTGGTAAGCATAACCACTTCAGAAAACAATTTCTGCTCTAGGCGGGCGGTGGTCACAAACGGGGACACCACCCCAAGATGGAGGGGGTGAATTTAAAAAATTTTTGACTGTAAAATCTATGTCCAGATAACCAATTTATCCCATCCATTGTGTTTTTTTATTATATTTCTAAAATTTTAATGACTCGCGCCTGTAAGGGTTAAGCCAGGGCTAAGGCAAAACTACATGCAATATACCAGGCAGCCCGATTATCACATCCTAAGACTGCAGTTTTGTTCTTATTAGAACTCCTTAGTCAGGAGTAATGAATAACCGAGCTGGAGGTGGATGTCATCTCATTGAAACTGAGAGTGCCAACAAACTGTTGGATAAATTGGTAGCTAAATACTCCCCCCCCCCAAGACAAAGGGAATTTATCTCACCAGCGAGTGTCTGTAGCATGGGGCAGTACATATTGCGGTAATATTTTTATGGTACTAATATTAATATTACAGAGGAGGCATAGGAATTGTTCACATGTGCCTCTAGATGTGTTCACAAGTGTCCCATCATCTACCTTAGAACAAACTTGCAAAAAAGGAGAATTCTTAATTTAATAAAAAAATTTTAAAGTAGTCATTAATTTACTTGAATATTTAGACAGTCAAACCCTGCTATTACGAACCTTCAGTGGACTGGCTTAAGAGATCACTATACCGAAGGTTCGCTACATCTATTTTTACAAAAAATGCTTACTAAGATACTTCAATAAAGAATGCTTTTACTACACGATATTTCTATTAGAGATTAGGATAAAACTCTAAGTAAATTATTAGAAATAGGGTCATACGTGCGGGGTAAATATGGGTCAATAAACTGTAACATCTAAATATTTTTTTAAGTATAAAAGGTAAAATGTTTTAAATTGGCATGAAGTAAGCTTAAATAATTTAGAAATTATTCAAGTAATCCCTTTACCTAAAATTGCATTATTATTTATTTTATTTAAATTAAATGAGTGACCAAGAATTATCCCAGATCGGGGCAGTTATGGGTCACACATGGGGTAAATATGGGTCGTCACCCCCTTTTTTTAAAGTAATGCTTGTCAAAAGTAATTAACCATTCTAAATTATTGTTTTTATCCCATAAAGATATATTTTGATGATAAAAAAATTTATATTAAAGAAATAACACATTTTAATTGAAATAATTTGAAGTTACTTTTTCTAGTCAACTACAATTAGTTATTGCTCTTTGCTCTAAGCCCACGATTCTGAAGAAATGTCTTTAATATTTGTATGCTACCTTTAACAATCATGTTTCGGTCAACTGCAAGGTTTTTTCTTTACAATCTCAATCAACTAGACTGAAAAAATTTCAAATTACTTCTACAAATGTCTTGCTTGGACAAATAACACTTCTGAAACCTTGTTCCAGAAAATTCATTTCTGCTTTTTCCTTGTCCAAATTTTAAGTTAGTTTCCCATTGTAGAATATGTTGCTATCATCATTCATTACGAAGTCTATCTGATGCTGCTTTCTGTGCTTTGCATTTGATTTCTCTTCTGCTTCTTTTTCTCTTGCAGTTCCAAGATACAAGATTTGTTATTACTATTGAATTTATCCCCTTATTTGGTACTCTAGGGATTCATATTAATTTGTTTCTCATTTTGGTACTTGATGTGTGCAATTATTGCATGCTGAAATAGTTTAACTTCAAAACTGGAATTGATTTGCTAGTCAAAAGAGCATATTCAGCAGCAATGAGGAACCTGCATGCATTTTTTTAATTTTTTTAAATGAAAATTTAGGCCATTTTATAATGATAGACACCAGTTTCATTTCATTCGGACTGCTAGTTATTTTTTAATTAATTCTTAAAGTCTTCCGATTAGCCCCGCCCCTTAGTTTCCCCATCTCCGCTGATGACGTCAAGATTCATTCCCGCTCCCCGCTCCTTTCGGCACGGGACGCACGTGTGTGTATAAAACATTGCTAGTGTTCTCAAGATAGCTCCATGCACAAACCATTGAAGTTCAATGGCACAAACTGCCGAAATGGAAGTACTATATTGTACCTCATAGCAAATATTCAGCATCGTACACAACAAATTAAATATTTTTAATGTACCAAAAGGAGAAGATAAAAATAGTACAATGCCATCAGCACTACTAAAAAAAGAGAGAGGGAGAAGTACTAAACTGTTCTATTGCAAAAATAATTTTACAGAAGCTAACAGAATTGTATATTAATTACATAAAATTGTTTTGCTTCTTAATAAAAGCTATTCCTGATCACTATTCTTTCCCTTTTTTTAATTCTTCGAATTGAAACGAGTTTATTTTCTTTCAGCATAGAATGTTATTTTTCATGTATTGATTTGTTTCATTTTGCTCTGCTTCAACGATTGCATTCAAAACAGTTATTGAAATCAAAGGTCTCGATTTGAATTTTTTAGTAATTTTTAAGATTTAAAAAAAAAATGAACGGGATTTTTGAATGATTTGCATCTCTAGTGTGCAAAATTCATGAATAAGAATAATAAATAAATAAAGTACTAAATAAAGTATACTTTAGGAGCAAACAATAAAAATAAGGAAGAAAGGTATTGAAGAAATATTAAATTCTCAAAACTTTTAAATTTAAAATCATATTTTCTTTTTACTTCAAAACATATTTTTAAAAAGTACAAAATTCGAAAATGGTTACAATAAAGATAAATATAGTTTTCATTTATTAATTTGTATTACTTTGCCCTGCTCTAACTTCTGCGTCCAAAACCCGGGTCGTGCTTTGACGTGACGTTACCCCCCCCCCCCCCACCATACGAACAGAGAAATGAAGGTGGTTCTTTGTGACTTCAATGAACAATAGACAAACGTCTTTGTAATTTAATTGTTAATGAATAAAAAAATCTGAATTACATAGGTAGTAAATATTAAAAAACTAGTAAATGAAACTTTATTAAGTGATCGCTTTTCAAAAACAATTTTCGAAAAGACACTGTTAAAAAACTGAATTATATTTTTCTGTAAAATGTCACTACACAAGAGAAAAAAGAAGCAATCAAAAAGTAATTCAGTACGTATTTAAATCAATCTGAAAACATGTCTAAGCATTTAAAAGCAAAAAAGTAATGAATAATTATTAATCTAACACATTACGTGTTATTTTTCAGATCAATAATATAAATTTTAACAGGCTAAAAGAAAAAAAAAAGTAAGATTTTAAGAGAATGCCTAAAAACATAGGATTTGATCATTTTTTAAATATTTTGGCAAAGTTTAATATCCTTAAAAATTATTTTAATCTGCGCGCAGATTCAATTTCCTTTTCTACGCTTCTGCATGTGACATCACAAGTGATGAAATGCCATTAGCGCAGAGCGCAATATTTAATTCACTTCTGAATTATAAAAACCTGGAAACGCGCTAGACAGCAAGCGTAAACACTCAGTGCGCCAGTGGGGTACGTGCCAAAGTTCATCACTTCTGACGTCGTGAAGACCATGCCTTATTTGGAAAATAAAAATTAAATCTTTTGAAAATAAAAGATTTTCCTGGCTCCGTATTATTTCTTTTTCATTCTTTTAACTTCAGTGACAAAAAGTAGTGCTTTTGACTGATGGAAACAACCCCATTAGGAAAAAACAAAGCTCGAAAATTTGACAAAGATAGAAAACGGTAAAAAAAAAATCTGCTTAATGTTATAAATTATTAAATTAAGAAGGTTTATTTCCCCATATTCCATGCGGGGAGAGGTATCTGCCTTGCTTGGCACCAGCAATTTGTTTGATATCTTCTTAATTTATTTTTTGAGCGTCATTATTTTTCATGGCTTATGGCAAGTAGTGTTCATTTGCTCTGCCTCATTAATGAACACAAATACTGTTTTATGAATGTCAGCATCTCTTGTAAGCTGTGACAGTCACTCAGGCCTGATTAAGGCACAGGTCTACTAGGCCCTGGGCCTGGAGTTCATCTTTCTAAGGGTCCTCAAATTTTTAAAAAACCTATGCACAGTATTAAACAATTATGTATTTTTGTGAAAATGAAAAAAAAAATCGCGTTTTAAGTAAATGTTAAACATTTTGCGTTGCCTTAAAGTGATGGAATAGGGGGGGGGGGGGTGAGAGGGGCATCCAAAGCATTGGTAGGCCTTGGCCTCACTTTTAGTTAGTCAGGTACTGCAGTCACTGGCACTGGTCTAGTTTGTAAAATTCTGAGTAGTATCTATAAACATAGAAATAAATCTTTCATTTTTGTTTTCTTTATTAATTTTTTAATTTTACTTTAAAGTGATTTTATTTTGAATTAGTTAATGATGTATCAAAATGAATTTTTCTTGTGTCGGATTTTTCTTCAAAAGGAAGGGGGGGGGGTTGTGTCTCAATAAACCGTACGCCCATGACATATAGAGGTGTCAATAAATGCTCTGTATTTAATTTATTGTGCAAACAATTTTGAAGTAATTTACTTGTGAATAAAATATTGATGTTGAATTCAAAGTCAGTTTTCTGGTTGTAAGAATTTCGAGGGTTGAAGGTGGGTGATTCAGCGAGGATATACACCTCTTCCTCTTCTGAAGATCAAAATAAGAGCACCTTTGTTTTCAATAAACAACGGCAAACCACGCTGCATTCCTATCCCTTCGTTTAGACTACTTCGGAACCGGTTCTATTCTAACCCAGGAACTGAATCTTGACGTTGTGCATGCTCCCCTCCTCTTTTTGTGTCACGTGAGCTTCGTTCCGTTTTTAACTAATTTTAATTTTGAAAAATCCAAGTCGTTTTTTTTAAAAACAGAGTTGATTTTTGGGAGTTTTAAATAGAAGACTATTCAAATTAGTCAATGTTCCGCGATTACCCAAACCATACAGGTTCCTCATTGCAGATGATATCATCCAAGTTGCACTTGGAGTATTAAAATTTCTTTTTGGGAGAAAGTTTGGCACAGAAAAGGATTAGTTGAAGTTAATACTGATATTATTGACACAGAAATAAATAAGGAAAACATTTAAAATATCAGAAAATATACTGACCAAGAATTGCCCCGGTGACCCTGAAGATTTGTTATAGAAGTGTGAAAACTATTGTTTTTCTATTATTTACTTCACTGTTCCATTGTTTTTGACTTTGATGTAGGAAAATTGAATGCAAAAGGATGACTTATCATAATTTAGTTTTTTTGTAAAAACATTTTTTAACAGTAAAAAATTGGCGACTATTATTTATCCTGGAAAGAGAGTGACCCTAAGTATTGTACTCGGTAACTAACAAATTGTAGAGATGTACTTTTTTATCCATACTATAGGAAGAAAGATTCCATTTTTGGTTGCAAGCTTTTGCATTTTATGTAGGTAGTTCATATTATTGTCAGCAAATTTACAGTTTCTTTATCTAGTTTCTGGATTAAAAAATTAACTAAAGCTCTAACAGTTACCTTAGAAGTTGGAATTCTGCCTCCAAGTGGAGGCTTGGATCTATAAATTTTGGTTCCCCCTGCAGAAAATCAGCAGGGCCCCTACTAAATTCCTATGCCAATGAGAGCAACAGGCCCCTTTAGTACAGTGCCTCCCCCCCACCCCACGCACTGCTTGTTTTGTGGATATGTAGATCCAGGCCTGTCAAAGTGGATCCATTTAATTTTGCTGCTTTCCAATTTCAAAATGAATATAATTCGCCTCCCCCCCTGGTGGAAAAATTTTTGCTTGCCTAATTCAGCCTTGTGAAGTTCACAGTATCATTTAAGGAACAATAGGTTAGGAATGTTATTTGGATTGTGATATTCTGGTGAATTGGTGAAAAATGATCTGGAAAAATTGGTTAGTTTCATAGCTGGATCAAGTGCTATAAAAAGCTGAAAGTTTTAGAAATTTTTGGATTGTTACAGCTGATTCTCCAATGTTTAATCTTTAATGATCATTACATGCATTTAAAAAATACATTAAGAACATAGGGCTTCAATTCCTGGCAAAGAGGAGGTGCTTTAAGCCTTGTCCTCATATGTGGCTCCAAAAGTGAGTTGACCTATATTTTTTATAAATTGTCTTTGGTTTATACTATCAAGGTCAGCATTGTAGTTGTATAGTATTAAGTCTTTGATTCCTCCTTGGTCAAGCATGGCCATCCATATCCTAATAGGCTGTTAGATAGTTTTTAAGGTGTGTGGAGTACTTGTGACCCATTTGGTTGAAGGTGTGGGTACCTCCTTTCGTTTGATTATAAAAACTGATAATTTCTGGTTTCTTCATGTTCAAGTCAATTGTGTCAGTATGGGTCAGGGTTGCCCGGATTTCAAGGCACAGTCCTGTATTTTGAAAAACTGTCCCGTGTCCCGGGGAACTTCCATGCTGGATGGCTTAGGTCCCGTATTCTAGCCAATAACAATATTTTACAAAATAAGGCATTATTTTATGGTTAAAAAATAAAAACAAAAAATGTGAAATAAAGAGCAATAAGAAAATCTTGTGGCAGTAAACGTTTAGTTTGATTAACGTTAACGGCAGTTTCGTTTTAATTTGGTTTTTGTTTTGGCGGCAGACCATGAGGAGCTATGCTCATTGACTAATGTTGAAAATATATCTCTGCACTTGCGTTGTCAATCGCAATGAAAACGATTTTTATACTTTGATCGGTGACAGTTTAATCAGGGTTCGTACGCCCTTGAAAAACCTTGAAAAGTGCTTGAAAAAAAAAAGTTCATTTTCAAGTGCTTGAAAACCTTGAAAAAGTTTTAAAACCTTGAAAAAGTTTCTTAGTGCTTAAATTCTCTCAAAAATCAACGAATTGTGCTTAGAAGTTTTAAAAAAGTATTTCACCAATGCAATTTTTTGAACATGTGTTCAGTATGCAACATCGCGAAAAATTGCTTCCGTGTTTGGGATTTCAATCCTTTTGCATCTTGTAAATATTTTGATGTTTTTTACAACCGAAAGATATTTTGACATATGGTACCTTAGATTAGTTTATTTTTTGTTTAATTTCATTAATTAACAAAGAAATTAATTTGGAAACCATGACAACATTGAACTTACTCGGGTTTCGCGGAAAATTGCTCTTGTGTTTGAAATTTCAATCTTTTTGCATCCTGCAAATATTTAAATATTTTGGCTAATCAAATGTTAGTTTCGCATATGCTACCTTAGATTAGTATAGTTTTTGTTTAATTTTAATAAAAAAACAAATTTATTTCATGGGAAACATGCCACGTCGAACGAACTCAGACTTTGCGAAAAATTGCTTCTCGTGTTTGAAATTTCAATCTTTTTGCATCTTGCAAATATTTAAATATATTCACTAATCGGATGTTATTTTCATATTTGCTACCGTAGATTAGCATATTTTATGTTTAATTTCAGTAAAATATAAGTTTATTTTATGGGAAACATGACAACATTAAACTTAATTCGCGAAAATTTGCTTCCCTTGTTTGAGATTTCAATCCTTTTGCATTTTGTAAATATTTTTATATTTTTGGCAGTTAGTAGTTATTTTGACACTGCTACATCAGATTAGCTTATTTTATTTTTTATTTTAATAACTAAAGAGTTAAAGAATTTATTACCTTGGTCTTGTTTAATTATTTGCTAATTTATTTTTGCAATTTTGAATGATTATCTTTACCTAATTTTTGGTCATAGCAGATTTTTTTTTTTTTAAATTTAAATTTCAGCAGTTGAGCACCTAACAAATTAACTTAAAGTTTGTATTTTAAATATAAAGTCGATTTATATAATTTTATTTATAAGAACATCATTTTTTTTTATGTCTGCTAAAATAAATAAGGTGTATAACAGGGGTGGTTGTGTTATGATTATTCACTTGAAATCCAGTAGTGTTCGTTTTTATGCTTTTACCTCCCTATATCTCCAATTTTCCCCTTTTCCTCAAATGTTCAAAATTACTACTTTATTAAGGTTGTGGGTACTTGGAGCTTACCGAAAGAGGCTTTAATCAGCAAAGGGGTAGATAGCTTAAGGAGGGTCATTCATCTTCATTTGGATCTAATAAATTGACCAGTACAAGCCTAGCTAGGCCCAGTGCCTGTTGTTGGTTATCAACAGGCACTGGGCATGGTATTTCTATGCAAAATATTTTGACTTAATAAACTATTTTATGAATTGTATGCATAGCAAAAGTTGTTGTTGTACATATGTATATTCAAGTAATAGGGGTCTTAGTTTTAAAAATTATTTCTCCCCCCCCCCCTCGCCCCATTTTGCTCTTTGAAACTTTCAGGTAATTTTTTATGAACTCACAAATCACCTGAATATTATTGCCTTTCTAAATTTACATTCTAATTTCAACAATAACCCATTTTTTCCCAAAATAAAACTACTTTTGTCATAATATATGTCGACTTCTTTTGAATCTTTTCAATTTCGAAATATGGCTCTATAAATCTGAACTTGCACATTTATTGTCTATTGCAAGTTAATCAATGAAAGCTGAATAGGCTCAAGTTTGCATTCACAGTATTTATCACTGCTTAAGCTGCTTTTGTATATTTTGAGGTGTAGAGACTGGACTGTGGACTTTCATAAACTTTTTTTACTTCCTAATTTTTAAATTTACTCGAGGACAGTTGAAATGCCTTATTGTCTGAACAGCTAATAAATACATACGAATAATTGATTTGCATACTTATAAATGATTTGCAAACCTAATATTTTTAGAACTAAATAGTGAAAACTGAAATAACTTTCTGGGTAGTGTTTTTGTCCTAACCGCCCTTATATTGTAATAAACCACTGTATAGATATTGGAAATAAATGTTGAAACCCGGGGGGGGGGGGGGGAGTGACTTCAAAAACTCCTTTCTGGCAATGCCATTGAACTTGGGTATTTTAGTTTCTTCCCTTAAAAGTTAAAAGCACTTATGAAAGGTTTTTTTTTTAAGTATTAATTTGCTGATTCTAGAACATATACAAACCTCTGACTGCTGCAACCTTTGAAAAACCTCAAAATTAAACCTTTTGGTATCTGCTTCTCTTTATGACCAAACTTTTCAAACATTTTCAGGAAAACTTTCAACGCAGTAGATCTTTCATCAAAGCGTCTCTCGTTGTAGGAAAAGCAATTTTGCTTTCCTATACTTTTTTGTATTGCCTTATTTCTATGTGTTTGTAGTAAATCAAATCTGCATACAATATTTTTAGTACAAATTTATGATATTTCCTTGAAAACAAAATTTTTTACCTTGAAAAGTACTTGAAAAGTGCTTGAATTTTTTTCTGCCTAAAGGGTATGAACCCTGTTAATGCTTTGTTACAATTGAATTTTGTAGATTTATCATGAAGAGGCGTTCTACGTCGGAAAGCACCCCTTAAAAATACACCACATCCAGTAATCCCCCCCCTTCAAACTCTTAGAGAAGCCTGTCCCGTATTTACTGTTCTTAAATCTGACGACCCTGGTATGGGTGGTCACATACCTTTTTTTTTATACTCCCATTGTTTGTGTACGTAAAAATTTGAAAGTCATCGCCGAAAATATGCATCTATGTATGTGTACTCCTAAAATATGAAAGTCATCACCAAAAAAAATGTATCTTTTGTTTTATTTTAAAATAAGGTTATAATAGCAAAGTGATGTAAAATACCCGGGTATTTATTTTTAGGGGTAAATACCCAGAGTATATACCCGGGTAAATACCCAAAATGGGTAAATACCCGGGTATTTATTTCAAAAATTTATATTCAACTAAAATACTTTTCTGTATGTATTCTATTATGTATATATACAACCAACCATATACAAAACAATAAATTTTTGCCCAAAAACTGTATTTTGATCACATATTTAAAGAATTATTGTGTGAAACAGCGTAGGCAATCTAATATGATATTCACATTAAATGTGTTGGATATGCCTAATCAATGTTGATAGCCAAATTTCAGATATAAAAAGTCATTCTACAAAAAGAAAAAAGCTTAACTGGTTAAAAAAAAGCAAACATCAATTTTTTAAGGTCCTAGTCTTTTATAACCCAGTAAATATGTCCCTGCATGACATCAAAATGTAACGAAATGTCGCTCAATTTATTATTACTATTTATTTACCTATATCTTATGCAGAAATTTCCTCCAAACTTAGTTCAATTGTTCAGGTGTATTCTGTATCACACACACACACACACATATATATATATATATATATATATATATATATATATACACACACATAATATACATAAAACATTTAAAATTTTTAATCTTTTATTTTAGGGTGTATGTTTAAAAAAGAAAATAGTCACCTTTTAATACTACCTAAAAATTTTTTGCAAAATGCGCAATTACTAGGGGATTTACCCTGCCTTCGGATAAATAACCAAAAAAATATTTACCTTCTCACCCTACAGGGGAGCAAATGCAAATGAGCAACGCAACAGAAAAGAAAATTTTGCTTTGTTTTTTGCTTATTAATGTGAAAACTGTTTCTATATTTTCCATGTTATCACTTAAATATCAATAAAATAACACCATAGTGTTTTTAATAACTTCTCAGTTTATTCTTCCAAACATCCCTACATGCTTCCTTTTTTTTTCATTTTGGATATGACTAACCTAGATTGTGATTTTGAAATCTTGAAGTTCATAATGAATTGCTTATACTTCTCCAATTATGACATTGAAAAGAAAGATTCTTTGGTTCACGATATGTTTCTTTCATGATTTCATCAAGTCTTTCAATAAAAAATATTATAAACTGTGTAATACATATGTATATATCAGTTTTACCAATTATTTCATATTTAGATTTTTAAAAAAAATTCTCATTCACTTTTTTGCATTTTTTTGTAAAATACCCAGTTTTTGGGTATTTACCCAGGCCTTGGGTAAATACCCAAAAAATATTTACCTTCCCGGTGGGTATTTACCCGATCCACATCACTATAATAGCATGAAATTTTAGTGAGAAAGAGAAAAATAACTTACCTACACAGAGCAGTAATTGAACTAAAAGCCAGGGTAGTTATCGATCCCACACGAGCTTCACATTACAGTAAACAAGAAACCAAAGGACCTTGTACTATTGTTAGAACCTTGAACTAAATTTTAGTAGGGGAGAGGAGGGAGGATTGGGACACTTTTCACATAAATGATTCTTATTCATAATGCTCTACTTATTCATTTAATGCAAAAGCTCACACAATAAACTTGCATATTATAACTACATTTTAAAAAATATATACAATGTTTTAAACATTTTATTATTTTCACACTTGACTAATTACAAATTTCAAGAATTTTGTCCCATTCCTCCCTCCTGGGTGGGAGGAGTGGGACACATTTGAAAAATTACAGAAAAATTAGCGAATGTCATAATAAGAAAGGTCCACATTTAAAGAAATACAAGACTGTGCTCTACTAGTCCCACCAACTAATTGCGGTGGCTGGTAATTTCATGATAATATCTGTTTTATCTATAATGCTACAGTCATCCTGTTGAGGAAAATTAAAATTTCATGTCCTTTCTCATAAATTTTGCATTGTAGCTTTCAGTATCATAAATGCTCTCCATCCTTGCAACATAGTTAGGGGGGGGGGTTGCAATTTGCTTATTTTTGCTGACAATGGAAGGGGGGATGTTTGAGTGATGCTTACATGAGACATTTTCAAAAATCTTTAATTGTAGAAAAAAAAAAAAAAAAGAAGAAGAAAACTAGAAAAAAAAATTTCAAATGACTAAGTTCTTTTAAAATTGTGATCTAAGATTTTTCTTAAATAAGGAAATTAAACAAGCATTTTTTTTAATTAAGTCTCATTTTTTTTATTGAATTTTTACTGTTAAGAAAAGTGGGGGGGGGGGTTGCGATTTGCATATTTCTGCTGACAAGGGGGAGGAGAGGTCAAAAATTGATAAAAACATGCTTACGTAATATTTAAACAGTCCCTTTACAGAAGGGAACATATTTATGGGGCATGTCCCATTCCTCCCTCTACACATTGCTTCTAAAAAATAACTTGTCACATAAACCATGCTGGTTTTAGGCTTAATTAAATTGCAGATAAGCATACATTATATACTTAAGATTACAATGATAATATATTATGTTAGTTTTACAAATTACATAAATAAAGAAATAAAACTAAAAATAGATTAAAAACTTACTTTGGAGGTGAGAAATTTAACTTTTTCCAACTATTAACTGAAACTTCCTGCTGGATAAAATGCAAGTATGAAACAAAAAGAAGCTATAAACAGGCGCTCTAGTGGTCAAACTGACAATAAAATAAAGTGATTTATTTTGCCATAATTTTAGCTGTCCCACCTCCTCCCACTGTCCCATTCCTCTCTCCTCTCCCCTATAGGTCTTCAGTCGATAATGCCACTCACTAGCTTAGAGACTTCAAAGATTACTTTGAATAGATACCTATCCGGGTTTGCAGTTCTAGGGTTAAACTATTTTTAAATTCATGTACTTTTAATTTGGTATTTTTTACAATATATTTGAGCAAAAATAGTTACATAATTTAAACTGTGGATAGCTCTATTGAAAAATAAAAAGTAGCAAAGCTGTAGTTTGGTACAATGTTTAAGATTGAGATAAACATGATTCTTGAAAATCCTACAAAAAAAACCCATGTTGGCTGGGCTTTTTCCAAAAAAAAAAAAAATCTTGTAAATGAGAGGAGCCTCATCCTAGGAACTGAGAAAAATATAGCTGTGCATTTACTAATATTTTTTACATTTATTAATAATTTTATTTCTTCATTTTTATGAGGATGTTCACATGCTCATGCCCTCAAAAAGAGTAATTGCCACTGTCTTGCATATCTGATTACAGGGCCAGATTAAGACCTGGCACATGCATGGGCACATGGGGCACAGGCTCAGGACACCAACATTTGGAGGCACCAATTGTGTAGGTAAAGTTTCTGTTGGGCTCATTGCATATTGCACTTCTGCTTTTTTAAAAGTTTTATCATAGATAACTTTAATATTAGTGGCTTACAGCAAGGGGCAAAGTATCCTATGTTATAATGGATAATTATTGTATGCTATATCACTTCTTCTACTTTTATAATGTATTGTATATTTTATTGTAATAAAAGGTACTGCCAAATTTGGCATGTGGCTGTGTTAACGCAAAGTATCAACATATCTTCACTATAAAATAAGTGGACGGGAGGAGAGGGCACCAAATAACGGGCCAATATAGGTAGCTGTGTAGGTATTGCAAGTAAGTTTATGTGCTTGATTCAATGTCCGTGAACCTCTCGTCATATAACATTTCAAGCTATTTGTTATGCTATTATATAATATATATATTAATGCTATTTATAATACTGGTTCAAATTTTTTCATATAAATGAAAAATCTATTTTTGGTTTTAAGTTTAGTTTTTCTCTTTTGCAGAAAATGAGAGCGAATGTTTTGCTGGTGAGTTTTCTGACATATGCAATCTTGACCCAGGTTTCTGTGCCGCACAAAAGAAAAATTTTAGAATGTGAAAAAGAGGATTTTCAAGAACGGTTACAAAAAATTCAACGAAAGCTTCAATTGCAACGAGCATCCGGGGTAGAAAATATGTCTGTTGATATTGATGAAGATATTGAAGATGAAGACAGTGATGAGCTTGACGAAGTTGAAAGTGTACAAATGGAATGGGTTCACGAAGAAAATGATTTTGATTCTGATTCATGGGATGATTCAAATGATGTATCATTTGAAAAATATCAAAAAATGTTCTTCACTGCTTTGTAAATCAAAGAAGTGGAGAGATGATAGACGACGTCTTTTGAAGATTTCAATGGCAAAAATTAGAGGAGTTGAAGATCCAGAGACTTACTTGCGTCGATCCGTCCTAATAAATAACACTGTCAAGAGACTTCAAAAGGATGATACAAATAACTACAGGTGTCATCCTTCTGTATCTTTATTTCAAACAAATGCTGAGTACCAGAGCAATAGCATTGATCAATGGGAAGTAGAGCATTCCAACATTGAGGTAATGTGCAAGGAACATATTAATGAAGAATCAGCCAGTTTTGAGTTAGTCAGTTCTGTTAGCAATAATGATAGCACATATAACTATCCTGATGTTCAAACAGAATGTACCATATAGTTCTACAAATTTTCAATTATCTTTTGCATCGTCTTGTTCATTGGATAAATCAATGGAAGGTTATCAGCTGGAAGTTCTTCCAAGTATAAACTCTTCATTTTTTAACAAAAATTCCGTAGATGAACAAAGGTTGAATGAATCTTCTATGCCTTCGAGGGTTTTAAAACCAAATTCTGCAGTGCATGTATTATCTCTCTCAACCATGTGGCTTACAGTATCGCAATCCAGCTCATAACGAAGACCCTACTGGTGAATATCATGAAGCAAATGGATCAACTTCAATTTTAGACTCTGTTGTTTATCACAGCCTCATTGCCTCATTGGAATCATGATGATTTTTCTATTGCCAACATACTGCAGATAAAAATTGTCATGTCATATATATTAGATAATCGAATCTTTTTATTGTGTAAAATCTGAATACATGTTTTATTGGGATAATATATTGATTTTAATATATATAAAAAGTTATGACACAAATCTCTTAATTGTATTTAAAATATTATTTTTCTTAATGAGTTTTAATTTGAGATAAATTAAACTTCTAAATTTATAACTTGAAGCTACTTTTGTATAATATTGCTTGTTTTTCTTTTATATATGTTGTCAAACATCGTTATCAAGTCTCCCTTTGGATTATCTGCAAAATGACATAAGTAGAGTCACATCTTAACTGGAATTGTTTCAAAATACATTAAACATAACTTACAATTAAATTGCTATTTTAATAAACTAATTTGTTTTACTTTCCCATATTGATTCAATTGATGTAATTTTGAACTATTTAGCTAAGACAAGCCTAAGATAAAATCACTTTTTCCTTCACATGCTTTCCAGTAAAAGGCTTTGTATCCAAAATGTCAAATTGTCTGGTTTAGCATTTTCAATAAAGGAAAAAATATTCAAAAAGATAGATCATTCCAAAGCCTTAGATTTAATTGGGAGCTATTTCTTCCAGTTCAGTTTCAAACTCTGGAGACTAAATAATAGTTTTATCTTGTTCCTATACTTCAAAATCTATCAGAGATTGTTGCCTCAGCCTGAATAAGAAATTTTATCTACATCAGTATATACATGCCAATTTTTTAATGTGCTTTTTTTTCCAGTTTATTTCTGGACAAGCTTTCAAAAGTTGAATCTTAAAACTAAAAAAAAATCATCTGTAAAACATTGCGTCACTCATGTGAGAAACTTCTTGCACAGATTATTCATTTCTGCTAAATAGTGATGGTCTTTCTCCTTTCCTGCTACTTCCGTCGAGTCCTGTTTCAAAATCTAATTTATCCTTATCCCTTTTTGCTTTCAGGACTTATATACTCCCCTTTGCAAGTTTATATTTGTTAGTTAAGCAAATGAGGACTTGCATAGGCTAAACACAAGTAGTGATTGTTATGCTACAACAATAATAAACTCCTTGTATTCAATATTTTCTTAAGTGATACAAATACTTATACAGTAAAACCTGTTAAGTTGGCCGCTTTTGTCATGTGCAGAGTTAATCCTATATCATGTACATAAACCTCTATAAGTAAACCACCTGTCTAAGTTGACTACTAAAATATTGCCCCGCAAGCAGTCAACTTCAAAGATTTCACTGTACTTACAATAGGACTTTTAAAGAAAAAAAGCAAAAAATGATTGTTTTATATCCTTTGTCTTTTTTGCTGAAATAATTCCATTGTAAAGAGAAATTTAAACTTGTCTAAAGCTTTGTGATAGCCAGAAGTCTGCATGAAAACATTGTAACATGAAGAGCCTGTTAACATTACAACTTATGTTTCATAATTTTGGGATTGATGATAGTGTTGCAGTAATGAGGCTTGACTGTGTATATGTATATACATATGTATACACTTATATATATATATATATATAATATATATATATATGGGCTAGAATTCAATTTTATAAGTGAAGGGGAGACTCCCCTCCCACAAGTGTGTGTCCAGGGGATTGTAATTTCATGGGGGCGGGGGATAAGATACGACTAAGATTTGATTGCTTTATCTCTTTATGTATTTCCAAATTATAGAAGTTTGCATTGTTTTGTATGTTCCCCCCCCCCCCCTCATATTTATATTAAATTCTTAAAAAATAGTTGTACAGTCGAGTCCCGACTTACGTGAGGGATGCGTTCCAAGACCCCTCGTGTAAATCGAAATTTCGCGTTGTGGAAAAGAATGTGTGTAAAAACTTTTATAAACGTACCCAATTATTTTAGACAGTTGTAAACACCCCTCAACTATTAAAACCCATTTCTTAACTACACATTACTGTTTCTTACATAAAGAACTGAATTGTTACTTATATTTAAAAGAAACATTTTATTCAACATTAATACTGCTACAATGCACAAAATAAATGATAAGTGGGGAAGAAAGACATAAAATAAACCAGTATACGGTGCGTACAGTATACAGTGAGAAAAGTAAATTCACTGTGTACTGTACAGTAGATCCAGTAATGAGATTTGTAACTTGAAAAAATGAAGATAATGATTTATGCTCGTGATCAAACCGTTATTCTAATATATTTTTAAACAGTTGCTTCACTAACTCTTTTGTAACGTTTCCATCTATGGTAAATTCCCTCTTCCTGGTTTCTTTAATTCTCACAACATAGGAGCAGTTTCTATTTTCAGACATTTTTGCATTTTACTAAGATATTACTCGGTAAACTTTTACGGGTTTCCTTTTCTTGACTTTTAATTGTATGTATGGAATATGGAAGATTCACTCATGCCTAATTGCCGTGCTACCTTCGACGCATATTTTAGTTGAGATTCAGCTTTTCAAGAAACTTTAGCATCAACTTTCCTTTAATTGTCAAAAACTTTCTCTTTTTATTTCTACCTTCTCAAACTCTTTAGATGAAACAGCGCTCTTAGGTGTTATTACATTTCATCAACTTTCTCATTTAGAATGAAAAAAATAGATGGAAAATAAGGAGTAGTTATTTGTATAAGCGATGTTTAGACTAGTACGGTGTTAGTACAGTAAAAATAGGGGTCGGACCCAAACATCCAAAAAAAAAAAGCTAAACATGGTGCAAATTGTTTATTACCCTCCCAATAAGAACAGGTAAAAAGTCCCACCCCATTGTGCGTCGGGTTTTGAAATGGGGGGCATCTAAAAATTGCTGTTTTGGGTATTTTTACAGAATTTTTTGAGTAAAATTTAAAGTGAGAATATTATGTTTTACTAAATTTAAAAGCATGAAATGAGAGGTGTTTGACCCCCAAGAGGGATGACATAACCCACCAATGCTACAGAGCCCCCCCCCCCCATCCACGTAAAACAAAGCAGTACCCCCAAACCCCCCTCCATACATTTCATATGGAAACATTATTTTATGCTAAGTTAAAGTTAGAAATCGAGTGTGTCCATCTTCCAAGATCGATGGTGCACCTCCTCTCAAAGCTACAGCACCCCCTCCCCCTCCGCCAAATAAAATAAATCCTCACCCCCCCCCCCCCCCCTTTATTTCAAGTAGAAGTATTATTTCATGCAAATCGAAAATGCATTAAATCTGGACTGTCCAGTCCACCCCATAAGAACAGTAGCTCACCTCCCAAAAGGAAATTATATACTAAAATATTATCCTTCCCCCTCACCCCTTTAATGGCGCACATTTGATTAAATGGCCAGAAAAATTACGCTGAACTGTTTTTTTTTTTGCTTCCAAATGATTTCTTCTAAGCTTGTAACAAAAAGTCTTCGTTCACAAGATGTTTTTTGGAATCTAGATCCTCAGCAAAGTCGTTATTGTTGCAGCTATGTCTAACACAGTTTGTGCATATAATTGAGCACTTCAGTCCACTTTCAGACTTTTCAAACATTCACTATATCCAATGAACTCCTCAGAGCAAGCATAAGATTTGAGACGCAGAAAGTCTTCTAGAGCAGAAGGCTTGACTGTTGTAATAGGACGCAGATTACAGTTCTGTGGTGCTTTCTTTGCACCCATCGAAAATGACACTAGCTTTCCCATACTTACATATAACCTATACATTGCATTGCTGGCATATTTCCTTGAAGCTTACAGATCAATACCAAAAATATGATCAAGCAGGTATCTTCCATCTATTACGTATGAGGCAGTGAGAAGCAAAGGGATGCAAGTGGCAAAATTAAAAATTTGGAGATAACCAGTACAAATGGTTGGTGAACCTCTCCTCTATCTTGAGGCAAGAGATGGTACTATTAGACCTGGTAGTTGCTTCTATACAGCATGATTTAAAAAAGAAAATCAATGAAAGCCTGCCTAGGATCTTATCTTTAAACGCATTTTATTCAAAACTTGAAAATGTCCACTTACATCCCTTTGCTTCTCACTGCCTCATATATGACACCAGCTGTTCGATCTGTGATGGTGGATGAACCTTTTGCTTCAGATAATAGCACTTTAACGATACAAGATTTCTTTCCTTCTGAAACCAGATTCATCGAATACTGATGGATGATCAGCGCATAACTCATACCAGAAGTTTTTTTAACAATTTGTTATTCCATCTTTACTGTTCATACCATTCGGTATAAAAGATGGTTTGGGCTTACACATCTTTACTGATAGTAACTACTCTTGTAACAGAAGCTAAAGACATAACTGTTTACCTCCTTTACAAAAAAATGCCACAAAATTGTTTACCTTCAATATCCTTTGATGTTACTACCCGAACGTTAAAGGTCTCATCGCAACTCACCTTATCATCAGCGAGGGAAGAAACTTCTGGGGGCTTTAGAAACGGATTGTGATTTCCAAACTGGGAGACAAAAAGGTGTAAATATTTAGCATTCAATTGCTGTATTGCTCATTGCTCTCATCAAGACTTGCTCTATCGTTGAATCACTACAGGTTCTAGATCACCTGAATTTGTCACTGTGTTAGATCGTTGGATAGCTGATGTTTTAGCTGATGTTTGATGTGATCAATTTTTTTTTATCGCATAGTGTACTCAAAAATTTGAGATAGTGTTGAAAGTATATGTCTGCATATTTAGCATAATTCACATAACCAGCTGCGTAAAAGAGAGGTAGCTCGGTGTTTGCAAATGAGAACCCCCACCGACTTAGAGGGTGCAGAATTGCAGCATTGCCCGTTTCACTATTGGCAATTTCGGTTCATCCCCCTTACGGTGATGGCAAAAGATTGTAGAATAGTTGAAGTTTGTTAATCAAGAAGAAGTAGGGAAACTTTGGTCAACTTGGACTTTTTTTATGCTGCACAGGAATTTTGTTTTCCAGCGCTCTAAGAAGTTTAATAACTCCAGTCACAAATAATTTGGTGACTGAGCTCGCTTAGATCTTTTAGAATTATCATTCTGACATTACCATATCATTGTGTGACATTTTGTGCTTCGGAAAAGTTTAAATCAGGGAAATTTTTTCGCGAACTTCACTGCAATTGTTGACTTTAGAATGTAAATTCAGGGTCCCCCCCCCCCCCCAAAAAAGCGATTTCGCACCCCTTAAGTGTGGCAAAGAATCCATCCAGAATAAAAGCCCTCAAAAAAGAAAGAAATACCCATTAAAAAAACTGCCTTAAAAATTCCAATGACACAAAGCTGCTCCATGAGCCCCCCCCCCCATTCCCCCCCCCGCCTGTGCACCCCTGTTAATTAGAATTTTTTCTGTCAGAGTTTATTATTTTACTATTATAGAGTGGTTTCTGCGAGGTTTGAGAATTTTTTTTTAAGTTATAGAAATTATTTTCATTTAAATAGAGGATTATTTCGTCCCCCCCCCTTCCCCCCAAAACCCGACGCGCAAAGTGCTGGGACTTTTTACCCCTTCTTGCTGGAAGGGTAAGAAGTAATTTGCAACAGGTTTCACCTTTTTTTTTTGGATGTTTGGGTTTGGCCATTTTTTGACCTAATTTTACTGTACTATGTGGGAACGTCCGCTATCAGTCATGAGAAATGGATGAAGGTCCATTTACGAAAAAAATTATAGTAGCTGATTACAAAATCAATACTTACACACCACGATTCTCCACAGAAAATTTTCCGGTTGCGGGTGAGGAATTCACGTTTGATCTAAAAATTTTTACTGGTGAAAAAAAATCATGTTATAGCCATTTCACGTAAGTTGGATGGCGTTGTAGCGGTAGTCGACTGTACTTCTACTTTACTAAATTTTTCCACATTTAATAAATTTTAAATCCTACTTATTGATTCTGTTTTTTGTACTATAGGATTTCAGAAAGAGTATGTTCAATGTTTTTGAAGATTCATTTCGTTACACATACTAAAATAATTGAAGAATAATACAAAAAAAATATTTATCCTCCCTTTTAGAGATTTAATTATGATAAAAAGAACATTTTTGTTTCTGTTAAGGAAGCAAGAAGTTGTGCATATTATAGGTGCTGCTAACCCTATGTGTAGGCTCAGTTTTTATACTTTCCAGTCTTGAAATACAGGGCTTTTTTTTATATTTTCTTTATATACATATCTTATGATTCACATACTATTGGTAACTTGACTGCCATGGCAAAAAGTGGATGTTTTCATTTTCACAGACATCTGAAATAGCTGCCTCCTGCCCTTTTTTCAGTGAGGGGACCTTTGGAAATCCAGGTGGGAATTCTGTGCAGAATCACAGGGTATGTATGAGATGCCCTGATATGATAATTAGTGTATGCATAAAATTCAAAAGATTTTTTTAAATGTGGCTGTAACAAATATTATTTTAAAGCATGAACTAGTGTTCTTTTTTATGGTATTCTTCTAAAAATTGATAGTATAAGGATTTATACGGTTTATAAGTTTTGGAATATGCAAATTTAGTAAAGTAAATTTAAGCAATTTTTAAATTATGGATAAATCAGGACATAGGATTCTAACATTTATGGCGATAAATACTCAGGAGGAGGTTGAACTAGTCCAAAAGATAGCTATTTTCTCTTTCTTAAAAAAAAAAAAAAAAATCTCCTTCTAACGTAAATCTTGGAAGTAGTCTCCCTTCTATTCAATAATTAGAATTTTAGCTCCTGATATATATGTATATTTATTTATTTTAGTTAAATATGTATGCAAGATGTGCCATTTTGTGTTTTATAACACTTTTAAAAACATAAGGCTTATGTATTTAAAATTTGAGTCAAGTTTTTTCTTAGAATACTTACTACTTATATACATATTCTTTTAAAATGTGCTTTTAATGCATTTAGCAGATTGTTTTGTATACCTTTCATGAGTCAAAATAATTTCTATCTATCTTTGTTTCACTGAAGTAATAGCTAGCTGTAATATGTATGTTGTAATGCAGAGAACTGGTGTCTTTGGTATGTTATATTGCTTTTTTCCCTCTCTCTCTTTTATCTTATTTTATTTAATTTGCAGTTTTTGACTGTAAAGTGAACTAATAAAATCTTAAAAAGACAAGGAAATCTAATAAAATTTGTAGACTCTTTAATAATTTTAAAGCTACTGCTATTTTTCCCTTCCTATTTACAATAAGTATATTGATTTTTCTAAACTGAATAAGGGTTTTCAGTTTGTATTATATGTATGAAAAGGGTACCTCATATAATAAAATAGAAAAAATACCTCATATAGCTTTTTTATGTTATGTTCACTTTGAAGAATCAAATGTAATATGGTTAACCTTGCTTATCTTTTAAATGCATCAAAATTTAAAATGTTCCCTCCCTTCCATATGCATTTTATTTTCAAATAAAGTAAAAGTTGTTATATTGTGATTCTATGCTCTTTGTACACTGTATCCAGTGTTTCTTAAGCTGTTCTTGGGCATAAATATTTGAATTGTTCTGAGTTTTCATTGAAACTTGTTTTGGGCTTACATTTAAAAAACAACTGATCTTTGAATAACATAAGGTCACACATGTTTCATGCATCAAAACTTCTTTCTTTGTAATGATGTAATTAATCCTTAGTTGAAGAATTATTTTTTCACTGTTGTTCATTCTAAAATCTAGTTGGTACAAAAGTAATCTTCAGGTTTACCTTTAATTGTTGATACTGGAGAAAGCTCTCATATCAGGAGCAAAACAGTAGATCATGTACTTTTTTGTTCAATAAGAAAGTTTTCTGTATCAGATGTGACATTGTGATCAAGGGGAAAATATCTTTATATTGATGCTAGATCAATAATTTAATTGCTGTTTGGAGAATTTTTTACCTGCAAAACTAACTCTTGTTCAATAAATTGATTACAGTAGCATACAAATTATATTTTAATCAAAAAATTCAAGTGACCCATTGGGAATAAGGAGTGATAAATTCTAAGGATACTAATTCTAGTTTAAGATTTCCTTATTCATAAATTTCTTTCATCTAATTATAAAAAGATATTGTTTAAATTTGAATGTTTGTAAGAACTGAACTTCTACTTTATTTTAAGAACTTGGCTATTCATCTAAGGTTCCTCTATGGGTCCTTGAAATTGCTTTATTTCAGTAGCCTGTTACAAAGGGCCCTTTAAAGTGCTTAATTATTTTGCACAAGGTGCTTCACTTTTGATTCTTTAAAAGTCCTTAAAAATGAAAAATATGCGTGCTCTCCTTTTTTTTCCTCAATTGTCTCTCTCTTTAATTTCAAAGTCCATTGTTTATTTCCTTTACTAAGATTTGAAAGTTCACACTGCCCATCTTTGTTACGTTTAGAATCCCCCCACCCCACCCAATTTTTTGGAACTGATCGCATATTTTTAATTGCTCAAGAAAACTACTTGTCTTTGTTCTTGTTTTAGTTTGATTGAATAGTTATTTTGATAATTGTACACTTTCCAGCTTTTACTTAGTAGCAGGGCTGCCAATTACTTATTTTGCAGAGTTCCTGAAAACTGAAACTCTGTGAAGTTTTCTATTTTTATTATATTTTGTTATTGGGCAGTTCTCAAAAGGTTTGAGCAAACACAGACTTCAACTTTGAAGCTTCAACACCAAATAACTTTCATTTTAATTAACTCTAAAATTTTTGAGGTAAATTATAATGCTGTATAGAGACAAGAATTGACATAAATTATGGAAAAAAAGCTCTTCAAATGCCCTTAAAAAATATTTTCTTTGCTAAATGGCACAATTTTGGACATACCAAAACGTTAACTGAGCAAATGTACCATTAAAAAAAATTTTTTTTAATTATTTCCATACGTTTCAAAAAAAAAGTAAAGGCATGAATCTTACACTGAATAATTTTTTGTTAATATTTTACACAAATAACAAAAGTAAAGACAGATTATTTACTTTGTAAACGATTTTAGAGATAAGTAAGTTTGAAATTTGTTGCATGTCCAAAAGTTACGATCTTTACAATGCTATTATTTGAGAACTAAGTATATGATGTTTTCGTTTTAAAGGTATTTATCGATCCTCAGAATCAGTTTTTAATTGTTTAAAAGTGTTTTCATAAGCTTTTATGCAGTATCTTAGAAGAAAAATAATTTTTCTTAAACATACATGTGAGATGTCCAAATGGCGTTACGATCTTGACGCCGATAATTCTGTCCGTTTATTTATATTTTTTTTATAATCCACTGTCTTCTAACATCAATAAAAAAGATTATTATGATGTTATCTTTTTTAATCCATTGGTATTTTGCATAATTAATACGTTACACATTGAACAATACATAAATTACAGTAGAAACATGGCTTGTTATGATCGAACGAAAGCCATTTTGCGCGAAAATCGCCAAGCAAACCTCCGTTGGCGACAACACAGTATACGATAAGCTAAAGGTTACCAGAGGGGGATTCCAGTTTGACAAATGTAGTTAATCGTCAGCTGCACCATTTTTGGCGCCTTTATCACCTGCGCTAGCAATTTTTTTTTCCCGCCGCTTTTATTATTTTAGAATTTTTTTTTCTCTTCTTTCTTTTAAACATAATTTAACGATCTCCAAACAGAAATACGAATTTCTTTTTTCAATAATTTTTTTAGACATCGTTTTAATTCTTATGACATTAGAAAAAATATTCATTAAAACTGATGTCACTTTTTACATTCTTTCTTAAAGCATATTTTGTTTATTTTTCCTTTAAAAATATATATGTCGTATTTGTCTCTATTTTTATTCCTTATTTGTCCCAATAAATCAAACTACAAGTATGTATAATTATTTCCATGAAGTTTTTTTCTATCTTTTATCAATTTCTTCAAAATCATTCCAAAACTTTATTATATGTAAAGAGCAGTATGTATAGCCATTCAAGTACTTCATTAATATCCTCTTTATCATTAAATTGCAAAACTCAAAAAGTAGTTAATGAAATTTTCATTGGAAAAGTTAAAAATCAGATTAACAGTTGTCAAAAATGGTGAAACTTACATTATGATGATGTCCAAAATCCGTTACCTACAGGACAACAATGTCCAAAATGTGTTACCTACAGACTGCTAATTTAATTTGCTAATTAACAATTTTTACAAATACCTGCTGTCTTTTTATGTTCATATATTGTGTTCTAGGTAAGCATACTATAGAATAAAAGCAAAATTGGTATCAAATTCGAAAATTTTTGAAATTGCTCAAAGTTAACTTTTTTGTTCCCATCTTTTGAGAACTGCCCTATTTTAAAGTTATTTAAAGTTATAACAACAGATGTATAGATATGGGAATTAAACGAAGTTGTTAAAATTTAGGCTATGACTTAGTTTTATAAATCTTAATTAGTAAAATTGTAAAGTTTTACGCTAGTGTTTTATATTGTTATATCAAAGTACTACAAACAAAAACCTAATGAGTTTTGTTTTTAAATGATTTTTTTACACAGTATTGAAAGGCTATGCAAAATCACAAAATGCTCCTATAGTCCAGTGTAGATGCTTCTCGAATCATTTGTTTCAGGTTGGCAATCCTGCATTTGGCTTAAATTTTGCTTTTATGCACAGTAATATCTTTTATGCTGTTGTCCTAATTTTTTATTTCCTTTTATTAAAAATTATATTTTTTGTGTTTGCCCATCTGTTACTGGGAACCTGGTGTAAATCCCGACACCACACAAAGTAGGAAAATAGTATGTGGGGCAAAGTAGTATATGAGGCAGTGAGAAGCAAAGGGATGTAAGTGGCCAAACTAAAAATTTGGTGATAACCAGTACACACGTAGTAGGTGAACCTCTCCTTTGTCTTGGGGTAAGAGATGGTACTAGTAGCCCTGGTAGTTGATGCTATACAGCATGATTCAGGGAAAAAGTTCAATGAAAGCCTACGTAGGATGTTATCTTTAAACTTTTTTCACTCAAAACTTGAAAATGTACACTTACATCGCTTTGCTTCTCACTGCCTCATATGATGTTGCAAGAACCCTTGAAACATCTCAGTTGGAGAAACAAGTAGGTTGCTTTGAAATGCTTTGTTTTGATTTCCATTTTGGAATGGTAACCCTGTGAATAGAGCTCTGGTTTTCATAGAAAGTTTAAAATATTCTTTTGTTTACTGAATGGTTTAATTGATTCAAAATGAATCCTCACATATCAAGGAAATTGCAATTTAAAAAGCTAAAATAAAAACTATGCATTTTAAGTTTATTTCTATGAGTAGTTTTCCTTAATGATAAAACATGATGAAAATAATAATTATATATATATGTATTATATATATATATTATATATATATATATATACACACACACATCGAGGATGATTCAAGAAATGTGGACAAAATGACATGGAAAATCAGCCATACAATTAGGATTGCACTAATTGCATAGGAACAGAAAATCGCCAACAGTATATTGGCGTTCAGCATACACGCAAAGGCAGACACTGGCGGATGCACGACCCATCACATACTCATCACATGAAGAGAATTTTACCAAACATTTTCATTTTTAAGGCAAATCTGGTGTTGAAATTTGTGGCCTTCAGCTGTCATACACCCGTCACCGCAGCAATGCAATGATATGATTGCAATAATGATCCGAGTTGACAAGATTCCAAAGATTGCTGAGGGTTTTTTTTTTTGCGACGCATGTATGAAAGCTGCAGGACGAATTTTTCAACAACCGCTTTGTCTTCTTTAAAAACAGAAATATTGTGCAAAGTCGTCTATGTGTAATAAGGATGTGATTTGTTGTGCTTCCATCTGTGTTTGACTTTGTGTGTATGTAATGCACCAGTATTGTTTGCAACCCTCTGTTCCTATGCAATTTTTTATCCTTGTATGACTGATTGGCGTTGTTTAAGGATCCCTTCATAAAATGCTATGTAATTCCTTTTGCTTTTGTGTTGTACAGTTTAGCTAATGCTACTTTCATTTTTTAAACAAAATGCCAATTTTCATACCTGTTTCTTTTAATTAAGCTTTATTTTCAGTGTTCTATATCTAATTTCTCTATCATTATTTGATTTTGAAAAGTATTCTACTAAGAAACTTGACCAAATGATCTTGCGAAAAAGAAGTCTCAGGGTTTTTATTTACTTTTAAGTATTGTTGTGTTTTCTTCCTTTGAAAAACATAATTTTAAAGTAGTTTTCTTTCTTACATACATGTTCTGCTATTTTGCTGCTATCATAATAAATATTAACATTAAGAAAATCATGCAATACTCTGTCAGCCTTACTATTCTATGAATATTTGTAAATGTTTTGTTATTAATAATATTATATTAGTGTGGGAATTCTCATAAAAATATTTCATAAAGCTATTTTTGCAATTTATAAATACCATGTTAATACATTTTTTACTAAAACGTAGCTGTTTCATAAAAAAAATTTGTGACATTCAAATGATGTTTGCATTATTCTGGTGTGCCTTTATGGAAAAATCAATCCTTTTATATTTCTACTTTTTTTTTTTTTTTTTTTTTTTTTTGTTTCAATGTATGAGAATTTATAATAACTTTCCTATGAAGCTCTTTTAATCTGTGTTGATTTTAAGTATACTTATGAACAAAAACAACGTATTCACCATTCAAGTTGCTACTTATTTTACTTTTTTAAAAATTCATATTTTTGCTGCTGTTTTTATGAATTTTAATGTAAAATTCTTTCTGCAATAAAATGAAGTTGAAAATTTAGCACAATGTCTACCAGTTTTTTTTTTTTTTTTTGCTGGGCAGTTTTTTTTTTTTTTTTAAATTTTAGTACAGTAAAACCTGTAAAGTTGACCACCTGTCTAGGTTGACCGCCTTTGTCAGGTATGTAATTTTTCCAATATCATATATATCAACTTCTATAAGTTGACCACCTGTCTAAGTTGAGCACTAAAGTATGGCACCGCATGTGGTCAACTTACACGTTTCACTGTAACTTCTCTTCAATAGTTTAGGGTTTTTTTCTCTATCGGTTCTACTTATAATGAATGGTGATACATTTTCAGGAACTAAGAAAATATCTATACATTTTTATTGAAAGTTTATTTTTACATATATGCTTTCATATATTTTCTGATGTATATTGCTCGTAAGATATTTGTTTTATGTTATGTTACAGATTTTTAAATAAAATACTATAAATACCTTTGTAGATAGTTTGTTTGGTTTTCTAATGTGTTTATGCCTGAAATATATTTTCCATTCTTAGCGAGACTGAAATTAACTTGTTGTAAACTCTCTTAGGCACTTTTTTTATTGCCACAAAGCAACTTGGGTCAGTATGTGACTAACTTCCAAGGATAAGACTTTTCTTAGGGTGACCTAGAAACTTTTATTATTGAATTTCATTTTTTTCAAGGCCTTGAAATTCCTGGAAAATTAGATATGCAAAGACATCTGGAAACTCCTTTATTTTCTTATTCCTTCAGGCGAAGCATGTGGCAGAGCTCTTACAAGAAGGGGGGGGGGGTTGCACACGTGAAAGAAGACTAAAAACCGTTCTGGCGAAAATACAATTCTGCCAGTTTAGGCCAAAGTGGCATAAATGGATATGTTTTATTTTCAGAAAAATAATTAAAGTGTAACTTCGATTTAACGATTTCCTAAATTTAATGATACATTTCACTGGTCGTTATTTGACTGCATTGTCGATGCTCCCCGTTTTAACGATATTCTTGATTTAACGATCGATTTTTTCAGTCCTTTAACGGTCGTTAAATCGAAGTTAAACTTTCTTTAACATGCTTTTCAATTAAATATGCTAATTTTAAAAATTTTAAGTATCAAGTTATTGGGCAATTAGAGACAGCGTGCGCTAATTGTCTTAATTGTGCCAAAATGGAATCTCAGCGCCACCCTGCTCCAAAAGTATCATTTTCGAGCAAAATTGCTCTCAACTACTCCAAATAGCCCGAAAAGAATGGCACCCTTCGAAAGTAACCAACACGCCATCTGGCAAGAGAATCTAAATAGGAAATGATGGCGATTGTCCATTGTTCTGTGCGTTAAATTTTTAATCAAAGGGAAAAAAAGTCATTCGTGTATTTTAACTTATTGAATGAAAATGAAAAGCTCTCAAGCTGCTATATTTGTAGAGACTCGTTTAACCGTTCATCTTCCTGATAAATCTGCAAAAAGCATCATAAGAAAACTTCTCTTCTCACTCATACTACTTACGATCATCTTAGCAGGGGTCGAAGTAATCCTATATTTTCAAGAAAAGCATCAAAATCGTCCTATATTTTTGAAAAATGTCGTATATTTCCGTTTTTTGTTGTTGTTGAACCAGGAGGACATTAATTCTACAAATTTTGGTGCATGGTACACTAAAGGAAAAGATGATTTTACCGCTTTTTGCCATTTTTGCTACTGTTCAGTGCTCATAAGCAATAGTGGATTTTCGCAATTGAGGCAGCATGCTAAAACATTCAAGCATAAAGAAGACTCTGAGAAACGTCAAGAGGATCCTTCTCAAACTCTGTTTGTTCTTAACACAAGTGTTAAAGGGTTCAGTTTAAACATAAAATCAAATAACTGTGGAAATCATGAGTGAGGAAGAAAAAATAAAAATTTTCTTTGTTCAAATTTTGTTTAATTATTTCGTCTATAAAGTACACTGTTTTTTTCGAAAATTATTCTTTCAACTACAGGAAAGTCATTTTAGATGTAAGGAATAGTTTTATTTGAGGTTTTTTTTTAAAACAAAATCATATTGATAAGAATAAATAAATAACATATGATATGTATTTATTTTTTCATAGCAAAAATATTCATATAATGTGTCTTATATTTGTCCTATATTTTTTGCGGAAAATGTCCTATGTGTGACAAGTTAGTCACTTCCACCCCTGTCCTAGTCATCCAAAGGTGACAATGTAAGATACGAAAATATTTTGCAACGTAAACCACTCGGGAAACTGACCCTGAGTAATATATACAGTGAAACCTCAATAAGTAGTTCACCGGTTAAGTGGTTACTTCGTTTAAGTGGTCGTTTTTCTTTGGTCCCGAAAAGGTCTCATTCACAGTAATGTAAAATGATCCTCTTTTACTGGTCACCAAATTTAATTTTACCCGGTTAACTAGTCACTCAAAAATTGTTTTCTAAAATTCCTTTTCCTTATAGGAACTTAGAAAATAGTGTCGGACTTAGTTGAAAGGCTGTTTGATAGTCATTTTTCCTTGAAATCTCGATCCTCTGTTCTGGTCGTTCAAAGCATACTTCTTGCTGTGACTCTGCCGAGTGCCAAGAGTATGAATCAAACTTCTTTCAGCAGGACAAAATCTAATACTTGGGGAAAGTTAGTCAGTATTTAACATCCGTTCAAGGAACTACAAACACAGAATTTAAAGCTTGATGCATGTTAGAAGAGATCATTCTTTTCCGTAAGCAACAACCCCCCCCTTTTTAATATTTCTACTAATTTATAGAAATTGATTACAGAAGCTATTGTTTTTCTCACAGAATTCTACTGCTATTCATGAATATTTGTAAGGCTTTTTTTTTTTATCTTCCTTAATTTCACACTCCGCATAGGTAGTCACTCCGCATAAGTGGTCAAAAATTTTTGGTACCTTGAGTGACGACTTAACGAGGTTTTACTGTATTGCTAAATTACAACGATCTGCTATGATACAAGCATGTTCTAGCTTCATTTTTAAAGGAAACTTGGTATTTATCGGGACGAAAACAAATAGATCAATCAGTACAAATAATAATAGGCAATCCTCCTGTGCAGAAATAAACACCTACAGTATCGTCCGTTTTTCAGCAGTTGAGACTTGGCCACGCCCCCAACACGTGGTATCGGAAGATTCTATATGCGTCTTTTGGGGATGAGGCTTCAGACCAACACTGAGAAAGGCTGCCAGTTGGCCATCGTTATCGCGCTGGAAGAAGACGAGTGTTCTATAATTTTCTAAGCAATCACCTTGTACCTTCTCTCTCGAAAAAAGGTGTGCTACAAAGACAATTGTTAGACTTAAAAGTATTTTAAGATTTGCAGTGTATTTCTATACGTTTCGGGTTAATTTATCATTGATTTTGCAAAGGAAATCCTAAACTTTCTGTTTTTCACACTAACTAAACATTTTCTGCAAACACAGTGAACTTGGAACGAAAATGTTTCATTCTATTATGCTGAAACTTTCAGAACTCAAACGTGGGTTTTTCACGCATTTTCTATAATTATAAATCTCTGAACTTTGCGATTTTTGTGTCGAGAAAGAGCAGTAAATTTAGATTTTAAATCAATAGCCGGGTACGGTTTTCCCAAATTTTGAATTGTGTCACTTCCCTTGACGGGGTACGATATGAATCTTTGTTAAAAACATACATGATCAGAAAAAAAATTGTGACTTAGCGCTATCCAGTTGGAGGGGGAGCTGATCTTTTCCCTTAAAATAATTGGTAGTGCGATTTTGGTGACTTAGAGCAAACCTAAGGAGCCGTTCACAAAGTCACTTTTTATAACGCACAGAAAATTATTATATGTTTCTAAACATTAACATTCATGCAATACTTAGAAAAATAATCTTGATTTTAATAGTCAATTGCATTAATATAGTTCAGATTGATTTCTTATTGTTTTCCCATTTACTCTTATTTCTCACATGTAAATCCTTTTCCTTTCTGGAACAATTGGCCAGCCCCCGCCTTTGGTTGAACCAGTTCTTTTTTTTTGGGGGGGGGGGCATCTTTTGTTCGAATAATGTTTTCAGCATTTTAAAAAATAACTGCTTCTGTAGATCTACTGACTGTATATCCACTCTGTATGATCTGAAATTACGTACAATTCATACAGATGCATCAAAGACCCAGCCCTTAAGAGTTGCTGAGCTGAGTCACCTCCCACCCCCCTAAAGAAAAGAGAGAGGGAGATAGAGGTTGCGTTCGACGAAACTCACCGGTCGACCGGTAAGTTACTGGTAACTAACCGAAGCGTTCTATGATCAACGGGTTACCACAGCGGTTACCATTCTAAGCAGTTGATTGGTTGATTGGAGCACGTGATCATTAGCTGTCACGTGATTAACTAACCGGTCGTTCCCTATCCTTAATAGAAATGTTTCATTCAGAAAACAAAATACCTTAATTTTTTTTTTTTGTAAATACAATATTTATAGTTCAGAAATTTTCAGTTTAAAAGGTAAAGATTCCTCGTAGACGACAATTACGTGAAGCTAGAAACGAAAGGAAAGAACACAAAGACATTTTCTCAAATTTAAATGCCCGCCAAAAGTTAGGGTGTCTCAATTGCAAGCGGTAGCGATCACCCCCGCGCAAAATTTAACTCTGCTTTCAGGAAGGCGTTCCGAAGTGTCTTCTCCTCATGAATGCACAATAACAAAGGGAAGAAGATAGCAGACAATAATAGATCAAAGTTAAAGATAGAAAAGATATGAAATGATTGTAGTAAAGAGTCAAAGAATGAACGTGCAACAAATACCAATACTACAAATCAAAATATAAAACGAAAACCAATAAACCTACAGCTTATGAATAAATAATACATTAAGAATAACCAAATCCTTACAAACCAAGCACAAAATATCAAAACAAGGCAAGAATATCACTAAAAACAATTAGAAAAGTATTGATTCAATGCTTGCTTACTACCGTAGCAGAACATTGTAGCAGACAAACTGGTTTCGTTTTTATCCTAATTATAGGTCCTTATTATTATATTCTTATTATTAAATCCTTTTTATTGGTACATGTATTAATTTCCATTTGCACCAAAGAGTTATTTGCACACGCACATAAACAGAATGAAAGTTTGTATTTGTAAATCGCGCTTTGCCTTTACAGTTCATATTTACTCTTCTTTACGATTATTCATGACTGTTTAACGTTTTAAAAGTGAAAAATACTAATTTAAAAGGACGTTGCTACTACTCCTCGAAAATAAGCAGCTATGATTGGCTAACGTAGTCTACTCCAGTAGAGACTACTTATAGGCAAAATAATCGCTCATTTTGGCGAAAAACTTCTAATTCTACAGGAAATAAATTACATGACGAATTATACAGTTGAGTAATATTGTCGGTTGCCATTTTTTTCTTGCGTGCAGAGAAATACGCTCGGAATCAATGTTACAAAAGCTTTGAGGCTTTGTCGTAAACGAAAGCAATTTAAATGTTTCCTTTTTGATTATTCTTTAAGAAATGCTGATGTGTATGAGAATTTTGTGGGATCCTTATTGCGATGAGGACTTCCCTTGAATTTGCTTTTTGAGCAATCACGATTGCTTATTGTTCTCACTTGACAGTCCTTGATGTTCCGGTTCCTTTTTCAGTTTGGACCAGCAGGGCTGCAGCACCACCGTACACCGGCGGCGGCGCGGCTGGTCCTGAGCACTGTCCCCGGAATCCACTTTTGCTGGGCGGTGGCGTCCATGTCCTACACACGCATGCTCATACACATTCGCCTACACGCGCACGCCTTTACACACATACACACGCCTACGTGCACACACGTAAACCTACACACACACAACTATACATACGTAACCAGCCAGGAGGAGAGACATGCTTGGGGGGGGGGAGTCATTTCTAGAAACAGTAACTCTAACCAGTAGAGTCTTGTCGCAACTCGTGATTGCGAAAAACATAATTTGAATTCAAAGTTTCGGAATTCAAATTAGAGTTTTTTTGTTTTTTTTTTCCTTTTTTCGTGTGTGTGGGGGAGGGGGGGGGGGAGAATGCACTAGTACTAGAGTTTTCATGGGTTTTCGAACTAGTATTATAGAGTCCCTACGGAGATTTTTAGAGGGCGGAAATGGTTAAGAGGAATGTATTGGAAAGGAGATCTCTTAATACTCTAATGGAGACTTTTGGGGAATGTTTTTCTTTTTATAATATAGCTTGAGTTCTTGAGTATTAAATGTCCTCCTTCACAGGGGTACCCACCTAGGGGGAGGATCATGGCGTTTTTAGGGGGATTCATTTAAGGGTATTTTTTTCATTCGGGGGGACTCTTGCTCGGGTGTTTTTTGCGATATTGAGAGGAGATGCGCCCTTGCCCATCGGGGATGAGCACCCCTGTCATTCAAATGAATCTTTTCAGGGACTACTGTCCTTAATTTGATGCGTCGCTTGAACAGGACCGTTGACGTTATTTATTAGGAAGAAATATACGCGGAGAGAGAGAGTTCATGGTGCACAGGCTGCTTTAATTAGGTTTTTAAGGGGGTTGTTTTAAGTGATATGTTTATCCTCATTTTAGAGGGACTCTCTTTATGGGGGGGGGGAGTACTCCGGTCATAGACGCTCATATGGGTGGCAAGTGAGGGCTCAAGCCCTCCCCCCTTAGAAATCACAGAGGCGTCACCCTAAGGGCAAGGGCGCACCCGTCTCAATATTGAGCTCCTTCCCCCGAATGAGAAAAATACCCCTCCCTATAAATATTTTAATGGCGCAGTATGCGCCATGACCCCCCCCCCCCCCCATCCCAGGTGGGCTCCCTCGGAAATCAGAACTTCGTTGATTTTAGTATTTTTTCTTCGCAAAAATGTATTAACATTTCTCTAGCTACTAATGAATAAGTTATTAAAAATATCAAATTTTAATAACTCTAATCTGTACAGAAATCGGTTTCCCACGGGGAAAATATATCCTGCTACACCAAATATCTGGTCCCCCTCTTCTCAAAATGTTGCATATGGGCGCCCATTTTCCGGGATCAATATGATATATCAAGGGGTTAAATGGAGTTAGGACATCGCTCATGAGAAATATTTTGGCACTCTTTTGATACTATTAAATTGTTTCTTCATTCCAAGATAGTCGCTTTTGGAGATCGGGAGGTGTCGACTGCCCCCCCCCCCCCCGTTATAAAAAATATTTTGGACTAATGTCAACTATACTATATCTTAATGAACATTGGCAAGGTCGATGCTATTCCAAAACTGTTGACTTTTTTTGTTCAGCATCATTTTTAGTATTTCTTCAGGAAAGAAATCCGACACTGCCTCTGTTTCGGTTTCTGACTTTGTATGCATATCGCGCGTCAGCATTACGTTAACGTCATATGTTCCTAAGCATGAATCTTGCTTTGTAACCGTGTTTCTGATCTACACACAGTCAGCACAGCTTATTTGGACGATATAGTTATGAATCCCCTACTGTATATATGCACAATGGGAGAGGGGAGCATGAGTGTCCTCGGTTCCAGGGCTGGATCTGCGTACCTGCAGACCCCGCGTTGCGGGGGGCCCAATGTCCCAAGGAATTGGGGAAAAAATAAAAAAAATAAATAAATAAAAAACTACACAAAGACTTAATTACGTCACAAACATACTACTAGGGGAATGGCCCTACAGATTTTCGGCACAAAATTTATAGATCTGGTCCTGCTCAGTTTAAAGTAAAATAAAAAACAGAGCCCCTTCAAGAAAAAAATTGGGCCTACCAATACAGGGCCGCCAGAGATTGAGTTTTCCTTCAAAATCTTATAGTTTTTTCAATCGGAGACTACCTTTTTTTAAGACCAAACTATTCAAATAACGAGCCTGAACCTCCCTCCCCACGACCATATGGCTTATTGTGGCAATTGTCCCTGATAAAAAAAAAGTACTTTATGCTGATAACTAATACGAATACGACTACCAGCCAGCAGGGGCGGATACAGAAAAATCATTTGGAGGGGGTACGGAAAATTGAATAGCCCCCCCCCCCCCCGCGTCACCTTTGATGTTTCATAACAAAGCTTTAATGACTTTATTTTTAAAAGTGCATGTTTTTTATTTCTCCTTTAGATCGAGGAATCTACTTCGAAGTACATGAATATTAAGCACTAATGTACTTTTAATGTAGACCGAAAACATGTGAAATACATGAACCGAAAACATCTTTAACGTTTCAAGCCATTTAAATACTAAACCCAATATAATGTCACCGAGATGCTAGACAATGAGCAGTTTTACTCAGGAACATTGCCGTTAAGGTTATAACAAAAGGGCAAAGTTATGAAATAAACCCATACCTCACTTGAAGTTTTTTAAATTAATTTATAAAGAAAATCATAACATATAAGTTTTACTGAAGAATTCAGAAACTATTTTTATGTGAATTTCAAAACAATTGCTGATTTGTTCTTGAAACCATGATACAGTTGAGATAACATAGTGATAGTACTACATGCCGTTTCCATTAAAAATCATGGTTTTTCCAAGAAACTACCAAATGATTTCTTTCATTTTGCATTTTTTATAAGCTGAAAAAGAATCGAAAATAGGTTCCTGGATCAAAATGACTCTTTTAGGTGCGCCTACAAATTTAAAAAAATAAATAAATAAAATTAAAAAAAAATCAAAATAATTATTGATTCCATCAAAGAAGAATTAGTGGACGAATCGCGATAATACGGTCCCTTGAATTCGAAACTAGTGAGTTAAATGTATTCTGCAACTCTGAGCCTCTGACTCCAGTAATACTTCCTTAGCAAGCAAATATGCTGTGTGTGTTATGTGTTCTTTTTAATTAACTACGTAAAAAGTGCAAAAGAAAAGTCAATTAAAAAGTAATAACTAAAATAGTGAAATTAATTCATCCTTTGGGGGGGGGGGGGCGCAACTCCCAGCCAGTCTAGCATAGATTAGGGTTGGGGACAAAACCTCTCCTGAAACGTTGGTCCAAAAAAAAAAAAAAACTCAAAACCATTTATTCCTAGCAAGAAAAAAAGTGCGATTTTTCTGTTCATGTGTTAGGAACAACTGCCTTAGCGCATTACAGAAGTGGGAAAAGCAGATTCTGTAGGTCGAATTTGGAGTTTAGGTTAGGGTAGGAAGGGGGGGGGGAGCGCCAAGAATAATCTTTTCACTGATTAATCGGTAAAATAAATTTAAGTGATCGATATGCTAATTAATGGACGTATCTCAACTCCACATCAAGGAAAATTGATATTCCGTTGAGATTCTTGAGTCATTAGATACAAAATTAATCAAAAAATTTATTTTCCTTTTTCTTCCCATAATAGGAGGAAACAAACATTAAATATGTATACTCAAACCCCAAATAATGAGGGAATTAACAAAATATTTATAAACGGATAAAAATTTTGTTTTAAATATTTATTTAGCGAGACTTATTTTCGTCGTCATGGTTACAAATCGTCTGCATTCAAGGCTTATCTCAAATAGTTTTTGCATAAAAGGTTTTTTTTTGTGTAAAATCAAATATTTTCTGGAAAAACATCTAAAAATACTTAATTCTGGTAAGGATAAAAGTATAACATTATACGTTGTAAGTTTAATCTTTATGAAAAGTGCATGAGTGCAATTTGGTCATATCTTTATTACTTCATCCTAATTACTAGTTTTTTTTTTTAAGAATATGCCTCCTTTTACCTAACCTAGAAAATCACTGGTCATGATATGATGAGTGTGAATTTGTCCTCTACTTCCATTCTATACATAGAAACAAGAAACTCAACGAGTAGGGTCCTATCGCAATTTGAGATTTCGAAAAACATAATTTGAAATCAAGACGTCAAAATTCAAATGAATGCCAGGGCCTTTTTTTTTCAACTTACAACAATTTATAAGTTTTGAAGTAAAATTGTGAAATCAAAGTTTGTGTGTGGTCTTTGTATTAATGTGGGGTCTCTTGACTAGAATGTGCTACGCTGCAAATGCTTGAAAAAAAAAAAAAAAAAAAAGACAGAATCTTTAAAAAGAGAGGAAAGAAACAAAATTTTGAAATCTAAGAAATCATGGCTAAAACTAAAACAAGTGAAAATGTGTGAGGGCTATCAGCTAAAAACAGATAAATAATTATAAATCATGTATTAATTTGAAAAAGAAAGGCATATCCTCTCTAATATGCACACTTGAAGGATCCATGAGCAGTGCATGTCTGAGACAATTTCTTTTACTCATCATTTGTCCTAACATAACTGAACCAGCACTTATTTGCAATATTAGCAACCAAATGATTAAAATGTTTTTTTTTCCACAACACTTCTAAGATTTATATGAAATGGCTAGATGTAGCTGTTAAAAAATATCGTAGCTAATTTGAGAGGTTGCAGAAAATTTATAACAATCTGGTAGAAAACATTAAATATACAGACACAAGAGATTTGATACAAGAACTTTATTTATAGCTTCCAAAAATATACACATAGTAGGTACCAATTCAAATGATCAAATCTTTATTTCTTCATGAATGAAACAGAAATATATGTTTAACAAATTGGATTTGATCAAGGGAAATGGAGCAAGCCTCCAAACAATATGGTAAAAACCTTTTAAAAATTAACCAATTCCTCTTAAATGAATTGTTATGAGGCATGTTATGTCTTCAGATACTTCCACCCTTTTTTGATGACAAGCAGACAAATTACACAGAATAATTTCAATATTTTGCCCCAATGTCTCGTTAGTTCTACCATTATCCTGCTTCACACTGTTCCTTCAATGTTCTACGTAGGATGCCTTTAAAGATGTCTTAACAAGCTTCTAGGCAAATATCTAGAAAAAGGAGGATCCAAGCTTTAAATCTTCAAGAATATGCTCCTACTTAGTCTTCCATTGAGCTTAAAAATTTACTTTCTGAATTTTCATTTAAACTATTTTACAAAAATTATGGGTGCTATTAACAAAGATGGGGTAAGAGATATTAAGACATGAAAGAAACAGGTGATCTAAAGAAGCTCCAAACATCTCTATACGGAGTAAAATTGCATAACACTTTTTCATCAGGGGTGTGTAAAGAGGTGTCAGAAGGTATAAAAATTACTTAACAAATACACCGTAAAAATTAATTTAGGTTAGCTATGCCAATCACTGTGAATTCAAGAGATCAATGAGCCTGAGCTGTTATCTTTCGCTAACAGTTCAGTTAGCAAAAGCTAACACAGTTAGCTTTTGCTCCTCAGATGTGTAGACAAAATACTACATAGTACAGTTAACTCTCAATCACTGTACTCAAAGTCCTGAAAAAACCGGCTGTAACCTTTGAGTTACGGGAAGCAACCACAGCCCTTCTCAAGAGTTAGGGACCCAATGAAATCTATGAGATAAAAAAATATTAGAATTAGAGTCAACTGCATAACACAAATCAATGAATAATAAAAAGTTAGAACATAAGAAAAAAATTCATGTACACTTGTTATTTGATGGTTTTAAAGTTGAATAATTTCCTCCTTGATTACTTATTACAGATTAAAACTCATGAAATATCACACACATTCATACTTCTGTTGAATCAGTTATTACTCTTCAGGCTCCGACTAAATTGAAAAGCATAAGCAGAGGAAATGACAGCAAATGAAGCCAAATCTCTCTACTATGTGCCATTTAGTCAGGAATTTTCAGTTTTTGCATCTGCACATGCGAAATACTTCTTAGACTGAGGGGAAAAAAACAACTTAATTTAAAACTTAAAAACACAAATATTGCCATGTATCATAATCATAATGGAATAATACACAATGCATTGTTTTTTCTCCTTTTTCAAATATCAAATTGCAGTTGGTTCTGTTTAACGACATTCTGTTGAATGACTTTTCATAGTCCCAGATACTCCACTGCAATTTTAGAAGCATTCTATTTAAGTACGATTTTTTTGTGGTCCCCTGAAAATCGTTAGATAGAGTCAACTGTATTATATTTCTCATCTATTTCTAATTTAATCATTTATTCAATAGTTTTAATAGGTTAACAAGCTGTTTTTAATAGCTTACTCTGCTTAACTTTTTTTGAACACAAATCAATAAACAATCACAAGTTAGAATACATGGGAAAAAGTTCATGTAGGCTTGTGTCATTTATCAACTTTTAAAAATACTACTAAGATAATAAGTAAAAATACTACTTTATCTACTTTAAAAATACTACATACAACTAAAGTTGTATGATTTTCTACTTGATTACCTCTTACAGATGAAAACCCTTGAAACATCATACAGATCCATACTTCTGTTGATTCAGTTGTTACTCTTCAGGTTCAGGCTAAACTGAAAAGTACAAGCAGAGGAAATGACCGACAGTAAATGAAGCCAAATCTCTCTACCATGTACCATTCAGTAAGGAATTCAGTTTCTGAAGCTGCACGCCCAAAATACTTCTTCAACTATGGGGGGAAAAAACAACTTAATTTAAATCTTAAATGCAACAATTTTACAATGCATCACAATGGAATAGTATGCAATGCATGAGTTTTCACTGTTTTCATAAACAAATTATTATATTTCTGTTGTCTATTACACCACGTTTCTACTTACTCAGATGAACAATATAGAATAGCATCCAAAAGGAGAACAATTATAATAAATTAATATGAATTTCTGCCTTCTGTGCATAGAAAAAAAATCAAGAATACCAAATATCAAGCGGGGATATGCTTTGCACACAATGCATTTTAACCTGGAGTGCTCACAGACATAGAAGATAAACACGCCAGTTGTGATCAGTGCTTCAGCAGTAGCCACTTCAAGGTTAATGCTTGAGAAAATAGGATTCCAGGTCTCCCAATGGAGTCAAAAGTGCATCAAACATCATTTACACCTCAATAGCGAAATATTAAATACATTGTAACATTTTACCCGCATCAAATCATATTATCGACATGCAAGGTCGAGCGAAACAATTTTGTAATAGATTAACTAGGTCAGCGGTTCCCAACCTTTTTCTCTTTGCGAACCCCTTGGAACAGGCAAAAAAGTTCGCGAACCCCCTGATGTTGAAATTAGTAACATGTAAGAAACAATAAAAAAACAGCATGTTTGCTTTCCATTTTTTGCAGCATTTGATTGCAATAAACAAAAATATAATTGTAAAATATCATTAAGTGCAAACATTAATAAAAAGTTAAAACTACATCTACAAGAAAAATTATAAACAAGAAGTTTTATAAACCAACTATTTTTTTTTAAGCATACTTTAAATTGGGGAAAAAATCCTTAATGCGATATTTGTGGCTGTTTGACGGAACAAAGAAACTGAAAGTTTGGTTCAATGTCTGAGAGTTTGAGTCTTAAATCAGGCTCTGCATTCAATCTGCTTCGGTATTTATTTTTGAGATAAGTATAGGAGGAAAATCCTTTCTTGCACAGATATGTTGTACAAAATGGTAATAAAATTCGAATTGCTTTTTTGGACAAAACGGTATAGTCATTTCTTACACTGAGCCAGAAGTCAATTAACGAGAGCTCTTTAAATGTAGTTTTCAATGAATTATCACAGGATAACTCGATGAGCATTTCCTTTTCAGGTAATGTCAGGGTGTTCTCTAAGCATGGATTTCCTTCAAAAGGATTGCGTATCCAGTTGTTTGAGAGAGGGACGTTACGCCTATTAGGAAAATACTCGTCAAAAGTTAGTTCAAGATGTTGCAGATGTTCACATACATTTCTTTTAACGCTTTCATCAAGTTTCATTGAGTTTTCTCATAAAAAAACTGCTAAGAGAAGTGAAACAAGAAAACTCGCCCATTTCCAGGCATTGGATCCAGAAATTCAATTTTTTTACCATAGCTTCAATTTTATATACAACGAAAATATTAACAACTGCACCTTGCAAAGATAGATTTAATTCATTTAATTTTGAAAAGATGTCAGCTAAATATGCAAGCCTTTGCATCCAAAGAGGATCGAATATGCAAGTGGACAAGTGAAATGGATGATCAACAAAAAATGCTTGGACTTCTGACTTCAATTCAAATAAGCGTGTCAAAGTTTTGCCACGGGAAAACCATCTAACTTCTGTGTGAAGAAGTAAAGTAACATGAAGGCTTCCCAATTCCTCACAAAGCGCGTGAAATAGACGGCAGTTTGTGGGACGTGATTTTATGAAATTTACAATTTTTACCGCATCATTCAAAGTAGCGGATAATTCTGCGGGAATACGCTTACATGCTAATGCTTGTCTATGAATGCAGCAATGAGTCCATTCAATTTTCTCGTTGATCTTCTTTACTCGCACCACAAAGCCAACAAATTTTCCTGTCATTGATTTTGCACCATCCATGCACACACCCACACACAAAGACCAATCTATTCCATTTTCTTCAAAGTAACTGTTGACCAGTTCGAAAATTACTTCTCCAGTTGTGTTGGTTTTCAAAGGTTTTGCAAATAGTACATCTTCTTTAATTGTGTCGTTAAAAATATACCTAACATAGACAAGTAATATTGCAGCGTTTGCTACATCAGTCGACTCATCAAGCTGGATCGCAAAATTATTCTCTTTTATTCTATTCACAAGTTTTTTCTCCACATTACTTGCCAAATCAGTAGTTCTGCGTGATACTGTGTTGTTTGATAGCGGAACTAGGTCAATTTTTTTTGCTGACTTTTCTCCCAGTATACACTTAGCAATATCTTTAGCACACGGTCCAATTAAATTTTCTGCAATTGTATGTGGCTGTGCAGATCTTGCAATTCTATAACTGACTCGATATGAAGCTTCAATAGGCCATTTTACTATCTTCGTTGGATTCTAACAGGAACGTAGAGACGCTACACTTTTTATTATATTCCAATTTTCTTTTAAAATATTCGATAGGTTTGTCCTTGTGTGTCGGATGCTTTGTTTGGAGGTGTCTTCTCAGAAGTGACGGTTTCAAACTGCTGTTCGCTAGAACTTCGTTGCAGAGAAGACAAAGCGGTCTAGGTTCAGACTCTTCTCCAGTAAAATAAAAGCCCATTTGTAAATAGTCACTGTCATATTTTCACTTTTTTCCTTTTTTCTCCCCTAGTTCACTTTTCTGTTTAGTCGGGGGAGGCGGCAGTTCATTACATCTATCTATTTCAATATCCTGTGTTGATTCGAAAGTTACTGCTGATGTTGAGGGTTGATCGATTGACTGCTTGTCCATTTGTCGCTCAACCAAACTACCAGTTTTCAACCATCAATCCATAACAGCAGAAAGTTATTAAATCATAAAAATTACCAACACGATTATAACTTCACAAACAGAGTAGCACGATCACGTAGCAAAACCAATTGCAATCAAAATCACTTGTTTTCAAGCATCTCTAAAGTATCTCTAAATACGTCTGTTAACAACTATTTCCCCAGAACTATGAGCATGCTGATGTTATATATTTTTGAAAACGAACAGATGGGTAAAATCCAGTGATAAATTTTAAGTTTGGAGCCTTTTGCTGTCATATCTGCTATTCGGTGACTGAATTCGACGGAAATTCCCGAGTTATATTTCAACCAGATTAGAAATAATACCCTTATGATGCAGTGTTTGAGAATTCTTTATTTTTTTCGACATATGTATAATATGTATATTGTTTGATTGACTCCACGCGATTGCGCCTTTTTAAGGTCATTGTGATCCCCGCCACAGCTTAATACCATGTTTCTGCATGGCGCCTCGCAATAAAGAAGGAAGGATATCTCTTTTTGTTGTCTATCGAAAAAAAAAATGTGAAAATTTCTTTTTAACCAAGATTATAAAACCGCTGAAAGATTTTTTTTTTTTTTTTTTTTTGAGCTTAATACAAGAGTCTGGTGCGTTTTCAAATTAAAAAAAATTTTTTAGAACTATGTGTGCAAATTGAATATTTTATAATTTTTTACCAAACTAGGAAAAATCTGCCATTGCACCGAAATTTTCGCGAACCTCCTTCCTGCACCTCAGGAACCCCTGGGGGTTCGCGAACCACCGGTTGGGAACCTCTGAACTAGGTGCATCAATTTTTAAATAAATATTTTGATTCTTTAAGAATTGAAGTTTTCAATACTGTTTTTTGGGCACTTATCTAGTTCTTTTGTGAAACATAAATTAAACTTAATTATTAAAATTTGCCTTATCAAATTATCCTTGGGTACTTTTCGTTCGTTCATGCGCGTCAAACCATTGCAGTCGCCTAACGTCATAGTTGCCATAAACTCCAGGTCAAAATCACTAACGATTTAGCTGTTATTTACATCTACTCGAGAAGATGCTGTCCATATTCAGATAAAAGTAGCCTCACAAATACTGGCCCAGTAATGCATTGCCATGAAAAGAAAAAAGCCAGGAATATAATTCAAACATTACAGTGCAACAAGAATAACACACAGTAAAAGAGCTGTAAAACACAATTGAAAAGATAATACATGAAGCAATTTGGCATTAAGTATAAAATAATTACCTATTGCTATTTTAATTGCCTGTTGAGCTGTAGGAGCTCTTAGTACAAAAAATGTCAGTCAATGCAATAAATGTATTATCAAACAGAAAGCTACATTAATGTTGATGAAAAATACACCAAATCGAGGTCTCAAAAACAATAGATATCTTCTTTGGTGACTAAATACGGTTCATAAAACCAATCATCGGCAAACTTAGAGTCATTAATGAATTGCGACACATTTTGAGTAGTGTATTTATTTATAACCTTATAAAACAGCTAATACATTCAACGTAGTATTATTTTTTAAAGAGGAAGCAACTTGTAAGATAATTAGATTATATTTCTTATATGTCAGTTCGGTGTACTGGTCAACACACAAAACTTATACTCACTTATACATTTCCTTTCATTTTTGTTTTCTTTCCTTTTTTTGGCACTCTCGTCCGCCAAAAACATTGGTGTATTTTAATTTGTAATACACCAATTCGACATTTCCATGTTTTTAATGTGTCGAATATGAACATCACTCGTCAATTTAGCAGAATCTTGCACATCAAAATGCACAAAATTCTCTTCTTCCGTAATTTGTCTTGTAAGCTTTCAAATGAGGAAAACTTCGCCCCTACTTCAATAGTCATTCCTCTATAATTACAATAATTAGATCATTAAAATACTATCCATATAGGAAAGTATGCCGAAAAAGCAACACGTCGGTCAATGCAGGAACGATCCTGGGTCCATGGTTACCATATTGGCGACTTCATCTATTTCAAGGCGAGTTCTTATCAACATGACGAACATGATGCCAAAAAAAAAGTGCGATACCATAAGCAATACAGTTGCAGTTTATTTTTCCTTTTTGGAAACACTTCTTGAAGGAGTATGTTCTTTCCGATTTTAAGTGTACTTTTTTTCATGTATTTGGTATTTTCAAGAATGGTAAACATCATTAAATGCAAATTAGTTTAAGAAAATAAACTGGTTCGTTCTGTATTCTAGAGTTATATATTTTGAATTATAATAAAACAAACTAAATGACGTTACAGTTTTTCCGCATTTTTTATGAAATTCCATTTGCACCAAAAAAATCTTTCCTAAATCAGAGATGCTCCTCTTCCCCCTCAAGAACAATGATGTCCCCTCCCATCAAATGCATCCCCAAAATGAGATACCCTAAAAACGACAAAGACAACTTTTAGCAAACCCTCCTCTCCCTAAAAATTTCAATCATGCTGTCTGCTCTGAAGTCCCACTCGTTGCACTTTATTTATCTAATTATTTAGAAGCTAGACAGCTTCACATAGATAGAGGACTGCGTGCCAAGCGCTTTGCCTCCGGACACACACAGGAAAGATTTACAACACTAGAGAAGGAAATAACACTCAAGGCACAGGCGGGAATCGAACCCACGATCTTCAGCTTGGAAGACGAAGCTTCTACTACAGAGCTACGGAGGCCCCCTCGTTGTACTAACTACCTTAATTTTGATAACATATCACTCAAGGGGGATCGTGGCATGAACCGTACCATAGAAATTTTAGGCAGTATCCTGGGTGCTGCTCCCAATTGAGGAGAGGGGACAACTACGAAACACATAGATGCAGAGGGGTACCTACCGTGGGGAGGTCATGCCGCACTGCACCATCGAAATTGTTATGGGGGGGGGGGGATTTCGAGTGGTATTTTCCCTGTTGGAGTCTTATTTTGGAGGGGGTGCACCCTTGCTCTTAAGGGGAGGGGGAAATCCCTAGATGCAGTAATTTTGCAAACTTTTTCTGCAAAATAATAGTTGTAACATTTTTCATTAGAAATGGTTCATTAAAAATTTTAATATTTTCTCTCTTTTCTTTTTTTGTAACATAGATACAGCATACGCAACTTTCAAGAGAAACAATATTAACTTTTGTGTCAAAATGAACTGTATATCGCTTTTCCAACCCCATGCCGTTATGCATAAGCTTTGGAAAAAGCAGCAATAATTAGTTGGATACTGTGGCAATAAATATTGAGAGTTCAGAGATTGGTAATAAAATGATATGTATGACTTATTAAGAACGTCGGTAAATAGCAAAAGTAGTACTTCCTTGCAAATGAAGAAATTCACAGGACATCAGTGGACGCCCAAAAACAGAAGCACAATCTTTTAGATATTGGGCTCTGGGAGGGGGGGGGGAGCACTTTCATTGAGTCTCAAGCAATTCTCACTAATCCTTGAGTGCTTATGAAAATACGAAGATTGCTAATGAGCCACAAGTAAGTCCGTCGTCATTTAGGGGGTTCGGGGCATGGGCGCGCATAAGCAAAATTTTAAGGGGGGAGGTGGTCAGATATTTTTTTCATGGTTTAGTAAGATATTTTCCGCATAGAAACCGATTTCAGTACAGATTAGAGTTATTAAAATTTGAAATTTTAATAATTTATTCATTAATGGCTGGAGAAATGTTTTTACTTTCTTGCTAGAAAAAAAGTACTAAAAGCAAGGAAGTTCTAATTTCCAAGGTGGGGCTTGAGCCCCCACTTGCCCCCCCCCCCCTCCATGTGGATGAAAGGGAGAAAGGTCGAAAGTCCCCCTTGCTTTGGAAAAATAATGCTTTTTATTAGTTATAAGTGGATAGCGGGCGTGTTTTTCGTTGTTTTCCCCAAGTCAATTCCCATTGAGTGCACACACCCCTCCCTCCATGTCAAATTTAGAAATGAAGGACCGCAGAAAAATATTTCCGATTGTGCTGCCCCCTAATAGAGAATATGTTAGAATCCCCCCCCCCCCTTCCACTTCAAAGAAAACGCAAACCTACCTGGACTTAAAGGCTACCCACCGATCTGTTACGTTAAACTATTATTTATTAATTGATTGCAGCGAAAAGGCAAGGAGCAAGTTACCACTTCATTAAGTTATTTACTTAGCCCAATTTATATAATATGTGCATATAAGTATACAAAGGGCAAAAGTATGTTCAAACTGACAAACTAAAAAAATTCCTCTCCTCTCCTACTCCATGATTAACAGACATTAAATTAACGTGACTAGGGGCGCAACCCCCTCCCCTTCCCCGTTTAAAAATTCCCTACTCTTGATTTTCTCCTGCAATAGAAACTGAGTATTTTCCGCATCGTTCCCTTGTTTTTTTTTTTTTTTTTGAAATGACGAGCCTGTCAGGTGCTTGTACACTCAAAACAGCCTTCATTTAAAAAAAAAAAAAAAAAAAATCAAAACTATGACTTTTTAGTAATTAAAAAAAAAACATTTAATACAGAAAAATGTTCATATAGCAAACGGATTAAGGAGAAAAAAAAACGATAACACTTGTTTAAAATAGAAAAGAATTTTCCAAGTAATGTGTTTCATGAAAAGAATTTTCCAAGTAATGTGTTTCATATGATACATGATAGAATTCTGAATAGATTAAAATTTGACAAACTCTTAATAAAACTCTATGTGAAACATAAAGTTAAATAACAATTCTTAATAAAACTATTTAATATATAAAGCAGAATAACTTTCTTGTAAATATACAGGCGTCTCTCGTATTCATTCCGTGTAGTATCGAAATCGTGTTATACGAGACTTTTTTAAACTTATTAACATATTTTTTACACTAATTAATCATGTTACATAGTAAAAATCATGTCAATATGTATCGTGTTGTATCGAAACCGTGTTATACGAGACTTAGAAATAATGTAAATCAAAGCAAGTCTATCGTGTTATATCGAAACCAAGTTTCATGAAAAACAAAGTAAAACCTCATTAGAGTTATCAAACATTAACAGAATGTATTAAACAAAAAAGAAATGTCTTCTTTATTAAAGATAACTTTCGTGTTATATCAAAACCATGAAGTATTAAATTGAAGTTTCGTACTGTGTAATATCGAAACCGTGTTGTGCAAGTACCGTGTTATACGAGGGACGAATGTACTACAGTAAATTTGTTAAAATCAAACGTCAATTACATTGATTGTATTATAAATTAAAACCTGCTAAGTGTGAAGCATATGCAAAATATAATGTTGTGGTTTTATTTTAATTTAGAAGCAAAATTACCCACTTATAATTGTTATGTGTGTTGTTTAAATGCTAACACTGAAAAACACAATTACAGCATATAACCAAATCCAGAATAAAACATTCTTAAAAATTGGATGGTATGATAAATTGAGGAATGTCTTCACATGCTTTTCAGCACTTATTCAACATGGTGCGAATATTTTTAATGCTCTTGCTCAAATGTTCTTGACATTGAAATATGAATATAGCTTAAAATTACTCCTCTGTTAATTTGAAAGGATGATCTTTTTAAAATCCCCACGGAAAACACATATCTAATGACTATCATGCTAAACTTGTTACCAAACAACTATATTATTTTTACCATTATCTACTAATATAGTGCTTTTGTAGAAAACAATTAAAGTACAAGAAAAATATATTTGACCCAAAGAAAGACAATCATTTTCTCTTTTAACTATAGCTTTGAAATTTAATATTTAAATACATAATTGAAAAAACTATGTATGTCATTGCTTTGACAGGTGTTTTGAAACATATCAATAACATAAAGCATATATACCACTACTATTATGCACTTAAGTTTTGCTGATACCTTTTACTTAAAATGCAATGTTGTGATTTAATGCTCATTTCTTTTGATTCCCCTCACTAGAATACTTTGCTTAATTTTACTTTCCTCATACCCCTAATTTCTTACACCATAAAATTACAGATAGTGATCTCCAAGTTTTAATGCCAGCATGCCAAAGTTTTGTAAATGTTTTCCTTTTGACATTTATGAAACTTTTGCACCAGGAAAAACTATAGAGTACTGAGCTAACTACAGGAATAACTTAGAGAAGCATATTCATTTTTGGTATGATAACAGCAAGAATTTGTTTTAAAATAGAATAATACACAGATTTTTTTTAAGCCGGCTGTGTTACAATTCTAAGCAAAATAATTGTACCAGAAATAAAACATATCTGTGACCAAGTAAAAATGTTCAAACCAAACTTTTTATCTCGAGGAAAATTAGCCTAAAAAATGTTAGCATTTATAAAGAGGGTTTTAGTCATAAATTAAGTGACAACACCCTTTTATATTAATTCTGTAAATGCTTTTTATTACATCAGACACAAGAATCATATAAAGTAACTGTCATGCAAAGTCTAAATTCAACTAGTGTCGTGCTTAAGTTTTCATGAAATCATCCATCTTCTCGCTATTCAGGATCAAACAATTGCCATCTTGGTAAACTAACATGGAGGAACCCTTCTGAAAAATATACAATAAGCAAAAAATATTCATAATTCACAATACAAATTGAACATTCAACTTTGGGCACATTGAAATAATTATTTTTATACTTATCCCACAGAAAGTTTGTGCATCAGATGAACTTAATACTGATTTCTGGCCGCAAAGCATAGACCCACCATTTCAAAGATTCTAATGGTTGTTCTTGTTCATTGAAAGGTCCAGTTAAAGCATTATTACCAGCAAAATTAAGACTTTGCAGCAGACTTTAATAAAGTAACTGTCATGCAAAGTCTAAATTCAACTAGTGTCGTGCTTTAAGTTTCCATGAAATCATCCATCTTCTCGCTCTTCAGGATCAAACAATTGACATCTTGGTAAACTAACATGGAGGAACCCTTCTGAAAAATATACAATAAGCGAAAAATGTATTCATAATACAAATAGAACAGTAAACTTTGGGCACACTGAAATAAAGCATTTTTATACACATGTCCGCAGGAATTTTGTGCATCAGATGAACTTGGAACTGATGACTGACCAGTGAAAAACCCACAATCTCAAAGATTTCAATCATTGCTCTAACAATGACTGCTCACTGAAAGGTGAACTTATACTTCAGGTTCTATTGACAAATGTACCAGGTGCCCTACTAATTTAATAGAATAGTGTTTCATGCTTAAATAATTTAGCTCTTAGCAAACTACAAAAATCTTTCATTTGTTGCTAGACAAAGTTAAAGTTCAATAGAGATTAAAAATCTGGCATATGATTTTAAGTAATGAATTAAACAGCTAAATAGTTTCAATTATGTAGGATTAGGAAATAAGTATTTTACTCATGATAAACACCTATTTGTTACACATCTATGATGCTGGATAAGAATAATACCTAAAATGCATGAATTTTGACAGTAAATTAAACAGCATACTGATTTTTGACACCAAGAATATGAAAATTAATAAATGTTCATTTTTGGCACACCCAGGAAGGCTAATAGGGAGAATATTCAACAAGAAGAAAAGATATGATTATTGAAGGGAAGGGGACTTAACAGGAAGAACCTTTACAGAGTTAATTTTTGAAGGAAATATTTTGCCGGGAAATTGAACAGTTAAAGGGCTATTCCACGGAAAACGGTAATTTTTTCTCACATGTGACGCTTCGTATATTTCATAAAAAATAATAATTAAAAAGGATAATGAACAAAATTTTGTTGCTTAAGACATCACAAATGCATGTGTTACTTCTTTAGCCAAAACTTTCTTCTAAAATTATTTCTTTTTTATGAAATACAGAAACCGTCACGTGCGGGACCATATAACCATTTTCAATGGAATAGGCGTAGACATATTTTTTTTCTTTCAATGGTTTAAATAATTATTTCTAAACTTAAGAGATATGTTTCCTTTACATTGGAACCATAGCTTTCAAAATCTGCAATTTGTTTCGTCATTGCTGTATTAATAGAGCAAAAATATTAGCTTATCCACAAGCAAGTTACCAGAGGTTGACTTTAGATGTCCTGCACGTGACGCATGTAAATTTTAATTTAAATAACAAAATTGTTTCAGAAGTATCTTTGTATCAAATTTAAAGATAAAAATTGCTTACCCCAGTTTCATTTAAATATTAAGAGATATGACGAAATGTTAATGAAATTTAAGCGTATTTTTGTCCCACATGTGACGGAGGAATGGCCCTAAATGGTTTCAACTATGCAACAGGAAAAGAAAATAAATGTCAGAATGAAGTCATTTGATGCTCAACTACACAGGAGACAGAATCCTTACTTAAGACTTGATATCTGAAAGAAAGTTAATTTTGGTAGAAAATTAAATTTGCTGATAAATATTCCTAATTGTTCAAGGAACAAAAATGCTTTACAGTACAATTTTCAATAGCGTTCATTAAAAACACATCTTTGCACGCTAATGGCTAACAGGAGGAATCTGTCCTTAAGAATAGATGACAGGAATAAATTTAATTCTGGCAATAATTAAATTAATTATACATCAAAATGGATTTACTAAATGAAAGAAATTAAACAATTTACTCACGATAACAGATTTCTAGTTGACGCAGATCTATGCACGCTAAAGGCTGACAGGAACAATTCTGACAAAAGTCAACACATCTGAGAAAAATGATTGTTAATTAATGATGATAATTAAGCAACTCAGTAGCTTTTTTAATTATGCAAGGAAAAGGAAACATCTAAATGTTTCACAAAGGATTTAAACGTTTAATGATGTGAATACATGCACGCTTACAGGAAGAATCCTCAAGGACGTCTTAAAGAAATATACGTTAATTTAGGCGGGAAATTAAAAGAAGCCTAATAGTTTCGATTATTCAAGGGGGAGGGGGGGAAGCAAAAATCTCAAGCACACGAGAAACGTTTATTTAATGCACACCTATGCAAGCTAACGTCTAACAACAATTTCCCATATTATATTAGTTATCTGAAAGACGTCTAATTATGGCATAATATAAATTTTGTTCGGATAGAAAGTACAGGTGCACAGAACGATAATCTAGAAAAAAAACCTAAGGCCTAGCCATAATAAATCTTAATACATGCTTTTAATTTCATGACCGTTGTACTGTCCAATTACAGATTGCATAGAATTTTCAAACGTCCAGATCAACGAATCTATGTGAATAAGGGGGAAAAGTAAAAATTTGATGCGCGTATTCCGCTCATTTGAATGAGACTCTGCTTCTGAAAAAGCTGACATCGGTAAAAAATAATAAATTTATCCATTTCCGGCTGTAAAACGGTGTTTGTCATTCCATACAATCCGTGGTCAGACAGTAAGCGTAAATAAAGGAACATGCTCTTTTTCAAAATAAAAAAAACAAAAAGATACAACTTAATATAGTCACATCCAAGAAAATGTTTTACTTACTTTCATGCATATTTAATTGCAAAAATCTCATCATAATAAATACATTAACACATTACTCATTACTACATTCTTCAAGCCATTTTTTAAACCACGCACCACGAGGTACAGGAAGAATCCTTGTCGCCAAGTCTGAGAATGATATCATTTAGCGCCAAAATATAGGGTTGCCTCCCGTTTATCTGTCAGGATCGTTCCTGCATTGACCGATTTTCAAAAAGCACGAGGCGCAGTAGTTTCTCGCTGGAATAAACAACGCAAACGTGATCGCCAAATATCGAGGACGTCTGAAACCACGCTAAAAGTTACTACAAAGGTTGCTAGAAAAATCGAGGAGTAGCAGACACTTCCAATTTAAAAATATTATTAATGTGAAGAAATTCTTCCTATGCCATTTTTAACTGTGACCAAGTTTAGTGCTCGTTCTGTCTTTATCCACATCTTTGATGTGAATAATTAGAATTTTTCAGTGATCACTAAAGTTGCCAAAACAGCTAGAAGCAAAACAATCTAGCAACTTAGTTCTAAATTAGTGGAAGGATTTTGTTGTTTTTTACGGTGTTGTTTTTTAAGTGTATGTGTGGTGATGATTTTGTGTTGATTGTGGTAGGTGAAAGGAACAACTTGTTAAAATTTTGCTACGTACAAGTCAAAATTTTTATTGCGCAATGTACATTTCATGCCATGATTTGAAATGTTATTTGTAATTCGTCTTGCATGTCTACGAAATTGATAATCCAGACCTTTACATCACATCTTTGTAGAACTTTCCTTATTGTTTTAGTTTTGCTTTGCACATCACCTTATTTTATTAGAAGAAATGAGTGCCGTTTTATTTTAAGTTATTTTTCTGCAATTCTAAATTTGGGTCTTATATCTTGCTCTTCCTATCAGGGTGTGCTTACGCTTTTGAAGTTTAGTTTTCGTTAACGTTTCCTTTTAAATGTGATGATGAAAGCTTTTTTTTTTCGTGAAAACTGGAGTCTGTACAGTCAAATTTTATTAGGGTTGGCTGAAAATGATGTCTGTAATGCTATAAATTGAATGTTATATTGCGTGTCAGACTACAATAATAAATGCCTGATGTTGCCTCCCATAACATTGTTTTCTGATGGTGTTTAAAATGAATAAAGTAATGTGGCTAATCACAGGGGTGCCCGTCCCCAGGCAAGGACTACTCATTTGACCATCCTAGGCCCTGGCCTAGGGGGCAAGTTGAAAGCAGCGCATATCACGGAGGGAAAAAAATAATACATCACTTGTTAAAAAAAAAATCTGGAATGCAGTGTCCTAGTATATGGAGTAGAAAATTTCAATTAGAATCAATAGTAACCTGTTTGCTGAGTAGAAAAATAGCTATTCGAGGGAGGGAGGGGCGTAATGTTTAAGTCAAAAGTCCCGTTTTTGGTTGAAGCAGATAATTTTAAATATCTTTTATTTGAACAATAATTTCTTCAAAATAAAGTCAAAGTAAAAAACTTACTGGAGGTATATCATACACAGGAAAATGAGAAAAAGCCACGTTGTAGAAAATTTTCAGCTGCAAAACTTGATTATGAAATAATGCATGCTGTGTGTAACTGAGTATGATATTATAACAAACCAAAACAAATAACATTACTGAAAAAAATTTTTGAAAGTGTTTCATATTTAGAAAAATTCAGAGCTATTGAAATTTCTGAAAAAAATTTAACTTGTATCAAAACTTTTGAAGTATCACATTTTTGTAACTGATTTGTTTCATAAATTGTAATTTTAAATTAATCTGTTAAAAGGATTTGTTTGATGCCATGTAATTTACAATGCAACAGAAAGCAAAAAACAGTGGCCACATTTAGAGATGTACCGAATGAAGATAATACTTTTTTATTTTGGGAAATGTAAATGCGTCTCCCATTTAACACTATAAATTTATCAACATTAAATACTATGGATTACACTAAGGATTTGTTTGATGCCATGTAATTTACAATGCAATACAAAGCAAAAAACAGTGGCCACATTTAGAGATGCACTAAATAAAGATAATACTTTTCTATTTTTGGGGGAGGGGGAATTTAAATGCATCTCCCATTTAACACTATAAATGTATCAATATTAAATACTATAATTATTAGTTTAAATTAAATAAAGCGTGAAATGAATCATTCCAAAAGCAAAAATAATAGTAATAATAAAATAGTAAATGTCTAATATGGTTTATGTTTGTTTGAAATTTTACATTAAATGGATAACTAACTACTTTCCTGATGAATGATTTAATAAAATTGTAATCGTGGTGACATGTTACATCATAAATAAAGAATCATGCATGAATTTACCTTATGTACAAATACAAACCTAAATTGCTTAAATTATCGTTACAAATTACAATTTATTCAAGCGACTTTCTGCTATCTTAGCCTCTTCAGTAACTGATAAGTAATTTTATCATTAAAATCGAAGAATAAAATTCAAACATTGTCAGATATTTTATTTTTTTGTCCTTGAATGCAAATAATTATTAAACTTAATTAATATGATTCATTTTAATTAGGTTGAACTTAAACTATTTCGTATGGTGTAAAACTGGTTTCGAACTTGTGTTAGAGGGTTGCAGCTAATGAACCCAAAGGCTTAATGGCAGGCAGCAAACATAACAATAACCATAACCAAAATACTTTTTAGGGAGGAGATACTGGACATCATAATCAATATATATCACAAATAGAAGACGAAAGATATTTTTCCGAAAAATATGCCATGTGTTTAATGGAACAAAGTAGATTGTCAGCTTGCAACCATCGAAAACAATATCCACCTCAAACTCTGTCCTGCTGAATTTCAACAAATTCACGTAATGCATTTGAATTTTGGAAGTTTGCCTTATAGTCCATAAAATATAGTATTCATTAGTAGACAGCTATTGTAACCAAAATTGATTTTCTCAAAAACTTTCTCTTGAAGTATCTTCTTAGAAATTGAAATACTGCAGATGTCAAACATTTTCATTTTTAAACTGCATGTTTGTTAATGTTAAATAGTAATGAATTGACTATAGATTAATTACTACTAAACACAATGAAGTAATTTTTCCTGGTTACTGTGTCATATTTATACGAGTTTGAAATAATAAGGTTAAAAATATTATTTTAAAAAAAATTTAAATGCTGCAATTTTTAAATTTAACATTAACAAAAAATTTTTTAGTGTGTTGCTTTTTTGTTTTGGTATTTGCTTTGTGTTTCAACCATTAAAATGATTATTTTTAGTTGGAGGAAACAACCCTATTACTAGACAGAACCTCTTGTTTTAGGGGCATCGTTGCTTAATAGGGATTCATGTTTCAAGTGGTTCTTGTCTAAGATGACCATTTAATTTTCCCCTCAGAACAGGATATTTACCAATTTTGGGTATCTACACAGGCATATTTAAAAAAGGGGAAAAAAAAAAATGATTTGATTTGAATACACACATTGAGGTCTTTAGCTGTTCTCAGTGGAGAAGCTTTATACCTCCAATAATCCACAACATTATTCCAAATTTCGAAGTGACTTTGTTTTGATTTGATTTATGATAACACACATTGAGGTATATAACTATTCTCATCAGAGAAGCTTTTACCTCTAATAATCCACAATCTTTTTCCATATTTTATTTCCAGGACAATACACATGAAAGATATACATTACATAGGAAGGAAAGAACACCCAGGGCTAAAAGTGGAAATCGAACCCGTGCCTCTTTGCTTACAAAGCAGTTGGCGAAACCACACAGCCACCGAGGCCCCTAAAGTGGCTTTTTATGTAGTTTGTGACAGAAGAAAACAAAACGCATAAAAGAGAAGAATTTATGCAATTTTTTAACGCACAAATTTGCTTGAGTACATTTGGTCTGATTTTAAATAAAGAAGAAAATCTTGACAGAATTTCATGCAATTTACTTTTAAATTCGTAGGTGGTGTGGGGCACTTGTAACAGCTTACCAGAAGAAGCAGTAATAAGTAAGGGTAAATAGCTTTAACGTGGCCATTGATCTTCATTGGGGACTAATAATCCGAATGAAACCGACCTAGCTGGGCGCTGTTCCTGGTCGTCACAATAGTATTTGCATATGAAATCAGCATTGCATGAAGAACAGCGATTTACAACCATGTTTTTCCGCTTGCCCAGAAATTAGTCAGAAGCAAAAATATCCTTTCTATGAGTGCATTAGCTCCCGGGCAAATATGAAATATACTAAAGGATGCATGATTTAGTTTATTGATATGAAAATGCTTAAACAGCTCCATTCAGTGACTTTTCATTGAAGTATTCAGTGTTTTGTTCTGTCAATTATGTGCAGGGACAACCGGACAGAATGTCTGAAAATGAGACGGTGCTGTTCAAAATGGGACAAATAATTATCATGCCATTGTTGGTCTCAACATTTAGAACACAGTTTCTAATGATGACTGTTTCTAAAAAAATAAAAAAAATAAGTGACTTTAAACAATTGATAAAAAAGGTGAAATGAAGGGACACAGAGTTTGCTCTCCATTCGATCTCTCTATAGCCTTTATTGTTTGTTTTGTGAATTCCCCGGAAAAAGTGACTATGTTTTAGAATGCAGGTTTGAGGTAAATGTACAATAAACAGATATGATATGGTGTAAAAATTCCTTTGGTGGAGCTGAGCCAGTCTGAAATATTCTGGAAGAGGGGGAAGGGGTAGCCACAGCTTCTCCAGCTCCCATGATTCCTATTCCCTTACATAAAACCACTTTCTTTTGAGAAAATTCAAGGGCCTCCAATTTCATACACCAACTAGTTTTTGATTGTGCGACAGCCCTGTTACTCTCTTTCAGTGGATGTCTGAAGTCAGGTGGTTGTCTACTCCCTCATATAGTTCTACCCCCATAACTGAAGCTCTGTGCATGCCAATCCATTTTCCTTAATATGATTCCTTTCTTTGTTTCAAGTCTCGATATTTCGTTCCCCAGCTTTGTTAATGGCACCCCTTATTTCTGTTACTAAAGCAGTAGGAGTTGTATCTAAAGACGTAACATGCCTCATAAAAATTCATTTACATCAGGGGCGGCAAATAGGGGGGTCAAGAGGGGGCGGTCGCACCCCCAAATTTTTTGAGCAGAATGATAGAAAATGGGTGAATTCAATTTATGTAAGTCAGAAATCAACTTTCATTAAAGGGAATCTCGCTGGTTCTTAGCAACTATTTGATGAAACTCAACACATTCTCAGACTAGAAAAAATGTTTTTCGTTATTTGGATGATGACTTTATTTTCGGCTTTTTTAGAACATAGAAAACTGATAGAGAACAATGGTTAATTTTAACTAAAGAAGACATTCCCTCAGGCTAAATATTTCACACTTGTGTGCCCAGTGTAACGATGGTATGTCCAATGTGAGAGGCTCGTGAAAAGTGGTGTGACTGCAGGTTTTCACAAGAAAATTCTTTGATATTTTACATTCCCTTTTACGCTTATTTTTTAAGTGTATATTTATTTTATGAGTGTTCATCGCTTTCTTCTGCTAGAAACACGTTTCAGCTGCTCAATACATTATAATGCTTTCATAGAAACTTCTTAAAAATGCATGCGATTATTGAATAAAGAAAAGACATCAACCAAATACCTTTTATGGGGATCTATAATTATGCAATCGCGGAGTGACACATGATAATCTTCAAGCGTTAAAACTATAAAAACATTTATCTATAACTTTAAAGCAGTGATTTGACGACTGGAAGAATTATTGCAAAACGATTCTTTCAATGGTGAAAAAGCTCATGCCCTTTAGCATGTATGACTTTGTTTGAATTTTTATCCAATTTGTTTGCATCGGGAAAGGGTTTTTGAAAAATGCTTTACTCTATCAAAATCTATATCTTCAATCCGCTAACTCGACTATTCAAACCGCAGTTCAATCTACAATTGATATGTGCACCATACTACCGCAGTTCAATCTACAATTGAAACTGAAAATAGATTTTTTATAGATGTATATTTCAACCAATCGCAAAATTTTTCAAAAAAATTCTTCCTCTGAGCCAATTTTAAAAAAGGCGCAAAAAAAAAAAAAAAAAAAAAAAAAAAAAAAAAACACATGATGATGTGAAGTCAAACATTGATTTTTGAATATTTTGCATGAAGTAATAGATTCAGTTTCGAATGAAATTAACACAAGATTTGATGATAATTATTTTTCTGTATGGTTGGCTGGGATTATGGTTATTTGGATTATATTTTGAAAACGAAAAATAAAATGTTTCAACTGTGAGAAAAAATTTTAGCATTAGGCGAAAAAATTACAAGCAATATACTGGCAGAATGGTTTTCACATCCAGAGAATGCAGTTTCGTCCTTGTTATGGACTCATCAGTCTGGAATAGTGAATAAAAGAGCTGGAGGCAGATGATATCTCATTTAAGCTGAGAGCGCCGACATGACTAGATTATTCAATCATGAAAAGTTTAAGCCCCTCACAGTTTTTGAAGTAGCCTGGGTGATTTTGAAGAGTAAGATATAAAAAGTGTTTTCATACATAACTTTGTGTTACTTCAATTATTTTTTAACTATTGCAATCAGCTCAGCTAGTAGAGAAAGATTTTTTTTATGTCTCAGGAGGTTAGAGAAATATTTTGGAAGCACAAGGGGGGGGGGGGGGGGGAACCTTTTCCATTTAGCTGAACTGGCAAAACAGCACGACATTGGGCACATATAGATTAGTAACACGATTCCCTGCTCTTCCGAATTCCAAAAATCATGCATTATAACTTTTCCAAAAGGAATAAAAACTTTAGTAGCGAGATGTTTTGTATGATAACTTTTTAGTCAATGAATCAAAATTTTAATTGTTTCTAAACATTAATTTTATTCATGTTAAACCAATTTTATGACAACTTCTTGTTAGCTAATGTGTGTTTGGTTTCGCTTTGGGGTTATACATATTTAAGAAACTCGACCCCCCCAAATGAAATAGTGAAATGCCGCACCTGATTTACATGAAACGTTTTTTTTTTAGACTTTTTTCTAGATCCATATTTTCTCATTCTTTCTGATGCTGTTTTCCCCACTTTGATAACATTCATAAGTCAACAACTGTTCAAGGCTTTTCTCAAATCAAATCTAACCCAACAGTTGACACTAAAAAGACACAAGCTATTATACAGCTTGAGAATTTTGTATTTTCCAGGGAGGAGGTTCTATTTCATTTGAAAAAGATTAAAGCAACTAAAGCTCCGGGACCAGATAATATTTATCCAAAAATTTTAGTTGAATGTGCAGAGGAATTAGTGGATGTTATTTGAAATATTTTCAATGCTTCTTTTAAATCTGGGACAGTGCCAGAGGGCTGAAAGTTGGCTAACATAATGCCGCTCTTCAAGAAAGGGTCTAAAGGTAATGCAGGGAATTATAGACCTTTGAGTCCGACTTCAGTGATTTGTAAGATTTTCGAAACTTTGTTCAAAATTAAGATCATGAATTTCTTAGAGAGTAATAGTCTGTTGACTAATTTTCAGCATGGGTTCAGGAAAAATAAATCATGTGCTACTAATTTATTGCATTTCTCCGACAAGGTTACCTAAGCTTTAGATAACAAAAAGTGTGTGGATATTGTTTATATTGATTTTCAAAAAACTTTTGACAAGGTACCGCATGTTGCTCTTCTCAGCAAACTAGCTGATATAGGAGTAAGAGGAAAACTTTACTTTGGACTAAAAATTGGCTCACTGGAAGGAAGCAAAGAGTAGTTGTGAGGGGGAAATCATTCTAAATGGAGTGATTTTTTAAGCGGGGTTCCTCGGGGATCAGTTTTAGGGCCTCTTTTGTTTATTATTTTTATGAATGAAATCAATGAAAATATTTCTGGAAGCATGAATTGTTTTGCTGATGATGTAAAAGTTATAAGGATTGTCAAAAATGAAGAACAAGTAAAAGCTTCAAGACGATTTAGATCATATTACTAAGTGGGCGGATAAATGAGGTATGGTAGTTAATGTGTTGGGAAATGTCAAGTGCTACAATTAGGTCATGGAAATAAGCATACAAGTTATAGTTTACAGGGTTCAGTCATTAGTCAGGCAGAAAATTTTATGGTTCTGGGTATCTTAATAAATCAGGACTTCAAGTTTAGTCAACAGTGCAGCATTGCAAGTAACAAAGCCAACAGAATGCTTGAGTTTATCAATAGATCTATTTCAAACAAATCGAAGAAGTTTCTTCTGCCTTTATATAGGAGTTTAGTAAGACCTCATTTGAAGTATGCTGTTCAGTTTTGGTCGCCTTATCTGAAGAAAGATATTTCTGTTTTGGGAAGGGTTCAAAGAATGGTAACTAGAGTAGTAAGGGGACTTTCAGATTTAGATTATGATACCAGACTTAATAGGCTAAATATGTATATCCTGGAGCAAAGGAGAGTCAGAGCGGACGTGATTCTTTTATTTAAATTTATCAAAATGAAAGATGTTGATGGTTTAAATATTTGCATGGAAAGCAGGATGAGGAGTCATTGTTTTAAGCTATTTAAATATCAGGCTAACTTGGTAATCAGGAAAAACTACTACTTTAGTAGGGTGGTGGGCACTTGGAACAGCTTACCGGAATAGGCGGTAATGAGCAGGGGGGTGGATAGCTTTTAGAGGGCCATTGATCTTCATTGGAGACTGGTAATTGACTAGGACCAGCCTAGCTGGGCCCAGAGCCTGTTGCTGGTTGTCACATTTGTATTTATAAATTAACATTTTTGCTTACATATCCTCTCAAATAGGAGTCTCGTCAAACTTTTTGTCAAAGGATTTCAATGCCTGTCGCCTATGTTAATTTTTCAACTGTCGCTGTTTTTGAAGCCAAAGACTGTACTATTTATTCTTTCTTGGTTGTCAAAATATCGCCATTAACCCATTCCATGACCAGCCCGAAACCCCTTACGCGCATGCCGCAGATAACGAATGGAGTTGCTTTTTGCTACGTTGTAACAGCACTTTTCTCCCGATTTTGCTATCAGGATTTTAATGTTGTTTTTGCTGTTGAGCTTGCATTCGAAAATCGCTTCGCTTTATTAATTTTTAGGTACTAGATTAAGTATTGCAATAAAATACGAGGTTGCTAATATGTGCTAAAATATTCATTAAATTTAGACATCAAATAACGGGAAAATAATAAACAATAGAGGATAGGACGAAAAGCAATTATTTTTATAACACTAATTATTTTATTGATTTATTTTTCTTTTTGCTTTTATCTCAGTATATCATTTTTTTTTCCTTTTTATACACTTAAGAAATCAAAGCTGTTAAATGTATGAAAATCTATCTTTCAAAAGGACGAAATAAAACATTCTTCAAACAATTGACTGATTGATCCAACCTGTGAGCATGGAAATTGAATGGACAAAAACGCTTTAACTGTGGGAATGATTTTCTTAGAGGATAAAAAGCAATCTTCGGTTCCTTTTGATACATTTTGACCCATCAAAACCACCAATAAACACAGAACCGGTCGGTTCTTTTATGGTAACTGATGATTTTTAAATCCCTTCTGAGTGTCCAGATATCAGTTGCTCAAGCGTGGGAAGTATTTTAAAGATAAATGATTACAAAAGATCAAAACTTGCGGCTAATCCCCTATTTCCCTAAAGGATACTTTTGTGCATGCAACTAAAAGCCCCCAGCTGAGAGAGGAATAACAGAGACTGCTTGGGCGGATTCCCTAAGGAGATGTCCCCCTTGGTGTCTTGCGGTCAACCCTTCCACATTATTTTCTTACAACAAAACAGTTTGAATCAGAAAGGAATTTCAAAGCAAGCTTTACTGCTTGAATTTGAGAACATGTCTTCAGAAGAAAAAAAAAGAAAATCTTGTTTGAAATCGAGTCGAATTGTTTTTCTTATTTTAAAACATATTTGGATAAATTTATTTAGTTTCATAGGATTATTTACTAATTAAGGCAACTTGATTATTGAAAAGAAACCAAATATTTTATTTCTATTTTTAAAATCTCATAAAAGAAGGTGCAATCAAAACATTGGAGCTATTTTAAAAGAATAAATAAAATCTGAAAAAGAAAGGGAGAAAAAGTGTTTCGTTTCGAATGAGTAAAGCGAAAAGAACTCAAGATATTATCATTTCTTTTGTACTGTAGTATATATATATATTTTTTTTCATGGCCAACTATTACGTATAGTCAATGCAGTCGTCATAATTTTTGTTTGTGAAATTAAAAATATTCAAAACCGTATCACTAAAAATCCATCAAAGGATGCCGCGAATATAAAAAGTTATAACTTAAGTTTGAAAATATTATTTAAAAATAAATAAACAAAAAAATAGTAATAATAAAAGTATACAAATAAATAAAAAGCGTAGTAAACACATTATAATTTTAAAAAAACATACTCGTACAAAATTAAGATATGTAAGAGAATTTAAAAGAATATTATTGCATAAAGCAAATTATAAAATTTGAGGATTATGAAACATTTAGTTAAGGACGCTTGTGTAAGACGGTGGATCTTTGATAACAAGAAAAAAATATTTCCGTTTCTTTGCTTTATTCAAGCATAGAAATATTGGTAAAATGAGTAAGGAAACATTTCCACACTTGTTCATTATGAGTTCAAATGCCAGAATGCTAAGAAACAAAGTTTCCACGAAAAGATAAAAATGTATTGCCTGAATATTTAAAGCATTATACGTGTCCCATCCAAGAATACTTGAAAAGTTAATATGTTAGTAAAATAAAATAAATTACAACAACAGTTTCTTGAAATACTATAAGTTATATCCCTTTTGACTAAGGAAAAGAGCTTGATTACCACTCCCCTAAAAGCACCAGAACCCAACAGAGAAGCGCATTAACAGGGTTCTGCCCCTGGAAGGATCGCCGACACATATTAGGCCGAAGCAAAAACTTCAAGAAACGCCGTGCCGACACAGGTTCGTCGAAGGCAGTTAGGAACCATTTTCTTGCGACGAGCCTGAATCGGTCGGGGCAGTATTAACACAAACAGCGCGGCCGATCCTATATGGGCCGGGGCAAGGAATGGGTTAAAGGAATCTTTAAAACTTTTGTTAGTGTGTGAAGCAATCTGCCTACTAAAGTATCCAAATCCTTATAGAGCACAAAAACTTCCTTTAATTTCCTTTTTGCACAATTTTATACAATTACCAAATTTTACTTATTTGAAAACATTTTGGATAAAAATTGTTAGTGTCATTTTATGGTCACCAAAAGTACCTCATCATTTAACAACAATAGCTCTTAGATGAAAGTTAATGACAAACTGTTTTCAATGTTGGGAGGGGGAGCCTTATCCGTGGTATCCCAAAATGATTACTGCAAATTTGATAACATTTTAAATCGCACCAAGAAGCCACAATAATTGAAATTATGAATATTGTTTTGAATTGGCCTCAAAATAACTAACACAAATACAAGGGAATAATGGGCAACTACATTTTTTAAAAGTTTTTATGCTTCAAAAGCCATATCGAAAAGGTTTTAGATCCTATGTTCAAAAAATAATTATAGCAATATTCTAAGTGTTTGTATATTATACATTCATTTCATATTAGCCTTGTTCAGAAATAATAATAAAAACTTCGGGTAAAAAAAATCAAGGTATATTTTGTAATTATTTAGTTAAAATTATACTAAATTGATTTTACTAAAGGATTTATTTTATATCTGCACTTTTTTACTTTTATGTTTTCAAAATATGTAATACATGCTATAATAAAGTTCCTGTATTAAACTTAAAATTTTTTGCCGAACAAGCGTTCTACTTAAAATCAAAATAAAATGAGAAGTTGATTGAAAGAAGAAAAAAGTAAACTTTTCCTTAAGATTATCTAAATTTATTTTCTATCTTTAATTTTAGAACACAAAGATCTCAATTTTATTGTTCTTTTTCTTTGGGATACATTGTATATTTATTTAATAGGATTCTTTTCTTTTAGAATGGTTTTATGTGATACAATAAAGAAAATAAGAGCTTTTTTTCTCCAGCAAATACTGATATAATTGTGCATAAAAGTAACATATGACTTATCCTTCAAAAACCCAGTGTTTGCTCAGGAAATAGCACTTTTGAATATTCTCAGATATCATTTAACATATCTTTTGTTAATTTTAATTTGCATTTATTTTCTCCTGAATATTCAATAAACTTTTCTTTTAATTAAAAAAAATAATTATGTACTAATGATGTATGTTTATTGCTGCTTTATTAAAGATGATTTATAAGTTAAAATCAATTTAATATATTATCTTGATCTTTAAACTTAGTTTTTCATTCTATGCACAAAACGACATAAAAAATGAAAAGTAGAAAAGTGGACAATTCTGCCCCATCTCCCCGTACTACTAGATGGTTTTATTCTTTACTAGTCAGTCAATGATATGCTCACTATCTGCTCGTTTCTTTTTCTTTTCGAAACTGAAACATGCAGAAACTTATTGGTGTGGCATTGTAAAAATAAAAATCAATGCACAATTAGAAGCGCAATGCTAAAGATGGAAAAAGGAGGGAGCTCTATAAAGTAGGAATTCTTGAGGGTCCGCTCAGCATTCAGCTGATAGAGAACCTTTGATTGTTCTGTCATTACATGTCCGGGACAATCGGTGAGGGGTTTTACGTTTTAACAATAAAACGATATGAAACATCAACTAGTGGAAAAGACCAACTATTGGTTTAAAAAATTAGTATAAATATATGTATGCATAATTTATAGCCTGTGTCACTCAGTAACAATGGACCTTTCATGAAGTGAAAGAATTTTTCAAATAGTTAAAATTATTATGATTCTCCGGAGATTACCTCGAACATATAAACATACAAAAAATGCACTCTCTCTTTATAATATTAGTATAGATTTTGTTGATGAATGAAATACTTTACTTTTGGAAATGTGCCAAGATCAAAAATGAATATGTACTTTGTGCAAATGTTTTTCTTATGTTTGAGATTTCAATTTGCAAGTTGTAATTACGAGGGTCGTTTGGAAAGTTAGTTCCATTTTGAAATAAAAAATTAACAAGTATGGATTGAGCAAAAAAATTTATTGCACATAACTCTACCACCCTTACGCTATTTTTCGACATTGCTCCTGTGATTTTCCAAGCATTTGTCATAGCGTGGTACAAGTTTTTGAAAACCTATTCGTAGATTGTTGCCGCCTGTGTAGCCAATCATGAGGACACTTACAGGGCTTTAAATGGGATGTTTTTGACCATCCTTTATACAGCCTGACACGGCTCCCAGTAACTTTCATTTGTCTCGGCATCTAAAGCCTTTCCTTGGGGGTCGGCAGTACAAAAGCGAAGATGAGCTCAAATAACATGTTACACCATAGTTAACTACACTGGCGGCAGCGTTCTGCAAAGAGGGTTTACTAAAGTTTGTATTACGCTATGGCGAGTGCCTGGAAAACCATAGGAGCTATGTCCAAAAATTCTGTGAAGGTGGTAGATTTTTGTGCAATAAATTTCTTTGCACTATCTGTGCTTGTTCTTTTTTTATTTCAAAATGGAACTTACTTTCGGAACGACTCTCGTATTTTAATATTTTGACAGCTGGAAGTGATACTTTGAATTAGCTCATTTTTCATTAAAAATTAATATATTTATTTATTTAATCATTTTTATTAGTACATATTTCGCCTATTTCATTTCTTTGCTAAGTTTGAGCCCGATTTGTTCTGAAAAAAAAAAAAAAAAGGACTTGCAAACTGCAAAATAGTTAATTTTCTATTACTAATTTTAAAAATAAATAAAATCTTGTTTTTCTGCTGTTATTTTATGTAGTACTTTTACTACCTTTAAACTACTTAGTTACCCTACCTTCTCATGGTGGTGAAGGGTTGAAAGGGAGGAGTGGGAATTAATAAACCTTGCTTGCTAGAAAACTACCTACTCAAAAAAACTTCTGCAACTAACATGTTTTTTACTAATAGTACTCATTACTGTTTAAAAAAGCTGGCAACCCTGGTAATTGAATGGCCTGTATATTTTTTGTAGGTTTGAAGAAAGTCATCTAAATGCATATGAAGACTGATTTCGGAAGTAGTGAAAATTTTTGCTGCTGTGGTTGTTTTCATGTTAGGACTGGAACAATAATATTAGGGGTCTGGCATTTAGTGAGTAGAATTTTTTGTGTGCATGTTTAATTGAAGCTAATCAGTTACTTGTGATATTTTATTTTTTCACAATTTATTATTAGTAGTTATGGTAATAAGGTATTTCATACTTTTACTTCATAAGTCAAAAGTTCTTTAAAGAAAAAAATTTGAATTAAAATAAAAACCTATTATAGCACATGACCCCCCTCCATGTATCACATTTATAATGAACAGAAATAAAAGATGAGTTGCTGCTATTGGCTAAGTTCACAGTGGCAGAAACGCCCGCGACATGTCGACATCGTCGCGGACAACAAAACTCTATTGCGCACAGTTCTGTCAGGGCTAAAAAATAAAAGTTGTCCTTAAAAAAAAAATAAAAAAATAGCTGAGGCACATGAACAAAGAGGTGATTTGTTCGCCCGCCCACAGTGGCATGTATAACCTAAAACAAAACAATCTTTTTAAAATTGTTTACTGAAAACGCAAATCTGAAATCAAAATAACACATATTACTGTGTACAAAAAAAGTCAGCACATTTCTGTGATGCAAGCGATAAATATCTAATAACATAGTGAATAATTTAGCTTGTTTGTTTCATCAAATCGTTAGCAGTAGTGTTGTTATAAAGTTCTCTGAAAATGCAGAGTAAAGACTTTTTCTTCCCGCTAATGACTTTAAAAAAATAGCATTTATCAGCAAATTGAAATTTGATCACTTCAAATAGGGTTACCAGCTTTAAAATTATCGCCATTTAATGTCTGGTGTTAAACTTTTTATTCATCTATTTTTTTCACGACTCCAAGTTTTCGGTGAATATGTCAGTGGTATTAATAACATTCACCAGGCGTACCTGTTAAATGGTTATTCTAAAATTATTTTACTTTAATAAACTTTTAATTTACAGCTTTTATACTTTTGGTGCTTTCATTTTGAAAAATGCAATCTGATTGTATCCAATATGAGAATCGAACTTTTACTCTTTTTTTTCAAGCTAACTTCGCTTTATATGGAAGCAAATAAATGAAAAGTAGATTAAAACCATAATTTCAAGATTTTAAAACGAAATCCCGTTTTTGTTTGAGTCAAAACATTTGAATGCTGAATAGATGGTTTAATTTTAGTTTTTGCTGCAACTTTGTCGATAGATATAAATGATATGTTTATCATAAGCCTCTAAAATGCAATTCTAAAATTCAAAAAAAAAAAAAAAAAAAAACTTTTACGAGCCATTTTTACACTTTTGGAGCCGTTACATTGCGAATTGCAATCTCTTTGCATCCGCTTTGAGAATCGGATTTTTCAAATTTTTGATGTTTAATACGCTTTGTTAAGAAGTAAACAAATAAATTCTCTTTTTATTTTTATTAAAATCATGAAATGTAGATGTTTTTAACAAAATTCTGAGATTTTTAAGAGTTTCAAAGAGTTAAATGCTCTACCATTGATTGATTTTTTTTTCAATTATTAAACAGAAAATATAATATAATAACCGAAAAAAGAAAAAAATTTCACACAAACACCCATTTTGAAATTTCATTTTACTCTGCCCCCCCCCCCCGCACAAAATTATCTGCTTTTTCACAAAATGAATTGATTTTTCACACAAAAAAAGGACCCTGTGAAAAAATCCTGAACAGACCTCTGTTTAATAGCCAACACATATTTGCAAATGTCAGGTGCTCACCAAGGACGGGGGGGGGGGGGGGTTATCAGATTGCACCATTGAAACTTTTAGGAGGAGGTAATTTAAGGAAGTTTTTGGGCTTAGTTTGGGGGGGGGGGGGTTGGAGCATGGTCTTTGGGCAGGGGAAGGGGCACCTTCTGCCTTATTTCAAAAATAATTATTTAAAAAAAGACTTGTTTATTTTTTTTATTGAAAACACGCTCGAAATTTTGCAGACAGATTATGAAGTTCTAAAAGCTTGTCCCAGACAGCTACAAAACTTTTTGCCACTGGGGCTAAGTTTAACTTAGAGAGGTTTTACATAACAGTCCAACTGACTGCAACCAGCTCCTGTTTGACAAAAGCCTGGATTTAGCGAGGAAAGGAAAAAAAAAATTGTTATTACTATGATATGTCTATTGGGAATATTTTGGAATATTACTCGCAAACTCCGCTTAAAGCAACCAATATTTTTGTTATTCATGTAATTTCTATTAATTTTCATCTTGAAGATTTTGTGTTTTTCATGGAAGATGCTTTATTTCATTAAAAAAACTTAATGCAGCTAAAGCTCCTGGGCCTGATAAAATTCATCCAAAATTTTTACTTGAATGTGCAGAGGAATTAGTGAATGTTATTTTAAATATCTTCAATGTTTCTTACAACTCTGGGACCATGCCAGAGAGCAAAAAGCTGACTAACATAACATAGCTCTTCAAGAACAAATATAAAGGTAATGCAGGGAGACCTGTAAGCTTGACTTTAGTAATTGGTAAATTTTTTGAAAGTTAGATAAAAATCAAGATTTTGATTTCTTACGGACTGATAGTCTGTTAACTAGTTTTTAGTATGGTTTCAGGAAAGATAAATCATGTGCTACTAATTTATTGCATTTCTATGACATGGTTGCTATAGCCCAGTCAATGAAGGTAAAAAAATAGGCTTTGTCGCAACTAATTTAGGGAAAGCTGAATTTTTGCAGGATGTTAGCAAATAAAGTATACACTAAAAAAATACAAAGTCCCGACCCCCACCCCCTCTTGCTTTCTCCCCCACCCCCCTCCGAAACATTGCAAGAGCAGTACTATGATTATACGTTTTTCGTGCCGCAACTAATTAGGTGAAAACTGAATTTTGGCAGGATGTTTGTACATAAGGTACACACTAAAAAGCCACAAAGTCCCGACCCCCACCCCTCTTGCTTTCTCCCCCACCCCCTCCGAAACATTGCAAGAGCAGTACAATGATTATACGTTTTTCGTGTCGCAACTAATTAGGGGAAAGCTGATTTTTAGCAGGTTGTTAGTATATAAAGTATACACTAAAAAGCCACAAAGTCCCGACCCCCACCCCTCTTGCTTCCCCCCCACCCCTCCGAAACATTGCAATAGCAGTACTATGATTATACGCTTTTTGTGTCGCAACTAATTAGGGGAAAGCTGAATTTTGGCAGGACGTTAGCAAATAAAGAAAACACTAAAAAAAAAAGTCCCGACCCCTACCCCTCTTGCTCCCGCCCCTACCCCCCACACTCTCCGAAACACTTAGACCATCAAGAGCAGTACTATGATTATTCGCTTTTCTTTTCGCAGCCAATTAAGAGAAAGCTGAATTTTTGCACAATGTTAATACATAAAGTGTACACTAAAACCTAGACAGTCCCTACCCCAACCCCTCTTGCTGCTTCCCCCCCCCCCTCCTTCCAAAACATTGCACACTGATCAGTTCAGTACTATGATTATACGCGTACAGCTTGAAAATTTATGATGTTACCGGAGTGTTCCTTTTTTTTTATTTCACTCCTAACAATATTATAAACCAGTGGTGCCCAACCTATGGCCCAGGTGCCGTATCCGGCCCACTAAGCTGATCCGTGTTGCCCGTTGTTTTGTGAAATGTTACAACTCGAAGAGCACGATTAATGACAATGTTAGAAATTGTTAACCAAACGTTTAGAAATTGGTTTCTGAAAACATTGTTGGGGACCACTGTTATACACAAATTATGAAACATACACTGTTTATGTAGATAGCTCAATTTCGCCATTTTACCAACTTAATCATATGCAGAAATCTCACAACAAAAACCAAAAAGTAACTTCAACTAATTAATAGCTTTTTATCATTACGTCTTGGAAAGAAATGTTTGAACAAAATTTATAGATAATAATATGATAATAGTCATTTTCTTGAAATGGATCAACAATGTAATAAGGGGCCATCTTCTAATATTTCGTTGGTTTGGTCCGAAATATTGTTATAGTGCATTCCACTACAGTGTCCACACATAGACGTGCAATCGAACCTAGCTTTACGACAGATACAGTTTGAAACACATAATCTTTTCAATTGCAAGATACTAATTGGAGAAGTTCACTTTAAGCAGAGATAATCTTCATGAACTTAGGAATCAGTCTGTTGCATGAAGTATAATGCCAACCCCGCTCTTCTGGGGGAAGTTTAAAACCTAACCGAGTTTGAATCTGGTGTTGACCCTAAAAACTCGAGTGGAAACCTTAAAAAGATGTTGATGAGTGACGTCTGAAGTTGGTGGAAGTTTTGATAAATCAAAAGTGGACTTAAGGGACATTTTTGTGATTACTTGCTTTTCACAAACTTTTATTCAAACTTGGTTAGGTTTTCAACTTCCAGCAGAAGAATGGGTTTGGAAATATATTTCAAGTAACAGACTGATTCCTAAGATCATGACAATTATCTCTCTGCTCCAAGTGAAATTCTCCTACTAATATCTTGCAACTGTAAAACATTGTGTTACAAACTGTAGCTGTCGTAAAATTGGTTCGATTGTACCTCTATGTGTGGACACTGTAGTGGAATACATTGTAACAATATTTCAGACCAAGCCAACAAACTGTTAAATGACCCCTTATAAAAGAAAAATTCTAGTTATAATAACTTGATGCCTTTTTTTTTAATGCTACCTGTTTTTCAGAAACCAGTTGCTACATAGTCCTCGAGTTGTAACATTTCGCAAAACAACAGTTCACACTGATCAGTTTCATGGACTGGATGTGACCCGTGGACGTAGGTTGGACACCACTGGTTTATAATATTGTAAGAAGTGAAATAAAAAAAGGAATACTCCGGTATCATCAATAGTTTTCGAGCTGTAAGCGTATAATCATAATACTGCTATTGCAATGTTTCGGACGGTGTGGGGAGGGGGAAGCAATAGGGGTAGGGACTTTGTTTTTTTAGTGTATACTTAGTATACTAACATCTTGAGAAAAAAATCAACTTCCCCCGTTTAGTTGGGACACGAAAAGCGTATAATCATAGTACTGCTCTTGCAATGTTTCGGAGGAAGGGGGGAGAAAGAGGGGTGCGGGTCGGGACTTTGTACTTTTTTAAAGAATACATTACGTACTAACATCCTGCCAAAATTCAGCTTTCTCTTAATTAGTTGCGACACCAAAAGTGTACAATCATAGTACTGTTCTTGCAATGTTTCGGAGGGAGGTGGGGGAGAAAGCAAGAAGAGTGGGGGTCGGTACTTTGTACTTTTTAAAAAAATACATTATGTACTAACATCCTGCCAAAATTCAGCTTTCCCCTAATTAGTTGCGACACAAAAAGCGTATAATCATAGTACCACTATTGTAATGTTTCGGAAGGGGTGGGGGGAAGCAAGAGAGGTGGGGGTCGGGACTTTGTGGCTTTTTAGTGTGTACTTTGTGTACTAACATCCTGCCAAAATTCAGCTTTCCCCTAATTAGTTGCGACACGAAAAGCGTATAATCATAGTACTGCTCTTGAAATATTTCGAAGGGGGTGGGGGAGAAAGCAAGAGGGGTGGGGGTTGGGACTTTGTATTTTTTTAGTGTATACTTTATGTATTAACAACCTGCAAAAATTTAGCTTTCCCTAAATTAGTTGCGACACGAAACCTTTATTTACTGGGCTACTATGACTTTGGATAACAAAAGTGTAGATGTTGTTTATATTGAATTTCAAAAAGCTTTCAATAAAGTACTGCGTGTTGCATGCTCATCTCAACAAACTAGCTAATATAAGGATAGGAGGGAACATTTTACTTTAAGTTAGGAATTTTCTGACTGGAAGGAAGCAGAGAGTAGTTGTAAGGGGAAATCATTCTAAATGGAGTGATGTTTTGAGTGGGGTTACTCAAAGATGAGTTTTAGGGCCTCTTTGGTTAATTACTTTTATGAATGATACTCTGAGCCTATTTCAGAAATGCCGCAGACAACGAAACTCTAACGTGGACAGTTCTGTCGTGCTATAACAGTTGTCCACAAAAAAAAAAAAAAAAAGGATTGCAACTATCGGACATTTTTCTACCTAGGCAGTATTGAAACTTCGGCATAGTTGCATGAACTTCGGACACAGGGAGGGGGAAAGATTAGTGGCGCCGACTCGGTGGTGCCTGAGGGGGCTCAAGCCCCTTCAAAAATAATTTTGATGGGGCAGAGCCCCCCCCCCCCAATAAATCAAGAAAATTATTAGTATATAATGCTTTTAAACTCATAAATTTATCTTTTATTTTCCTTGTTTGAAGATAGTTTACCTTGTAAAATACATTCAGTAATGAGTTAAAACATAATTATTACGGTAGTAAGCAGGTTAACTGAAAACGAGTGGTGTGAATAATGATAGTGTTATGGTGCTGCACGCACAGAAGTCTGAATTTGTCCCAGTGACTTTCAGGTCAAGTCTGTTGCCGGTGGGCAGCGCTGCGACGCGCTCATCTAAGTGTTGCTGATCTGGAAAAAATATGTGAGAGTTTGATTTATATATTAAATGGGAGATGTGATAGTTTTGAATACTTTTGGGAATTGTGTTTAAAAGAAAAACCTTCACAAATTGATTATCCTTCGCTTCCTCGGAATCTATGTGTACTAAAGAAGTTTGAAAAACAAAAACAACGAAGCCAGTTCACCGCACACTTCAAAATCCCAAGTAAGTAGGGGAGAGTCGGTAAATGCCATACAGCTGGTAATGCCGTACACTGTTATTTCTGAAAAACGCCGATAGGTAGCAACGCAGTATGGATCACGCCTAGTCTTCTACTGAACCTTAAATGTTTTGGTGTCACTGGGAAGAAATTCACTGGAAAACTGTGAAAATATTTGCGATTTAAGGTAAGTTCACCATCGGAAATTTTGTTTTAACTATGTTTGCTTGCTGCTAGAAACCACACAGTTCCATTTTTTTTTGATAGTTTAAATGATTCATTTAATGGTAAAGTAGTAGATGAAATTAGTAACTGCTTCATTTAAACGTGGTTAGGTTTAAGAAAAAAAGGATCAGGTTGGGCAATTCCGTACATTGTGTACGGCATTATCCACCTGTGTACGGTAATTTGCCTTCGAATATGTTTTATCTGAAAATCTTAGATTTAAGCTTTTTGAAACATTCCAAAATTTTATTTTTCCCTTTTTTAACCCTTACAGGCGCGGGTCATTAAAATTTTAGAAATATAATGAAAAACACAATGGATAGGATAAATTGATTATCTGCACATAGATTTCACAGTCAAAATTTTTTTAAATTCACCCCTCTAGCTGGGTGTGATGTCCCCGTTTGTGACCACCGCCCTCCTAGAGCCGAGATTGTTTTCTCAAGAGGTTATGTTTACTTCGTATGATAATTGGAGTAAGTTCAAATATTTTAAGCTCTTAAGCATTTTTACTACTTATTTCAATAATTTATGCCATTAAGAATATTTAGAACACAAAATCCAATATTTTTACTATAAAAATTCCAAGATAAAGATGAAGTAAAATTAAGAAAGTTTATATAGATTATATAAAATTAATTATCTAAATAAGCAACTTAAAATGTTAAAAATATTTTTGGCACATTGTTCTTGCTTTTTGTGCTATAAAATATTAAATGAAAAAATACTACTGTATAATACCATTTACAGAAAAAATAATATCAAAGCTGAGAATAAAAAAGTATACAACTGTCTGATAGGAAAAGCAGTTCTCAAGTGTGTGCAGTCATGGGCCTTCAAATTCACCTTTTCTGGGTCAAGAACCCAAAATAAATAAACAAAAGCTCGTTGAAAACTATTCTTTTGGGTCCTTCTTCTCTGAAATGTATCAAATTACATCTTTCACCCACAACAGTGCGATCAATTCTCTAGAAGGGCGGTGTCCACATTTGGGGACACCTGGAAAGAAACTTTGTTTATGCATTCAAAAATGAACTCGAATATTTTTCAAAATTATGATTGATTAGCTCAGGATTACTGAGGGAAAATAGTTGACTAACTTAGTTTATGGTGTAAATTTTAAAATCTTGAAAAAAATATTGTAATTGAGCTTGAAAATCGAGGTATTTTGAAGAAGAAATTAAGCCAACAAAAAAAAAGAGTCATATTTAATAGTGCTGCCATCTGTGTGCATTGAAGAGAAATAAAAGCAACTAATGCAGCGATTTTTGAAATTTTAAAGAAAAAACTTTTTGTTAAAGAAATTTTTAAAATTGGTGTCTTTTTTTATGACTACCCGCGTCAGAAAGGGTTAAAACTAAAGAGTGTTATTACACAAAGAGTTATTAGATTTCATGCTATATTTTTAACATACCCCACCAACAAGGTTTGTGCGAAACCAACTCTCAAAGACCCAGTGTTGCTCATAAAAGGCAATCATAGTAGTCATATCTCCATCCCAGCTTGGGATTTCTGCTGAGAGAAGAATATAATCATGGTCAGCATACCTCTCGATCAAACTGTCTACAAGTCACTGAAAAATAACTACTACATTGAGTGCGACAAGTGGATAATCAACAATCTTCGTCGACGAATTACAGAATATGATATTGCAAAATTATTTCAGGTTGCTTATGAAAAATAAGCTACAATGGCGAAAGCTATGAGGGATTTTCAATGCACCAGAATTTACCCCTTTAATCCTGAAATATTCAGTGATCAGGACTTTGTTGTTGCCAAAGCCATGGAAGTCCCACAGCCTGGGCAATCAGGAAAAGCTGCCCACGGTGCCCAACCATCAGGAGAAACTGCCCACAGTGCCCAAATATCAGGAGAAGCTGCCCACGGTGCCCAACCATCAGGAGAAACTGCCCACAGTGCCCAACCATCAGGAGAATCTGTCTACAGTGTCCAGCAATCAGAAGATTGACCAGTCATAGATGAGTCTCAAAAAGAGTTGGCCCTTTCACCCTAAACCTGCCTTGAGCGTTGCCATTGTTAACAAACAGGAACAGACGTGCTCAATACTCTGAAATTCTGAGTTCCACGCCTATAAAAAAATAAGCTTTTGGATAAGCAGAAACCAAAGTAGGGAATAACAACCACAAATGAAAGTTAAATGTCGATAAAGTTAAAAAGAAAAGTAAAATCACTTTGACGTCTGGAAAGAAAGGAAACAAAAAAAAAAAAGAGAAATCTAGAGACCTCCCAAATGAAGATTTCAATTGCTTAGTTTGTAGAACGTCATACATTCAGCTGCCGTCGGAAGATTGGATCGAATGCCACAAATGCAGAGTATGGTCTCATGAGGGATGCACCGAGGGCTTGGGTACAGCAAAAGAACAGTACGAGTGCAACAGTTGCCGAAAATAATAATTTATTTGTGCTTTTTAAGAATAAACATTTTGTTTATTTCAATACTGACTTGTTGTCATTTCATTTCGCGGATATTTTACTGTACGGTATTTCCCGACCATGTTTAACTAACTAAAAAAAAAAAAAACAAGGCTATTTGGAGCCAACTTCAAATGTAATTCATGTCGACAAATATTAGAGGTGAATATGAGATCAATACAGTCACTATTGCTTGAATATTAACAAAGATGACATTTAAAAAATATGTACGTCATTTATCGACTCTCCTCTCCTACAAGGAACTTGTGAAATCTTGCATTATTGGACAGTTTACATCAACTGGACTCACACAGGTCATTGCAGTTGAACAAGAGTGCTTGCTTTTACTAAAAAGAACTGAAACAAATTTTGTAAAATCAACTGAGTTTTTCAAAAATGACCTAGACATTGAGAGACTCCTTTTACACTTGAATATGTTAGCTGATATCACTAATGAAAAAACAACTGGTCTCAAAAAACATGCTTAAATTAAATTACCTTTTTTAAAAAATACAGTGCGTGTTTGCATTTATTTTTTTCTTTTTTCAAAGCCAAAAAATGTGTGTCAGACTTGTCGAGTTTTCGGGGTTCTAATGTTGATTATATGACTTTAAAATGCTTTTAAAAAATTTTAAATTCACAATTTTTCATCTCAAATTTAGAAAATTTCCCGCAGTAAGATCGCCCGGTATGCCCCCCCCCCCCCTCTCGAATATATATTTTTTAAGTCAGCGTCTTTAGGAGTGCCCTTCCATGCAAGTCAAGTGCCTTATGTCAATGCTTAGCTACAGCACTGCACGGCTCCCCATAAAATAGAACAAAGAAATGTCTCTTACTAAGACAAGTAACATGATCTTGTTGAACCAGAAAATTTGTATATCAATTTTTAGATTGTTTTAATTTGAAAACGTTGTGCCACATATTGTTTGTTTAAATTATACACACCAGAAAATATGTAAATTAGCTTTTTCAAGGTACAAAAATCTGACCTTTATTTCAAGGGAGGGAACCACCGTGAGATTACATACCCCCTAACCCCCCAGTGATGTCTGCCCCCCCCCCCCCAATAATTTTTGAAAGTCGGCACCCCTGGGAAAGATTCAAGTTATGCCATGACGCACGCATTGGCGAGGATGTTTTAAAAAGTAGGGGGGGGGGGACTAATATAGTAGAGGAGCAAATGATCATATTTTAGCTTCCGTGTGAATTTGTGATACAATTATGGAAGTTAGTTTTTCTGAAAGGTGTTGGCCCAAAAATGAAGAATTTTGATTTTAATGGTATTGAAAATGTGCAGGGGGGTGGGATTTTTGTAATACAATTATTTGAGGGCGTGGGGGCTGTTTTTGTGATACAATTTTGGGAGTTAGTTTTTTGGAAAGAGTTAAAACCAAGTCTCATCTGCTTGATATTAAAAATACAAACATATCCATTACAGAGTCAGTACTATTACAGTATACTAAAGCATTTTGGTTGGAGTAAAATCTATGAATTCTTTATGTTTGCATTCAAATATAAAATCACAGAAAATGATTCTATTCAGGTAGCCTATATCACCAAAATGGGGTGCCATCAATACTGACTACCATATTACCGCTGCAGTACCAGCAAACCTGCCTATCTATCTCCACATTTCTTGTCTGTTTAATAAGATTGTAATTGCTAGTAATAAGTTTTCATCATTACGTAATGTAGGAAAACACAGGAAAAATAAATTCCTTAAAAACTAAGATTACACAAACACTGTGGGCAATGGGGAAGATTCTGATTGAATGCTTGAAATCAGCGTCAAAAATTACCCTACATATACTATTAATGTTTCATGTAACAAAACCTTTATTTACCAGTGTTATTAGTAAATTAAGTCTTCTGGTTTGGTTTAATTTGGATTTGTTTTTCTTCTAGGTACTGCATCTTTTTGCTTTGACTCTTTTATTCAGTGTTTTAATACATCCAGATGCAAGAAGTAGATTAGCAGCTTGGCCAGCATCTGGCACCACAACGCCTCATGATGTCAATGAGTTACTAACATCCGAATATTACAGTCCACAGTTACCAGATATAAGTGCCGGTCCTGCAGCTAATTATGCTTTTGGACATGATAAACATCAGTTAAGTATGTTACTTTTATATTTTCTGCAGAGCTGCTTAATGATGTGTAGTATCTGTCCAGAATTTTTCACAGGGTTCATTTTTGTGAAAAATCAAATAGTTTTGCAAAAAAAATAAATAAATTTCAAAATTTACACATGTACCAATGTGGATGGTGCAAACTGCATCATTGAAACTTTTAGGTTCTATTTTCTGTTGATAATGTCATCCTTGGGGATAGTATTTCGCTGGGGGGGGGGGGCAGCCCTTAAGTATCAATATCTATGTACCATTCCACATTATGTTAAATTATACTAGAAATGTTTACTGGAGATGTTATATATGTAGTAATCAGAGTAAATGAAACAGAAATAAAATTCAGGCAGCTGTTCAGCATTTAATTTTTTAACACATGACACTCTTAAAGAGCACGGAATTTTTTTTATAACTTATAAATTTCTTGCTTTTAATTAAAATAAAAAGAGATTTACTGTCTGTTCTTGAAAGCAAAGACTACCACTCAGGACAGATTCCATTTCGAAAAGGGGCGATAGGTTGAGGATGGGCTCTTTCCACTCGCACTTGCTATCTCTGTCTTTTTCGACACTACATTGGAAGAACTGCTGAATACGTTATTTTGCACCTTTTACTTCCTGGTTCCCTCCCTATTTCGATAAAATCAGAGCAGACCTGACGCATGCGTAAATTGGCGCTAGGTCTCAGCTAAGAGAAACAAACAGTATTTGTTTACCTCTTAGCAAAGCATACTAAACATCAAAAATTAAAAAAATCAGATTCCTATAGTAGATGCTATGAGATCACAATTCTTAGAGTGAAGGCATCAAAAGTATGAAAACGGCTTATAAAAGAATTTGGGCCATTTCACATCAAGTGAGCCAAAATTTTTTCATCACAGTTTTGTATTTCTTTAAAATTTGACTCATCGATTGTACCCTTCAAATTAATCAAAAGTCCAAATTTTATAATTTTTATCTCTTTTACTTTTTTATTTATAAGACTTAGAAAACTGAGACTGATTTTTAGAAAAAACCCTCTTTTTTTCATGGATGCTTGAACATAAAATGAATGATAACAAAGCACCAAATATAGATAGAACGATTTGGTCAAACGCATTTTAAAGTACTTTAGTTATTGTTTAATATGATATACAACACAACTATTTTTATAAATGTTTTCATTTAAAAAAATTAAATTTAAATTAAAAATTTAAATTTCTCAGAAAGCATGAATTTTTTTTTTAATCTCAAAAAATTTTGTGCATTTTATCTTTATTTGTGCAAAATTTCAAGTTGGAGACCTCAATGGGATGATAAGCTGATAATTTCTGCTAAAGAAAGAAACAAGCACTATATTTGGCAGTATTAGTTAATTATTGCTTGCAGGAGTATCACAGAACTGAACGTATCTTTTTTTTTTTTTTTTTGCAAAATTAGCAGATCCATGTAGGGGAAAGTGGGGTAAAACCGGGACCTCTAAGGTTTGCAGGCTTCCAGAAATCAGTTTTTAGCATGAAGAAACAAAAATTTTGCAAAAGTATGCACTACTTATCTATTAATGCAACCACAGTTTCAAAAACATAAGTGTTTTTTTTTTTTTTTTAATTTTTATACATTTTTTTGTAAAACAAGTCATTTTACCCAGTTTTGCCCCACTAGTGGAGTAAAACCGGGTAGACTTGTAATTGCTATGGAAAAATTAAAATTTTAAAAATTTCAGCAAAATTCAAGTTTTATTTAATGACATATGTTAACTACTGTCATAACATAATAGAATAAGTATAAAAAGACACATATTGATGAGTTCTCAGTAAATTTCATTATCTTTACCTTTAATTTTTTGCTGTAATATAAGGCCTATTGACGCAAGTAAAATAGTTGTCTTCCTCTTCGTCCCCAGAGCAGCTTTCATGGGCTCAACGACAACATTGTATGTCTTGGATCCATCCCTCACCATCCTTGTAGTCCGAGTAAAGGTCATTGCAGTCAATGCAGGCAGTATATTCATTCTCTTCACTGGACTCATCCCTCATTTGCTCCTTCTGTTTTTCTTTTTTTTAACGCTTTATTTTCTGTCTATTCCTTTTTGGCATTTTTATAATGTTGCCTTTTCTTTGATTCATTTATCTTTCCTTCAGGTTTTTTTTTCTTCTGTCCATCTTTGGTCTTTGCATCATTTTTCTTTTTTTTTTCTTCTAAAGTTGCCTGAACATGAAGTTTGTATCTGGATCCCCTCAAAATGACAGTTTTTCTTTTTCTCTTGTCCTCCTTCAGCTGCGGGTAGTACTCAGTTTTGCCCCTCGATTAGTATCCGGTTTTGCCCCGCACAAACAGCTTTCATAAAAAATACTGTCATATGACTATACAGAATGCTACAGACAATTACTTAGAATGATGATGAAGGTAATTAAATATTGCACAAAGAAAGCTACATACCACAGGTGGGCAATGTCATTCTTTTTAATGATCCGTTCATTAGAGGACCGTTCATTCTTTTGATCCATTCATTTAACTTGTTCATTTAGAAAGTTACAAGCGATCTCTCTGCATGACATACTCACGTACTTTCGAAATGTTTCATTAGATCAGCAATATTCTTTGAAGGAAAAATAACCAAAATCATCTAAAATAGGAAAATATGGCTATGAAAAATGAATTTAAAAAAACTTTATTCTGGTTTAGATATATAAAGCAATTGAAGTTCATTTTGAAAGACATTTCTCAGTTGCCCAATGGTAAGATATGTTTTCCATTCCAAAAATCGCAGGTTCCATTTCAGCATGTCACAAAATTAAGTTATTAAATTTTTCTATATAAAAAAGTAAACTGTTTGTTACGGTGGAAAATTTGCAAAATTGAATTTGCAAAATTGCGTGAAATAGTGATATCTCCAAGCGTAGTATGGTGAAAATAAAACAAAAACATTTTAATCTGTACTTTAGGTTATATTTAAAAAAAATGTAAATCATGAAATAAATAACAGACAGAACTACAGAAAGGAAAACAAAAGAAAGAAACAGGCTACAATATTAAACACGAGAATAAAGAAATGTTCATTAAAACTATGTACCTTAATTAACATAAACTTAACAAAAGTAATATAATCATATAACGTCTGCTTTTTACATAAAAACTGGTGTAAGATGTCGAAACTGACCTTTTTTGACCCCAAAACAAACATCTGTCAACAATGGCATCTACCCAAAAGAAAGAGGTGTGGTCCTTCAAATATTGTGTTCCAGCTACACTACTGTATACATACATATAGTATTACCATTAGGTATAACAAAAACAGTAACAATAAATTAATTGTTAGCTCAGCCGCAGTACCGAATAATTTAATTTTAAAAAAAAAAGGCTCACCTAAATATAAGGAAGCTTCAAAATTTTTCCACAGTACCAATGAAAACAGAAAAAAAAAAAAAAAACACGCACACACAATTTTTTAAATGGGGGAAAAGTTAGACAGTAAAAATCCTTATTTAAAACCTCTGGATAATGGAAATGGAATGTAAAATGAGGCGACTTGGAAGTCGCAAAGAAAGTTGAAAAATGAAGTGAAATCAATATACACAGTCGAGTCACATTAATGTGACCACCACGTACTTTCCATGTCAGAGTTAAATAACCAATCACAAGAAGGCAGGTGGCAGCACAGTGCAGTTGAGCATGTATAAAGGGTGTGTGAGGGCTTCGGAAAACATTTCAATCGTTGGCGTTATGCAGAAACGAAGCGATTTATCCGACGTCCAAAAGGGCATGATCATTGGCTTTCGGGTCAAGAGTGGAAGCATTTCCGAAACAGCTGAGTTTGTGAACTGTTTGCGTGCCGCTGTGGTAAAAGTGTACCGTGCATGGCAAAATGGGACTGTCCAAAATCAGCGACGTGGCAAATGTGGTGCACCACGGGCCATAGATGACAGAGGCGAACAACGGTTGCGGAGATGTGTTCGGACAGATAGACAGGCTACCGTTGAGCAACTGACCACCAAAATGAACTAAGGGGCTACCAAAAGTGTCTCCCAAACTACTATTCAGCGAACATTACTGCTTCTGGGCCTCCGAAGCAGACGCCTGGTTCGTGCACCTATTCTGACTGCTGTTCATCGACGACGAAGGCTAGAATTTGCACGCCAGTACAGCAGCTGGACGTCCTCTGAGTGGCGACAGGTAGCATTTTCAGATGAATCGCGTTTTATGCTCCATCTGACAGATGGACGTTGGCGTATAAGGCGCGAAACCTCTGAAAGGAACCACCCTGCAACCATTGCCGGAACGGTCCAAGCTTGAGGCGGGAGCATTATGGTCTGGGGTATGTTTTCCTGGCATTCTCTGGGTTCACTGATCATTGTGGAAGGCACGATGGATCAATACAAGTATGCATCTGTCCTTGCGGACCATCTCCACCCCTACATGCGCATTGTTTTTCCTCAGGATGATGGCATCTTCCAGCGGGACAATGCGAGGTGCCATATAGCTGCCAGTGTTACGTGCGTGGTTTGAAGAGCACCAGGATGAGTTTACCGTCCTTCCCTGGCCAGCAAACTCACCTGACTTAAACCCAATCGAGCATCTGTGGGACCATCTCGATCGAGTTGTTCGCGCCATGGATCCTCAACCGCGTAATCTAGCGCAGCTGGCCACGGCATTAGAGTCGGCATGGCTCAACATTCCAGAGAACACCTTCAGGGACCTAAGTGACTCTCTTCCTGCACGTCTCGCAGCAGTCCGCTCTGCGAAAAATGGATATTCTGGCTTTTGACAGATGGTCACATTAATATGACTGGACTGTGTAGATGGTAGTTGGTAGGTGGGATGTTATAGAAGACAAAAGAATCAGCAGATAATGATAAAAGGTACTTTTGGAAATAATTTTTGTGACAGAAAGTGTGAGAAGGATTGAACAAGTTACACAAAACATTACTAATGGATACATGGGAAAATTGCAATTGAAGAACTGCAACGGTTAAAGAAAAATGATGAATTAAGTTGAAATTAAAAAGGTTCAAACTGAATATATTGTGCTGCCCTGAGAAAAAGGAAATTTGAGATTGATCAATGAGTTAAAATTTTGAGTATGTATTTCAAAAAAAGAAACTGCGATTTTATCACAATTGAATCAATGCAAGGTTCCAAACGGCTCACCATTCAAAAGAACGGTCGTTCATTTTTTAGGTGAACGAACGGCTCCGTTCATTTTAAGGATTCGTTCTTTTTGACCCGTTCATTCATGAATGACATCCCTACGACATACCTTTACTGTTGCAGAAACAGGAATGTAGTGTAATCAGTCTAGTTTTGTTCAAATAATTTTAAGCAAAAACCACTCAAACAGAATTTTTGTCACAGGAACGTCTATTGCATTCTAATTTAATGGCTGCTACTTTTTCATCAAGGTGTAAGGTAGTTCCTCTCTTGTTCATGCAATTGCAGCGCTTTGAGGCTAGAAGGGGGTACCCGGTTTGCTCCTGACTTCCCGGTTTTACCCCACTTTCCCCTATAAGTGTACAATTGATCCCTCTAAAAAAATATTTTTTAAGTTACAAAAAATATTGGTTTATACACGGAAATATGTGTTATTTTGATTTCAGATTTGCTTTTTCAATAAACAATTTGTGAAAGATTTGTTTTGGTTTATCACATCTTTGTGAAGGGTCCATTAACAGATCTAAATTTCCTCTTTCCTGACTCCTGTATGTACTGGTAGTGATCAAAATAATAGAAAAACTTGAGATTTATAAAGAATTCTTTATTTGTATGGTGTAGCACCACCTTTGGCATGTAATACAGCTTGTATTTGCCGATGAATCGATTCATACAAGTGTTGAATAGTGTGTAGTGGAATTTTGTGCCATTCTTCATGGAGCTATTCTCTAAAAGAGATGCTAGTGGAGAATATTTGATTCTGTATTGATTGCTCTAAAATACACCATAATGATTCCATTATATTAAGGTCAGGTGACTGCTGGTGAAGGCAGATGTTTAACTTCATCCTCGTGTTCATCAAACCATGATTTGACAAGTCCTGCTTCATGGATAAGTGCATTATCATCTTCAAAAATTCTATCTCCTGCAGGAAACAAAGTTTGCATCATAGAATATGGACCTGGTCTCCTAAATGTATCAATACTTCTCCCCAGTGGTCTTTCCATTTAGGGTTAAGACTGGTTCAGCGGAAAACCATGACATTGCTGCCTATATCATGATATATCCTCTTCTATGATAGAAGGAGAGAATCATGATCATATACTCGTGCTGGTGTCCTCCAAATGTTTACTTGTCCTGTAGTAGAGAAAAGTGTGAAAGACGATTTGTCAGACCATGTTACTCTCTTCCACTCATCATCAACCAGGATTTGTGAATGTGGCACCACTGCGGAGGACATTTAACATAAACATCTGTGACAAGTGGCTTGGGAATCAGTACTCTGCCATAAATATCATGTTTATGAAGGTGCTTTCTAACTGTAATAGCTGACATTGATGAATCCAAATGGTGGTTGAGTTCTGTGGTTACTTTTGCTGCTGTTGTTTGCTTTTTGGACATTACAATCCATTTCAACAGTCGTCTGTCACTGAGCTTCTCTTTCCCCTCTCTTTATTGCTCTGCCAAGGTTGTGTTATGGTGCTGTGTGTAGGCTGTCATGACTTTAGACACTACCTCTAGAAATGCCAAAAATTTTAGATGTTTCATCACACTTGCTCCAGCTAGACACATTCCAACAATTTGGCGTCTTTGAAAATTTGAAAGGTCCGACATTTTACGAGCTTGAAAAAAATCCAAGACATCCAGAACTTCTATTAAATCACCACATATTACCTGAAAATATACATTGCTATTTATAAAAACATACCCGGTAGCTATTTTTATTTTTTCATGCTTATAAAGGTAATTCAAAAATCACTTTTATACGCAGGTGTTTCCATTATTTTGATATCTACTTGTATGTATTTATTCTAGAAAATGTTTTGTTTGTCCATGTTTCCTTTTATGAAATATAATATAAGATATATATTGTGAGTCATTGTAGTTTTCTTTGCATTGAGGTGTTCATTTGCTACATTGACTAATGATTATTTAATGATGAGAAAAATTACTTCAATACTAGATTTACTACCCACTTTCAATGATAATGATGAAGATGAAGAAAAAATAATCAAGGGTGTCCCCACAGCTGATCAATCAATTCTAAGCATAAAAACTCTAAAACTACTTTTACTTGTAAATGCTAACTAAAATGCAATTCTTCTAAAAGTTGTTAGATACAGATCGTGCTATAAAGGAAAAGTGTATCTGAAACAAAAAACAAGTAAATATATTGTACATTTTTTTCTACTACTTCATTGGATAAGAGCCCATTTTTAAACTATGCTTAGATTTTTAACGTGACCCGGATTTTATATTTTGCCGCCTGAAACCTTTTTTATCACTGGTTCGACAGAAAACCTAAAATAGAGGTTCCTCTTTAATTTCATTTAGTTACTCCCAACTACTATCTAAAAATTATGAAGTCTAGTCAGCTGGGGTAGTGAGATACAAAATTTTAATTCTTTAATTTTAGCTTGATAATTGGTGGATAAAATTTTGCACATTGCATCCAATACTATACTTCCTGAAACTAACTCATAAAAAAAATGACTGTATGAGTGTAGGCTACTGTATGAAATCCTGTTTCTTCAAATTTTGTTCATCTCTGAAAATTTCTGCTTTGTAAACTTCAAAGTAGGGTTGGGTTTTAGATTGTCCAAAACTGGTTTAGAACAGTCCATAAGTGCCTGAAAGTGTCTTTAACTGTCCAAAAGTATGCAAGAGCTAAAGATGTGTAGTATAATCAATTCATATTTACTGCAATATTTGTAATGCATAAATATAAATATTAATAAGTTTTAATGAGTATTTGATAATATTTTTCTCTGAAATGTTAATTTAAAAAACAGTTCACTTAAAAAAATTCCCAATAACTCGATTACATAAGAGTTCCTTATGTAATAATTGGTTTAGTTATGAAAGGAAATTCAGAATACTACCAAAACAATTAATTTCAGTTCCATTTATAACTCAAAGGAATATTATTAAATGTAATATTGTGCCCAAAAAAAGCTTAATTTTTTCTAATGTTTTTGTATAGAAGTTTTACATGATGTTTTAATGAAAATTCTTTTTTAAATCATAGATTAAAGAACAATAAAGTGATTAAAACTTGTGCAATTTCTTTTTTAAATTCATATTATTAATATGATACATTCTGTAACTGTCAAATATTGTCATTTATTGCATTTAAGTCAATTACAGTAGACCTTCGTTTTACACGGGGGTCACGTTCCTTGGAAATGCCGCATAAATTAAGACTCATTATTAGTGTTAAAATAGAAGTTAGGTTCTGTAGATTAAAAAAATACTTCATTCTAGTGATGTCTAACTGTACAATAATTTAATGTATACTTATATTGATTTTTATGCATAAAGAAAACACAAATTAATTTATTGTTTATGAAAAGGAGCTAGCTATGAGAGTCTTTTGGCAGTCCAAGAATTTTTCTCTGTAGTTCTTTGCAGAGCATTAATGCATCCATAATCATTTCCATGATAAAATCTCCCTTCACTAACAAATCAGAAAGATCATTTCTATTGTCAAGGAATGGCTCAAAATTTTCAATGTTCACGATTTTGGTTCTGTATCATCAATGTCTGTATCCTCATTGCTTTTGTCCTCCTTTCACTCCCAAAAGCTCTTTTTCCAGGTACTTCTGAACTGGGTGAGTTTAATAACTTTTATTCTGGAAAGAGCTCTGGAACCAATCACATAAAATGTCTCCAGTGGCTCAAGTTCAATTATTAGCACGCCAAAATGCAGTTTATTAATCTGAAATCTTTCGGAGTTAGGATTTTGAAACAGAGGAAAATTTTAATGTGCGGAAATGCTCACATTGCCGCATCCGGGGAAAACCGAAACTCATCCACATGAAATAAAATAAAGGTGTCAAATCTTAAACCGCATACAATCGAAACCGCGTAAAATAAACCCTGGTAAAATAAACCTGTGTAAAATGACGGTCTACTGTATTGAATTCTATTTTGAACACTTTCCTTTGCACGCATGCATATTATTTATATTAATTCTGGAATGTTCACATTGAATAAATATTCAATATAAAACATAACTTTGACACATTTTGTTCTGTTTTGGATATTTTCTCAATAAATACAGTTTCTCTAAAAATGTAGTTTTGGACACTTTCGGAGAGTTTTGGACATGGATTTGGACAGGACAGTAACAAATATAGTTTTCAGCATATTGTCCAAAACCTTGCCAACCCTGCTTCAAGGTTTGTCCAGTACCAAATTGTATTTGATTCACTATCTCCAATATGATTCCCTACACTCCTGTTCTTAATAGAACATCTATCATGAGGTAAAACTTGATCCAAAATTCTATACATTCTATTAGGGATTAATATCATAGGATCTCACAGGAGTGGAGCTTCTGCCTTCTTTTCAATTTTATGTAAATTTTAACATTTTAGCCAACATTCAGGCTATTTCAACTTAAAAATAAATTGTGGGAACATATTGGCTCATGCACTTTTTTTGGTAGAAATTAAGTCCTGCATCATACTGAATTCCACACATGACAACATCATTTAAAGAAGTTCCCAGTAAATTTTTTAAAATCTTCCTGTTTTCTTTTGGTTTTTAAACATATGTTTTCTTCTTTCTCAGTTGATGTTGGCAGATATGCAGCTGACAAATACTTTTGAAGTTTTGCTGTCATTAGCCCTTAAAATGGGGTTTTCCAAAAAAGAAAATTTTCATGATTATTTCTATTTTATTTTTGCTTATTTTTATGCATTATTAAGACCCCCTTTTTTCCAGAAGATGTGCATGTTGGTTTGGCAATCACTGTATGTACCAGTGTTATATCCTTGTTTCTTTTATATGGAGCTATAAGAGTAAGTAAAATATTTTGAATTGTTATGTTGATATTTATGAAATTGTCATGTACTGAATGTTTGGGAATTTCTGTTCGTTTATTGTACTATTGTACTAGAACCCCTGCTAACTCTCCAATTTTCATGATATTCTCCCACATTCTTGATTTTATAGTGATGGCCACAGAGTGCTGGGAATCACAGCGGGTTGAACCTATCGGCCAAAAATCCAGCTGTTTCTGAATTTTTGTATGCCTGTTAAATTCAGCCTCATATTCGATAAACCTTACAATACTCATGCTTTTCATCAAAGATTCACAAAAGCAGCGGGAGGAGGCAGTGGAAAAGAGCGGTCATTTGTTTATTTTGTGACCAAAAATTTGAATTTAATACCCCAGATTTCCAACCTTGGGTGCCGAATTGGAGGTCTAAAGTTTAATATAACATCAAAGCTTTTCTCATTCTAATTAAGACCCGAAAAATAAATTTGTATCAGGTGAGTGCAAAAGTTCGTGCGGAGTTTGTGAAAGAAAGTCATACAGTGATTAGGCAAGCAAAACTCTTTATTCAATCAATGATATGTTCTCCATCGTTGTCTATATTCTTCTTCCAACGTTCTGGCAGCACACGGATGCCCCGATCATAAAAACTGCGTGGTTTAGATTCGAAGAACGAAGACACGACGTTTTGTAAGGCATTCAAAGAGTCAAGTTTTTTTCCATTTAAATGATATTGCAATGACCGGAAGTGATAATCCGATGGTGCGATATCAGGAGAATACAGTGGATGAGTTAGGGCATCCCATTTCAGGCTGTTCAGTTTTCGTAGCGTCTGTCTTGAAACGTGTGGTCTAGCATTATCCTGATGAAAGATTACGCCTATGCGATTTGACAAACTCGGACGTTTCTGTTTGATTTCTCGGTTCAGATTAGTTAATTGACGATAGTACTTGTCGGAATCGATCGTTTGGCCGGCGGGGAGAAACTCAAAATAAATTATACCCTTGCAATCCCACCAAACGCAGAGCATCACCTTCATCGGGTGCAAACTGGCCTTTTTGCCATTGGGTCACCATGTTCACCTGCCTGTTTCCATGTGCGTTTGCACTGAACGTTGTTGTACAGGACCCATTTTTCATCGCCCGTCACTAATCAATCCAAAAACGGCTCGTTTTTTGAGCCGCCCGAGTGAAGATACGGCAGCAGAAATTCGCTGGATTTTGTTGCTCTCGGTCAACAAATGGAGCACCCATATATCGAGCTTTAAATCAAATCCGATTTTTTTTAAACGCCGAAAAGCGGTTGATCGGTCAACGTTAAGCGCTGTAGCAACTTCCTCTGTTGAAATTCGCAGAGTATTCTGAACTAAAGAACGCAAAACGTTGTCATCAATGTCGGAAGGTCGACCTGAGCGTGCCTCATCTTCCAGCTTAAAATCTCTGCAACGAAATTTTGCAAACCATTTTTCCACAGTTCGATTAGCTGGTGCTTGGTCTTGATAAATGTCTTGAATGTTTTTTACGGCTGCTGCAACGTTGATTCCCTTTCGAAACTTGTAAAGCATAACATGCCGTAAATGCACTTTATCAACACTCATTTGAAAAGTAATCTTTCTAGAAGCAGTTTGTATCTGCACAAATTATTTTTATTGGAATGAAAGCTGCACACGTCACCTTTCCAACGATCTGACTTACGTAGATAATGGTATTAATGACAACACGTTACACCCGTTCTAACGCCATCTATTGCAACTCCGCATGAACTTTTGCACTCACCCAATATTTAAAATTCAATCGATTTTGTCATTCAAAAGTAATTTCTTTTTTTGTATATTTTACGAATATGCTATCAGCATTTCTATTTATTATTATTATTTTTTAAATATTTGGATACATATACTTGATTGTACTAACACATTGACTGCCTCAGGAATTTTCAGAAATCTGGCCTAAAATGACAATTTATATAATCACATTATGTTATTAAAAACTGTAATGCCTAGTGCATAGTTATCATCAAAAAGCATAAAAAAGAAAACCACCTCCCCCCCCCCCCAAAAAAAATCATCGTATAAAGCCGTGTCCTATTTGTACCCTAGCAAAATAGTGCTGAGAAACACTTTATGTTTGTCCATCCTGCAGGGTTAGGTTTTGGACTGTCCAAAACTGGTGTAGGACAATACAGGTGCTTTTTACCATCCAAAACTGTCAGAAAATTTCTTAAACTATCCAAAAGTATGCTAAAGCTAAAAGGATGTAATCTAATGAATTCATTTTAACTGCAATATTTGTAATACATGAATATAAATATTAATGTATTAATTATTGAGTTGATAATATTTTTTTCTGAAATGATTATTTAAGAAATATTTTACTTAAAAAAATTGACAATACTCTACATGAAAACTTCATTAGGTAACAGTTGGTAGAGTTACGAAAGGAAATTCACAACACTACCAAGACAACTAGTTTTAGTTCCATTTATAATATGTGTAACATTTAGGTGCAAAAAAAAAAAGCTTAATTTTTTTTAATGGATTTTGCATATAAGTTTTACAACATATTTGAACAAAAATTATTTTTTAAATCATAGATTAAAGAACAATAAGTTGACGATTAAATGTATGAACTTAGATTTTAAAACTTGTGTAATTTCTTTTTTTAATTTACACTTTTAATATAAAACTGTCATTTAGGTCAGTTATTGCAATATAAGTTGAACACTTACATTTTCACACATGCATAAATGTCGTAAAATGTGGCTGTTATTATGAAAAAAAGAGCGGATGTGTGCCTCACATGACTTCCTTTTACTCCGATTTAATGTCATTTTCCGATTATTTTCAATTTTAATGTGATTCAATAGTTTACTCTCTAAATATCACCAACAGTGGCCAAATTGAAACCAGATTTTAAAAAAATAGCGCCAAATTTGTCGCCAAGTTGGCAACAAAACTTGGCAATCAAAAGACTCGCGATATATCGCCAAGTGTCCACCAAATTGTAACACCACTTGAGTTTACATCAAAATTAACAATGATTTCTCCCCAGAAGGGGCAAAAAGACCCCCTTAGAAACACCCAAATGCAACCAGAAGGGGAGGTGCACAACTAGACCCCACTAGGAGTTTACGTACCAAATTTCAACTTTCTGGGACATACCATTCTTGAGTTATGCGACATACATACGTACATACAGACGTCACAAGAAAACTCGTTGTAACTAACTCTGGAATCATCAAAATGGATATTTCGCGTGTCTATACGTTTTTAGGCACTTATCCACGTGTGGGCGAGCCGAAAAAAAAAAAAAAATTCAACATTCATTCAGTGGTGAGCAAAACAAAATTAAGGTTGATTTTTGAGTGAAAATTTTTCCACGAACAATACTTCTATTTTTGTAAAAGAGAGTAAAAATATGCGTACAAATTCAGAGTTTTACTGAAGAATTCAAATTCTGTATTGAGTTCTGTTCCTGATATTTTCTCGCAAAATGAAGTTTCTCAAAAAATAGTTTTGGACACTGTCAGATAGTTTAGGACACAAAGATTTTGATCAAGACAGTAAAAGCCTTGCCAACCCTGCCAGCCTGCAAAGAGAAGTGGACTCTTTATGTGGAAGATTGTTTTTAAAAGTTCCACAGAAAATAAAATATTATTTCATTTCTTGAATTTGAATTAATTTTTATAATATTTTTTGTTCATTTTTTAATAAATTTTCTATTTGTGCAATCCAGCATTGATTTTTTTGTGCTTTTCCCAGAAGCTATCAATCAATATTAGCACTAATATGATCCAAGTTTAATCTTAGCTGCTCAAAAATGGCAAGTAAACAAGTAACAAGATAACTTGTAGTTGCCGTCCTAGAAAAGAACGCAATCTATGAGTTGTGACAGTCAACAAACTAAAACTGATACCTAGGTTGTTCATTTGCCTCCTAGAAACTTATACTAGGCTCCATTATGATGCTTAGATGTAAATTCTTATTTCTAACCCTGGGAGGGGTTTAATGGGAGGAAAAAAGGAAATAGAGACCGGGTAATTTTTCGCTTTGATACTAAGCTGCTCTTGTAAAATACTGCTTGTGTATAAGTCGACCCCCTTACTTATAAGAGAAAAATGGGGAAAAATTCTTTCGCCACTCTGGCAATTGCTATATGAATGTAAACAAACTTCACTCTTATCAGTTAATCTGGCAGGGAAAAAAAAATTCCATCCAAAGGAATGTTTCAACGAATTGATACTACATTTTCTCGAGTTTTTTCAAAGATTTTCGTCGAACAGTCCAATGAAAGTATGCAACTAGGATTTAATATCATTGAAGTGCTATTTAAGCGAATGACAGCCATTCTCCGATCTCTTCTCATATCTTCCGTTTCCACGCAAGTCAATATCAACGCCTAGCTACAGCACTGCACAGCTCCCCACAAAATAGAACTGTGAAAATGTCCCTCATTTAAGAAAAGTGGACATGGTCTAGTTGAACCAGAAAATTTATGTACCAATTTTTTGAAAACACATCACACATTATTTGTTTCTATAAATTATACACACCAGAAAATATGTAAATTGGCATTTTCAAGGTACAAAAATCAGAATTTTTTCGGTAGGGGGGGGGGGGCTTCATGGAACAGCATACCACCTAGACCCTTGGTGACGTCCGCCCCCCCCCCCCCCGTATAATTTTTGCAAGTCGGTGCCCTTGTTTCATTTTTAGTGTTAGGATTTCTGCAATATTTTGCATATTGCTGGATGTCTCTAGGATTCGTTACAAACTCTTTCGAAACATTAAAGTTATCTAACTTGATGTATTTTTCAAGTTAATAAACGTTAATGATTTACTTGAACATGTTTCATAAGTTGACTCAACCAAGACACATTTGTGAGGTCCGTTAAAATTTAGTTAGCATTCTTTAACAAGGTTCAACTTCGCTGTTACAATTTTTGTTACATGTTGCTTTTATTTTGAACTAATATCAGTACAATTTTGTGCTGTAGCCATATTACATTACTTTTAAAAAAATGAACATTAATTTGCTACTATCGCCAAAATTTGCAAATATGGCGATTCCCTCACTTTTCGTGTAGTCAACCCTTTACTGTAATATTTTAGTCTTTATTTCACATTACCCCGAGGGCCCCCTGTTCCTACCACTTAAGTCTTTATTTCATAGTCGGACAATGTAAGATTCTAGCAGAATGTGTAAGTATTTATTTCTTTAGCATCTGCTTAAAAGGATAGGACTAAAATTGGGGAAATGTTCACGTTTTGTTTGTTCCGAAGAATTGTTCGGGGAAAATTTTCAGAAATTCTGCCCTGGTGTATAAGCCGACCCCCTTACTTTTTACCTCATTTCTTATACTATAGTTCTTGACATATATGTACACATATACGGTAAGTGTGTGGTTTCAGTAATTTCAACTTGCCAACATCTTGATTTGTCATTTAAGTATGGGAAGAAAAATGCAATGCCAAAGTAAATTGAAGAAAAAAATTGAATAAAAATTAAAATATAAATAAAAAACTGAAGTATTAAAAATGCTTTATCAACTAATTTTGAGTGACTCAAGAAATTTAAAAAACTGAAGTCTTAAAAATTTTTAGACTGTCTCTGTCAATAAAAAAAGGAGGGGGGGGGGGATCTTCACAAAAAAATTCTTGTATCTTAGGGTAGCTTAATTAAAAATGACAATGGGTTTCTGAGTTGCTTAAGTGGGATCAGGAGGCCAGTTGGCATGGAGTACCTCATATGTGTTTGTGTTCTTGCATGTTGTATGTTTGTCTAAATTTTGAATGACCAGGCAATTTTTACATTAATTTCAAGTTTCTTATGGTTCAGTCAATCACTAGAATTGTGAAATTTTTTCTTCATTAAAAATTATTTTTAAATAGAGGGATGATTAAAAGTTAAAAGGGAAAGAAAAACCTTTTTAATTAAAAAAATGTTAGAATGAATTCTAAATTGTATGCATTGAATTTTTCCCCATATTTGTTATTGTTTTTAAAATTTTTGACCCTAAACTAATATGGTAATAGTATTGAGTGCAGTATTTATAATCAGTTTCATTTCTCCTTTGTTATTACAGGGCAAGCCGAACTATTTGATACCCTTCTTTAGTCTACAAGTATTTGATTTCATTATATCTGCTTTAACAGCTGTTGGTTACTTTTCATCGGTTCCTGATGTGCGTCGCATGATAGAAGAAGCCTATGATTTGCCATTGCGAAAGGAATTATTACATTTGAATCCAGAATGGCTTTGTGCTCTTTTAATGATTGCTATTCTAATTTGTATGATGTTGAAGGTAAATTAAATACAAATACAAATACAAATACAAAAGTAACGACCAGCAACAGGCTCTAGGCCCAGCTGGACTGGTCCTAGTCAATTTACAATCCCCAGTGAAGATCAATGGCCCTCTTAAAACTATCTACTCCCTTGCTCATTACCACCTCTTCCAGTAAACTGTTCCAAGGTTCCACTACCCTGCTATAATAATAATTTTTCCTAATATCCATGTTAGCCTGAGATTTAAATAGCTTAAAACAATGACCCCCTGTCCTGTTTTCAGTGCTAAACTTCAGCCCCGTAACATCTTTCATTTTAATAAATTTAAACAACTGAATCATGTCCCCTCGGTCTCTTCTTTGCTCAAGACTGTACATTTTTAACCTTCTAAGCCTGGAATCATAGTCTAAGGGAGAAAGTCCATTTATTAGCCTTGTAGCTTGCCTTTGAACCCTTTCCAATACATTAATGTCTTTCTTAAGATAAGGAGACCAAAACTGAACAGCACACTCCAAATGAGGTCTTACCAAACTTCTATATAAGGGCAGAAGAACTTCTTTAGATTTGTTTGAAATAGATCTATTGATAAACCCAAGCATCTTATTGGCCTTGTTACTAGCAATGCTGCACTGTTGGCTAAACTTTAAATCCTGACTTATTAAGACCCCCAGATCAGTAACTTTGTCTGCCTGACTAATGACTGAACCTTGCAAATAATAACTTGTACACTTATTTCCATGCCCTAAATGTAGCACTTGACATTTCCCAACATTAACAGCCATACCCCATTTATCAGCCCACTCCGTAATATGATCTAGATCCTCTTGCAGCTGTTTTGCTTGTTCTTCATTTTCTACAGTCCCCATAACTTTGACATCATCAGCAAAACAATTCATGTTCCCAGAAATATTTTTGTGAATATCGTTCATAAAAACAATGAACAAAACAGGCCCTAACACTGATCCTTGAGGAACCCCGCTTAAAACCTCACTCCAATTAGAATAATTTCCCCTTACAACTACCCTTTGTTTCCTTCCGGTCAGCCAGTTTTTTACCCAAATGAAAGTTTTCCCTCCTATTCCTATATCAGCTAATTTGCTAAGTAGAGCAACATGCGGTACCTTATCGAAAGCTTTTTGAAAATCAATGTAAACAACATCTACAGGCTTCTTAGTGTCCAAAGCCATGGCAACATTGTCATAGAAATGTAATAAATTAGTTGCACAAGATTTGCCTTTCCTGAAACCGTACTGAAAACTAGTCGATAGATTATTAGTCTCTAGAAAATTTACTATCCTAATTTTTATCAATGTTTCAAAAATTTTGCAAACCACCGAAGTTAGACTCACAGGTCTATAATTTCCCACACTCCCTTTAGACCCTTTCTTGAAGAGCGGTGTAATGTTAGCCAGCTTCCAGTCCTCTGGCACTGTCCCTGAGTTATAAGAAGCATTGAAAATATTTACGATTACATCTGCTAATTCCTCCGCACATTCAACTAAAATTTTTGGATAAATATTATCAGGTCCCGGAGCCTTAGTCTCTTTAATTTTTTTCAAATGAAGTAAAACGTCATCCCTGGGAAATACAAAGTCCTCAAGCTGTACTATAGCTTGTGTCTTGTTGGTGTCAACTGTTGAGATACAGTTATCGTTAAAAACACTCGAAAAAAAGTTATTAAGAACATTAGCAATATCACTATCATCCTGAATTAAAATTCCGTGCTCATCAACTAGTGGCCCAATATGACTATTTCGAACTTTCCCCGAATTAGCGTATGCAAAAAACCTCTTGGGATTCCTGTTTATGTTATCTGCCAGTCTTTGCTCCAACTCTCTTTTCTGAATCCGCACCAAATACTTAAATTTATGCCTTGCCTTATAATATTGGAGCCTATCTGCACTGTGACCAGTTTCTCTAAACCTATGAAAAGCAGCTTGCTTGTAATTTAGAGCGTCCTTAGTTTCTCTGGAGAACCACATTGGCCAAATTTTAGTGTTGACACCCTTTCTCCTAAAAGGAACATGATCCCCAACCGTTTTCGCTAGCTTTTCCTTAAACTCTGCCCACTGAAGATTCACATCGCTATTGTCCAATCCAGAAGAAAAAACTGCTTTCAAACTCTGCCTAAGTGCCACAAAATCAGTATTTCTGAAATTGGGCGCAAACCTAAAATTCTGTACTTTGTGCGTATCAAATTTAATCCCAAACCTAATACTGTTGTGGTCTCTGTCTCCAATGTGTTCCCCTACACATAACCCCTGAACAGAACCTTCCATATCACAGAAAACTAGATCCAAAATCACGTCCTGTCGAGTACCCTGAGTTACAATTTGATCTAAAAAACAGTCACCAATTACTTTCGAAAATTCCTCTTCTCTGCTATTACTATAGTAAAAATTATTCCAATCAATTCCTGGAAAATTAAAATCTCCCATTATAATGACTGACCCCTTGCTTGAAATGTCACTAATAATACTAAACATCCGTTCATCTTGACCCTGGCTTAAGTTGGGTGGCCTATAAATGTTCCCTAAACGTAGTTTGTTTCCCTTATTGCTCATCAACTCCAGCCAAATCATATCAATCTCATTAGGTTTATCATTAATTACCAATTCATTGCAAGTTAAAGTGTCTCTGACATAAAATAAAACCCCACCACCTCTTTTACCTACTCTATCTTGTCTAAACAAATTATACCCAGCAATAGATAATAAATCATCATCACTTTTGGTAGCCCATGTCTCAGTAACTCCAATAATATCCAACCTCTCATCTATAATTATGCTTTTCAATTCTTCCATCTTGTTCCTAATACTACGAGCATTTGTATAAAAAACCTTAAGTAAGCCCATCTTACTTTTATTTAATGCTGCACGATTATTTGAATCCCAACTGTTAAAATCTTTTCTCTTATTAGCCACCCTATTTCCGTTTCTACTAAAATCCAAATAGTTAATACCCTTTCGAATTCTGCTCCTAAAACCATGCCCCCCATTCCAACTTAGTTTTCGATTCTGAAACCTCTAAAACCAAACCACTAACCATTTTGACCCCTATAGAGCTCAGATGCAGGCCATCCCTAGCAATCCAATCGCGTTTACATTTACTCCACACATCAATAAACCTGATACTACGCTTAACGCAAATTTCCTTGAGTATCAGGTTCATACACCTAGCCCGTTGGTTTAACCAACTCCTATGCACTCCATACCTGAGAAGCAAACCAACCACTTGGACATTTGCCGAACAGTTGGTTGCTTTGTCCAACAGGGAATCCCATTCCTTTGTAAACTCATCGTTGTTACTATGGCCTACATCGTTAGTTCCCACCCACATTGATCATAACATTTTGATCATAACATTTTGATATTAATTCTTAGCAATTTTTAAAGCAATCTCTTATTGCTTGATAATCTGTAGAAAAAATAAATAAAAATGTAGTCATAAGAAAAGCAAAGATTCTGTGACCTTGAAAAACTTTGAAAAGTGATTGGAAAAAAAATTCATTTTCAAGTGCTTGAAAACCTTGAAAAAGTTTGAAAGGTTTCTTAGTGCTTGAATTATTTCAAAATCTTTTTCAATCTTGTAAATAGTTTAATATTTTGGGCACTCAGTTATTTTTACATATACTACCTTAGATAAGCATACTTTATATTTAATTTTAGTAAATATTAATTAAATTTATTTTTAGGAATCAAGCGAAAGGTGCTTCGCGAAAATTTGCTTCTGTTGTTTGAGATTTCAATCCCTTTGCATTTTGTACTTTTTAAAATATTTTTGGCAATTTTAATTTGTTTTGTTATGTTGCTTCCTCAGATTAGCTTCTTATTTTAATTACTAAAACATTAATTACTTTTATCTTTATTTAACTTATTTATTTTTGCAAACTTGATTTTAATCATTGTTAGCTGATGATGCATTATTACTGATTTTAAAAAAATATTAAATGTAAACAAACCATGGCATAATATTTTAACTTAGTGTTTGTATTTGAAATGTAATATTTTATAAAGTTGAATTTATTCTTATCATTCTCTTGACGCCTTCTAAAATAATTAAGGTATATTATGGGGAGGGGGCTGTACTGGTTATACACCGAAAATTCAGTATTGTTTGTTATACTTCCACCAAACCACCTTTTTTCTTTACCCCAAAATTGCTAAATTAACACAGGGTTACTACGCTACAGAGAAACTTGTAAAAACAGGGTAAATAGGAGAGTTTTGAAAAAAAAACCTAACAAATCTAGGAAATTATATAAATTTCCTTAAAAACCTGGCAATTCCCCCCCCCCCCTCCCCCGTTTTTTGATGTTACAAAAATGAATGCCTGACTATATAACCTACTAAAAATTAAAAATAGCAATTTTACTTTGTGTGTGTGTGTGTGTGTGTTTTTTTTTTCTTTTTTTGAGAAATCATGATTGCTTATTGTTCTCATTTGACCATCCTTGGCATCCGGTTCCTTTTTCTGCTTGGACCAGGAGCCTCTGCAGAGCCGCTGCCCATCAGTATCTGCAGATGCGCCTCCTCTGGTCCTGACCACTGTCCCCCGGAATCCAGTGGTGTGCATGTCCTACACACATGTGCTCATACACACTGACACCCACCCACCCACCTTTACAAACATACACTCACGCCTATGTGCATACATGCAGGTCTACATACACATAACCGCCCAGGAGGAGGGGCAGGCTTGAGGGGACAGAAACCGTTTCTAGAAACAATAACTCCAATGAGTAGGGTTCTGGCGAAACTCATGATTGCGGAAAACATAATTTGAATTTAAAATTTCAAAATTCAAATTAGTTTCTTTTTTTGAAGAAAATATTAAAATGTCTATCTTTAACGCAAAAATTATTTAATGTTTCATTTGACATGCATCTTAAATATTACTCTAATTTAATTTAGAGAATCTGAGAATCTCATCAATATTGATTGTTCTGCTTAGTTTTGCATTTTTTATCTTATAAAGTCCATGTAAAGACAATTTTTTTTATGAAGTTACACATAAAGATTTCAATTTTAATAAAATCTTCTTTACTTCCCTTCACTCTTTGTGTAATAACCGATTTTGTAATTGTAATCTGAGTAATTGATTAGGTTTTTGTGTAACCTTAATTGTAATTTGTTCTATGGAATATTCTCATAATCGTAATCAAAATTATAATCATAATTTTGATTATGATTAAATTTTCTTCCATAATCGTAACTGTAATCTAAATAAAATAAATCATAATTTTGCCTTGTAATTGCGTAATCTTAACTTACAGAAAGTGAAAATATTTAAGCTGTGCTTCTATTATTGTATGGTTCAATAGTAACATGAAAAAAGACTTCAGCCTGTTTACTCGTTCCTCTTTGTAAATGAGTGTCATAAGTTGAGGCCTATCTTAAGTGGTTAGTACCCTGCAGATGCCTTTGACTGGAATGTCATCCTAAGTCCTTGCAGTTGGTCATCCATCAATTTCCCCTTTTCATTTGTCAATGCTGAGCAAATAAGTGAAGCACACTGTCACCTCGAAATTGTATTAGCCAAAAAGGTACAATTATATCAAAAGTACAACAAATTTCTGGAACAGTTAAAAAAGCTTTTGGTTTTTTATATTTTCATGAAAAAGTAGTGTAAGAGAATTCTTCTCAAAGAAGAGTAAATTTGCATTTAGGTTTCAGTGATTATTCTAGCACCCACCAGCTTTATATATGTCTTGCCTTCATATTTTGCCACGTGACATCTAATCTAAACCCTGGTGAATGAAATTTTTTGATATGTTTTCAGAATATTTTCTTCCATAATATAAACTTAAATTTATTTTTATGCGTTCTTGTTGATATTATCTAAGTATGTAAAAGTAAAAAGTTCGCATTGACAGATTAAAAAAAAATTTGTTTGCGTTTCCTATGTTTACTTACATTTACTTTCGATTTATTCATCAATGAATTTTTTTAATATAATTTTGAAAATAATTTTGTTGTTTTACACTGTTTTTTTTAACACTCTCATTATTATTAAAAATATACTTCTTCATGCAAAAAAAAAAAAAAAAAAAAAAAAACACTAATGTTTCAAAGCTGGAAACCACACCAAATCTTATTTTTCCCATTCTTATTTTTAATATGTGTGAAGTTGAATCCTTTCAGCACTTGATAAAATGAATTTGTTAGTAAGTGATATAAAATCAAAAATGAAATCATAACATATACAAATAGCTTATCAAGTGGTCCCTTAGAATTCTAGAGATTAAACATTCTTTCAAAAAATAATACAATAAAAGTACACTTTTGCTAAAAATAATACTACCAAAGTACTTCTCAGTTTCTGCGTCATTTGCTCTAGTTCAACTACTATTTAGCATTGCTGGCATTCTTTCACTTCTCTAAGAATGAGAAAGAAAATAGACACCTTCACAACATTAGTTTTGCTCAAATGTATTTTTTTTTTTTTTTTTGCATTTTGAAACAGACTATCAGCATATTTTATTCCATTCTGAATAACGAACCATGTGGAGGTTCTTCTTTTTTCTTTTCTTTTAAAGTCGTATTAAATTAATTGATTTTATACCAAATAGTTGAGAATACAAAGTAGAAATACCCAGTTTTCAGAAAATATAAACTCTAAAATATTTGTTGCATGCAACAGTATAATGAAGAATTGCATCAATTACAGCATGCACTGTGTATAGATTTGGATAAGAGTGTGTCTGCATACAATATACAGTCTATGCAATATTATGTAATGTATGCTCTTTAAATTTCATAGATGTAGTATCTTTCTTTCATATTTTGCTCTTTTCCTGCAACAGCACCATAATTAAATATAAATAAATAATCTTTTAGTTAATAATACATGATAGTTGCAATCATCATTGCAATCTGTATAATATTAAATCAAAAATTATAATTTTTAACAATGTCGTTGTTGCCGCAAATTAGTGATACAGTAAAACCTGCCACATCCGGACCTGTCACGTCCGGACCTCCCCATATCCGGACGGTTTGGGGAACAAATTTTCAATTTTTGAGTAAGAAAAAGTCAAAGTACTTCTTTGTTTCGAACTGTGCGACGGGCGAAAGAAGAGATAAATGGCGAAATAAAGTGTCTTTTTTTGCCCCCAAATGTGACATCCCTCTGTCAGCCTATGGACCAAGATGTTATAGAATCTAAAACGTGTCTGTCGACGAAAGTTACTGACGGTTTTGATTGCTGGAATGGATGAAGGAAAAAACGTTACAGAGACTCGAAAAAAGTGAACATGTTGGATGAGGTGATGTGGGTGGCCTAAGCGTGGGATAACATAAAACCAATAACAATGGTAAGGTCATGGAGGAAGTTACCCAAACCATCTGATGAATCTACGGGGGAGAAACCAGAGGAAGGTAGCAATGAAACTTCCGCCGAAGACGAGATTGCTGAACTGGTAAAGAACCTGCCGGGATGTGAAAAAATGAAGGAAGACGATGTTAACGAGTGGTTGAGTGCAGACGAACAGAACGAATTAACAGACGGCGATATATTGAACATAGTGTGCAAGAATGATGATAAAAACTCAGACAGCCAAGGGGATGAAAGCACTGACAAAAATCCGGTCGTAAACGTAATGAGCCATTTAGAAGCTTTCAAGTCGTTCGAGGCTCTACTGTCCTACGTTCAAAGTCAAGAAGATACTTGTGCAAGTGACGTGATGCTCTTAAAAAGGATGAGAGACATGACTTCAAAAAAAAAAAAAACGTGTACGGTGTGGAAAGCAGCAGAAAATAACCAACTTTTTCAAAAACTAAGTAAATTTTTGTTAATACTATAACTGTGATGTGTAACTTTTTGTAAATAAATTGTGTAACCTTCTGTTTTTCTATGGAGTATAATTTATGTACATACTACTAAGTTTATAAACGTTTAAAACTTTAAATTTTGTTTATAAGAACAGAAATACAGCTTGAAAACTCTATAATACAGCTATTTTTAAATGCGGTCTTGATATCCGGATTTTTTGATATCCAGATCGGTCTGTCGCCACATTGATCCGGATGTGGCAGGTTCTACTGTATATATTTACATACCCATTACAATGATATTCATTAAAATATTTCTGAAGACATGAATTGTTTTGCTGATGACATTAAGGTTACGAAGGTTGTAGAAAATGAAGAACAAGTAAAACAGCTTCAGGTGGATTTGGATCACATTACTAAGTGGACAAATAAGTTGGGTATGGTAGTTAATTTTGGGAAATGCCAAGTGCTACATTTAGGTTATGGAAATAAGAGTTTTATTTTTTTATTTTATTATTTTTTTTCAGGGTTTAGTCAAGTCAGGAGGAAGATGTTATTGATCTGGGTAAATCTAGTAAGGTTCTTCTGCCTTTATATAGAAGTTTAGTAAGACCTCATTTGCAATATGCTGTTCAGTTTTGGTCTCCTCTCAAAAAAGATATTTCTTTATTGGAAAGGGTTACTAAGCTATTGAGGGGGTTTTCAGATTTAGATTATAATGCTAGACTTAATATGTATAACCTGGAACAAAGGGGAGTCAGAGGGGACAAAATGAAAGATGTTGATGTGTTGGATTTTTGCACGGAAAGCAGTAGGAGGGGTCACTGTTTTAAGCTAATCAAGTCTCTGGCTAATTTGTAAATTAGGAAAAAAAACTTTAGTAGGGTTGTGGGCACTTGGAATAGCTTACTGGAAGAGGCAGTAATGAGTATAAGGGGATAGATAGCATTAAGGGGGCAATTAATCTTCATTGGAGACTAATAAACTGACAAGGTCCAGCCTGGCTGGGACCAGAGGTTGTTGCTGATTGTCACATTTGTATTTGTATTCGGATTGGAAACTGGGTTCATACACTTGTGGTTTAAAAAAATTCCTTGACTTTTCCAGGTTTTCCAGGTTATTTTTTAGAAAATTCCAGGTTACTCTCTTCATTCAAAATTAAGTTTAAGTAACAATATTTTCAAAATAATCAAAATTGTTTAAAGTAGCAATGCATAAAAACTGAAACTTTTCCACTTGTAAATAAAAAAAAAATATATATATATAAACTTGGATTTTGTAAAAAAAATTTTCTTACAATTTAAGTTTTTTTTTATAAATATATTTTTAAGCATTTTGTACAAAACAAAGTATTTTCAACTTATTTTAGCATTTCTTTGATGCCACATGTCATGTATATTAGCGTTTTGCCATAATCGTGCAACAATCTTTCCCCACTTTTGGTTTAAAATTCTTTCATTTATTTTCTTATTAGTATGTAACACAAAACATATTGAGCAAAGTGCAAAGCTTTTTTTCAGTATAAATATGATTAACTTGTTGCATCAATGGGCATACCATATAATGCATAATAACAAAAATCAACATTTGTCGATCATTGGCTGATGTCAATAATCATCAGTTTTTATTCTTTTGCGTATAAAGGTTGCTTACATTAAAATTAAAAATTTTCTTTTCTACAAAATAATTAATTTTTAAAAATTCGCAATTAATTGCACATTTACTTTAAATAGTTTACACTGAGATAAACATCCAATTATTTTTTTGTAAATTTATGTCGACTTCCATCTTGCAAACATATTTTTTTCCACGCAGTTCAGCCACAGTTACAGTTAGTCTCAACACGCTGGGGAGGAACTGATCCGCAAAACCTCCCCGCTGACTTTTTATCCAATTGTCTTGTTGTAGAAAATGCAATTTTGTTTTCCTTTACTCTTTATATTATTGCCTATTATTCATACATAGTGAGTTAAATGAAATGGGCATACAATATTCATAGTACAAATGTATAATAGTACTTTGAAAAGTATTTTTGTTCTCTTAAAAAGTGCTTGAATTTTTCTCCCTGCAGAATATGAGCCCTGGAAAAGAGACGGTTTCAAAAATTTTATTTCTTTTTTAACCTTTCTCTTCCGACTAAAATGGCATCTATCTGAAGAGCTTTTACTGTGTGGGACACATTTGTTGCGAGAAATTTCCCCTTTTTTTCATGACCAGGGTCTTTCCAAAACAGTTTAAAAGTTAAGAGGCATTCTGTGGTAATCAAGTCTGCTTTAGCACACTTCAAGAAAAATAACTGAAAATACTCAGCTGGTTTCCACAAGTATGTGCAGAAATAGTTTTAAAAAATAAAAATAATGTCCATTGAATCTAATTAAAAATATCAAGCAATAATTTCATCCACTGAATCCTTAATTAATGTTAATTATGTACTTTGCAGCAATGGCAGTTAAAAAGTATCCCTGCTTATAAAGACATTTCATAAAAGTTGCAAAGGTGACGTGGTTATGAGGTTTGATGGTATATTACAATAACAGCTTGTGTACGATGATATTTAACTGCCAGTTTATTGTTTGTCTTGCATTTTCTTCATTCATTTTTATGCAGAAAACTTTTATATTGACAGAAATCATTTTTGTCTGTTTTATATAATTTATAGTTAAATGTTATTTACAGGCATACTTATTGGGAGTGGTGTGGTCATGTTACAAATATTTGAAGTTATTGCATGTTGCTCATCTTGTTGGAAGTTACATGGAGGCTGATAATGAGGTATCTTTCCTTAAGCATGTTAAATTGAAATGCACATAAGGATCATTTCATTTAGAAAATAAAATAAAACTTTTTTAGTAAAAATTCAAAAAAAAAAAAAAAAAAACAAGTTGTTGCATTAATATATTAATATTGCTATTAAAAAAGGATCCTACCCTGCATAAAAAAAGCCTTATTTGCTTTGAAGAAAGTAAAGAGTCCTTAAAAAGTTCATTTTTTTTTCAATTGAAAATGCTTGACATTAACTGAAAGCCTCAACTTTAATTCATGTTTTAACTTACTTTTTTTTGTGTTACTAAGTTTTTTCTTTTTTTTTTAATCCCATGCCCGTCTGTGGCATTTCTGCCATTAATCGACAAACAGCCCAATAAGATGAAGAAGTTGAACATTAATGAGAATAAAATTTAGCGTCCTTAGAGCTGTCGTTTAAAAACTTTAGAATAATGGAGCAGTTCCTGAGATGATTACTGTCCATCTCACCCTGGAGACACAGAGGACAACAGGGCAAATCCTTTACCCCTGTGCCACAGAATTAAACTTTTCAATCATATCTAAGCTACCAAAACAATATTCCTCTATATTAGTGGGATTTCAAAAAGGACTGGAGGTTATAAACTCCATGAAAAATTTTATGTTCATAGGTGTATATAAGCATTTTTGTGTTGTTATAAGTCACTCCTCTGGAAAATAATTATTGTCAAAGCGTTATGAATGGTTACGTCTTGTTCATGAGGGGGTTTGATATTTCCCCTCATGAACAATTCATCTCTATGCAACTTCTGTACTACCAGACAAATGAAAGTTAGAAGTGAGAAAACTTCCTCTTTTTTTCTCTCTCCATCAGTGGAGGGCAAATTATAGTTATTTTGCATTTGCTTGAATTAGTTTGATTTTCCAAAAAAAAAAAAAAAACCTGCTGCACATAATTTTGTTTTAAGAACTTCAGCATTGTATATTGTAATTTTTAAATGATTAAGTTAAAAAAAAATTTTTTTGAATAATAGGTGTAGTAAAAGGTAAGTTTTTCTTTAATCTTATGATCACATTTTTGATGTGAAAATATTCTAATAAAATTACATATTATGTAATGAAAGTGTTTTTGGATCATGAAAATTTCAAAATTTTGCAGAATAAACCTGTTAAATATCAAAAATTATATAACAATCCAGATTTTAACAAGTTCCAAAACAGCATCCAAATGGTGACTTAAGATCTGTGGTATCTAACAATCTGCTGTGTACATCGTTACAAACTTATTTTCTTAGACAAAATGTAAAAAGCTGATTTAATAACCTTGCCGACAAAGTACAGCACTGAGTGTTCGAGTTTTCTTTTAAATTTGAATATACTAAACAATTTGAAATGGTGCAAAGTTAACTGGAATGGCTCGAAGTCACCCTGAATGACTTTCCTTTAAAAATGATGTATGGTTTAAATTTTCACAATTTAAGTGTCTGTAATCTTTATGAATAAAAGTTAAAAATTTCTTGCTGTTTTAATTACACACATTTAGGAGTGCTAAGTAAAATCATGCATATATTTTCTACAAAACTGCACTAAGAACAGCCATTAGGTGAATATATAGCTTTAGTTGCTTCACATCAGAAATACTTTACTGATTTTTAAACTTATATTATACTTATATATCTTTAACTTAGATAATAATATTTTTTAAAAAATCAGCAGTTTGGATAAAACCATTATTTTCTGTTTAATACTTTTTAATTTCACATTGCAGGCTTTATTACCTCCTGATTATGAAACTGCAACAAAAACACCTCCTCATGCAGCTGTTTATGCACCGCCACCATATATTGCTGATTTCCATCGAGTCTAAATTTCATTGTTTTGCGTACTTGAAAATGTTAGCATAATTCAATTAGCTAGTCAAATTTTAAATTTGTATTTTGATGTTGTATTTATAAATTGATTTATAGCAATGTGCAATAGTCTTTCATGTATTTATAGGGAATTCAAAATTTATGGAATAGTCTTGATTTAGCAAAAAAGAATGAGACTTACATTATAAAATTCATTTCATTAAATTTTATTTTGGATAAACTGAAAATTTTTAAAAAAAGGAAAAAAAGTGACTAAAACATGAATTATTTCTTTTTTTATTTTAAAGTTATTTTTTAAGCTTTTATTTTTTGCTGTGAAACCTCAATAAAAGTGAGCTCGAAATTAATGCTTAACTCTTTTTTCAACTTTTAAGAGCTTGGTTTATATTATTTGTTTGCAGTGCAGATTGTAGTTTATTTAAAGTAAATGTGAGTATCAATTATAAATTGTTACTTTGTTTTTAGTGTTCTGTATAATATAATATTTGGGTATTAAAACATTACATTTAGTTGTCTGATTGCAAATATTGTTGCTCTGTATTTTTAAATTAACACTTCTATGTCCTTTTACACACTTTACAATCATTTGAAAACTCTCAAGCTTTAAATTACATATGTTTCTCTTTGTGCGCTGATAATTATTATGCATTATGTTTTATTTCACCTTCTTAAGAATGCTCAATAAACCAAGGCTCTACTAAAAGTTTTGAATTTTGTTTATTGGTATACAAACAAGTATCAGTTAGGTAAGCATGCACTGTGACGATGAATTTCTTTTGCAGTTTTTGATGTGACATGTGTAACATTTCAATATGAAATCATTTTAATTGGCAGCCAAAGGCTTCACATTTTTAGAGTGCCAAAGTGTGATGGCTACTGTAAGATTCTTGAAAGTATTTTAGTTTAGTAAATTACTGGAAAGTATTTTTTATCCCATTACAATTGAATTTCTATGAAGTGTAATTTCAAATATGCTGCATCATAGGAAGAATATAAGTGCATGGTATCATAACACTAGATAATGGGCAAGAGATTATTCTGTTTTCAAATGTAGAAAATTCACCTATATGCTGTATGCTGTCATTTTAAAATTTCTCCTCCTTTGTAAATTATTTTAATTGTGAACTATAACATTAAATGTTTAGTGAGTATGCAAAATATGTTTTAACTAAAGATTCCTGGAACTGAAATGTCTTTTCTTCTGAACATAAAATAATAAAAGCTTAAAATTGCCTTTTTCTCTTTCATACAGAGACAATAAAATATATTAAAATTGGAACATGATTGAACTGACACGTTTGAACTGTTATTCAGCCTTTCATTTCAGCATTAAATACTCTTTGACATAAATAAAATTGTACACCAGGAAAGACATGTAAGAATGAAACAAATGTTGGTTTCATAAGGACAACATTGACAAAAGAAAGTTATTACAAAATGAAAATAAAATAATAATTTATTACTGGAAAAATCCCAACTGAATGGAGGCATTTGTACCCTATTGAACCACCTCTAACTTGAATGTATGAGGCAACACAGGCCAGCTTTGAAGCATAAATATCTTATATGATGTCCAAAGTCATTTCGTACCACATTTACTATAAACATACCACCAACTCCATCAAACTCATGGGCTGTCCAACTTCCTGTCCCGAGCGATCGCAGATGTGCTTGATCTGTGACAAATGAAGGGAATGAGCTGGCCATAGAATGGTAATGGGGAAAAGGAAGTACTCCCACACCCTTGCTGCATGTGACCAGGCATTCTCCTGTTAAAAATGGCTCCTGGAAGCCTTGCCATTCGTGCCAACACACATGACTGAAGCATGGCACAAACATATTATTTGGCTGTCATGGTGTTGTGGATGAGATGACCATGTATCCCATGACCTGGCATTCAATAGTGTCCCCCCAGCTGCAGGTGCAGTGTGCTGCTGAGTACAAAAGTTGGATTAGGATTTTCACACTATCATCTCCAGTTGGAGTAGTGTCACGTTTGACGGGATTGGACTACAACCAAATGGATCCTAATTGAATTTGGGCAGTGATAACAATCATGTTTACGTGTAGAGGCCCCATTATAAATGCTTTAATCCTGCCTTTACTTTCCAGCTGCACACTGTACACACACCTGGGATGATGCTGTAGGGTGCTATTGTATACAAAACAAGGTCTCCCTAAATATTGAACCATGGCACCATTACAACTTAATGGTATGTTTGTGTCATGCTTCTGACACATGTTGGCACTGATGGCCGAGCTCCTAAGAGCCATTTTTCAAGAGCACAATGCTTGGTTACACACAGCAAGGATGCCAGACGACTTCCTTTTCCTCATTATTACCTTCTCTGACCTGATAAATTTCCTGTTTTGTTGTAGATCAAGCATATCTGGGATTACTTTCGAGCGTAAGTAGGGCAGGCTATGAGGTTAATTGCATATGTAAAATTTCATTTCATTCTAACACTCCTCTTTGGTGTGTCAACTTTTATGTTATAGAGTGCATATGATTTTATCGTAAGAAAAATTGGCTTTGGAGTGTTTGGACAATAATATACAGTAAAACTCCTCCTAGTGGATGCTCTTGAAGTGTTGACATTCCTCTAATGAGAACTTTTAATTCCCCTACACTAATTGTTATTAATAACTAGCATTAAGCTTAGCGTAAGTGAAACCTCTCATACGAACACCCTCATTTGTGGACGCTGACACTATTTTGAGAGTCCTTTGCATTCATATACCCTTTTCTCACAAAAAATTTAGTTCTGAAATACAAATTAAATTATAAGCTAAAATAGTTAAATATTTGAAACATTATTAAAACTAGCCCACTTTTTTATAAAGCAGGATAAAAGTATGTCTTAAAGGACCAAAAGCTGCTCAGCTGAGAAATTTTCTATACAAACTTGAGTACCATTGCTGCAGACTCTCACTGGTGTGCTAAATTTATTTTAGCTACCAGTTTATAGGCATTTTCAGCTTTAATAGCCGCATTTACAAGATACCCTTGTGTACCTCGTAAATCCCCGCTCCAGCTCTGAAAAAAAAAAAACGGAAAATTCCCCGTTTACATGTAAAAAGGGGTTGACCATTGTACACGAGAAAGCGGTTTTTAACTAGCCTCCTTAGCGCATATAGTCAGCAAGTATATGAACTTGTTTTGCATAATGCATTCTGGGTAAAAACTGCAATTGCTCCAGAAGGTAGCAGGAGGAAAAATCCACTTTTCCTGGTAAATAACCAGAATACGGTTTAAAGCAGGTTATTTGCATGGTTTGAAAGTGTCCATATAAACGTGTCTAATGAGATTCCTCCAGCTCAGTTATTGACTATTCCGGACTCTATTGTCCATAACAATTATGAAACTAGTCTTTGAGTGTCATAACTGGACTTTCAGTATATTGCGTGTTATTTCTGCCTTTCCCCTGGCTTTAAGGTGGTAACTTACTTTTTAGAAAATAAATGACAGTGGAAAGAGCACTGCTCCAGCCATTAGGAAAATTCATGATTCATCCACTTGGTAAAAAATAAAATTAAAGCAATTTTCAAAAGTTTAAAAACAATATTTATTTGAAAGTTCTTAAAAACAAAGTAGATATTTAGTTCTTACAAATATTTAAATTTAAACAGCATTTCCGGTGTTTGTTTTTAAAAGACTACTTTTTAAATCAATACTCATCGAATTTGTAACAACTCTTAGAGCTTCCCAGAGTAATTGGGTAGAGAAATAGTGTCTTAGCTAAGTTGTCTTCATGCTGTTTTACAAACACTAAGGGAATCGAAAATTTTGATTTCACAGTATTTATCTTGATGAACAGTGACAGGTTAATGGTAACTGGATTGAGCTTTGAATAGTTTCATGATCATTCGACACGACTCAAAAAAATTAGGGGAGCAACATGGTTTTAACAAAATTGAGAAAAATATTATTCTGGAAACTAATTTCTTATAAAGCTTCCATGTTTTCAGAAAACATAAGAATAAAAAGTAAACTTTGGAAGAAAATCAACGTTTCTGTCATCGAAAAGCAGAAAAAGGATAGAAGTGCAGAAATCGCAATTTACCAGAAGCCTATTTTTTCAGTGTCTCAGTGGTAAAATTCAACCGTTCATTTTTTAAAATTTATTGATTGGAAAATGCCAAGACACCATAATTTACCAGATTCCATGGCTTGACGTCTTACCAGAGGGACTGGAATCCGGCCAAACACAAAGAACTGTAGCAGACGATATTGGAGAGGCATAATTTCATGTTCATTTCACTGTTCTAAAGGAGCAAAGTTTCCAGTCAAATGTTTTTTGCTGTATTGCATCTTAATACACATGTATACTCCATTTTATGCCTTTGCAAGGCTACCTCACCAAGTTTTCTTTACTTTTGTGTGATTGCTCCCTATTTGTTTTGAGCAGTATAGTTAAGTATTAAAGATTTTTTGTTTACAGTATCAAATTCAAACATTAATAAAACCATTCATTTTAAAAAGCTAATTTGTGACTATTAACTTTGAATAAACTGAAAATCATTCATAAAGTTCTTTACAACTAGTGCATCCTCATCCATGAAGTATTGAGCACTTGGTCAATGGTAGCCCTCTGGGCTGTATCAGGTTCCATTATCTTCTGCAGAAGTTTCTTGGCGGGTTCTGAAAACTGATCATTGGCAATAGACCAATTCTTCGTGACATGGTCGTTGAAAAATGTAGCAATGTTGGCATGATCAAATGCCATAATGCTGTTTAAAATAACCTCAAGGCAAACGCCCACACTCCATACATGTGCGGGAATTGGGTCGTAAGTCGAGTTCCCAATTACCTCGGGAGCCATATAGGGTAAACTAAATGAAATAAGTAGAAAAGTGAAATGTTACATATGATTAGAATACACAAAGATGGTCTGATTAAAAAACAAAAACAAAAACAGGATCTTGTATAGTGTGACTCTGGTAATAAGACACCTGACCTTGATTTCTTCATCAGAAGAAAGAAGAGGAAATGTTATATTGGCAATATATTGATAGCAAACTTGCTTCCATTTCATCTATTAAAAGAAATGCATCTGAGTTTGTTATCAGAAAACTATATTTATAGTTTTTATTGTTGCTCTTTCCATCTAAACATTATCAAAAATAATTATGAAATTCCTCACTTCCGTGATAGCCCTTGTCAATGTCATTGTCATGAAGGTGAGAATAAATAATGGAGGTGAAATACATCAATTTCAGACATTGTAGAAAAATTTTAAATTATCAGTATCTTCTCAGATTTAATAATTTGAAAATATATTTATACTATACTATTTTTGAACACAAATTTGAAGTGAACTAAAAGTATAACTTAAAATTTAAGCTGTACTTTAATCAAGAGCTTGAGATTAGACTCACACTAATCATTAAAATAGCTCATTGTTTACGCACTTAGCATAATTATTTCCTTGATATCAAATAGAGCTCTATTTTCAACCACTGAACATTGTTGTTGTTTTTTCGTGAACTAGGTTTTTTTTTTTTTTTAATTTTAAATTTATGAGTGAAATAATTATAATTTAGTTGGGCCATTGTTTATGGTTACTTATAGTTAGTAACAGTTTTATGTAAATGTAAGAATGAAAAAAAAAAAAAAAGAAAAAGTTTTGATATTTTAAAATATTCTTGTTCAAAAGTCAATGACCCATAAGCAGAAATATTCATGATGAAACAGGCTTTCTGCTTTCAGGGGGGATGTGGTTTTTAACCACTCACTCAAAATATTTGTTAGGGTGCATAGTATCACATAGCTTAAGTAAGCAGATAAAAAAGGAAATAAATATGGGAGAAAACATTAATTTTCTTCCTCTTTCTCAAAGTAGACTAGAACTTAAACAGTTTTAGTCATTAAGATTCCCCCCCCCCTCGAAATCGAGGGTCTTAATCCATAGTCCTGATCAGTAATCATCAGTAATCAGGCCCTGCTTACTCTGTATGCAATCATAATCTTGTAAACCTTGTTGTTGTAGTGCATTTAACACTTGTGCAACTTTGCTTGCTAAAGCCCTCACAATGTACTGCAATAAGTTAACAGTATTATGGTTTTTAATACTCATAAAAGTTGTTTGTAATGAAACATTTGTAGTGTGCCGTGAAAAATCTTTTCCTTTAAAATCAATTAGTGAAATAAAGCAGACTTTGCTAACATGTTAAGACTTAAGTCATATTAAATCTTCAATATACGATTTTCCTTAATATAAAATAATCAATGGGTAATAATGGGAAAAAGAAGTCACGTTCCACAGAAAGAGTCACTGTGAATTCGCACCAGGAAATCAGGATCGATGCATTTGCGGCAGGAGCCAAAATCTGCAATTTTAATCGACAGAACTTTATCCAGAAGCAGATTATCACACTTCAGGTTCCTGTGTGCAATGCTTCTCTTGTGGCAGTATTGCAGAGCCTGACACATGGCTTTGCACCATTTGCGTGCTAAGTCTTCACTGACTGCACCATGTCAGTTGAATGAAACCAGATGATAATACAACAATGTTAATAAAAATGCTGATAATGAATAAGAGAGATTTTAATAGTACTGCCCTTCTTCCGACTTCTACATTATAATCCCTCTATTTATTTAACTTTTCCTATTAAAAAAACTATATTAATAAATGAAAATGTTTGTCGCAATTTTGAAATATTAAAGAAAAAAATATTTTGTGGCCAATCTTTGGAATTTAAGGCAGGTATTTTTGTTTATTTGTCATTAATATTGTATTAGTGATGGAAAAATACTTGACACCTATGCAATGAAGGACAACTCGCTAAAATGAGGTTAATTATGAAATTTAAGTTTCACTGTGTATATGTAAGTAGACAAGATTGTTAAGGTTGAGAAAATATTTTTAACAAGTTAGTGCCCGTCATGCCTTAGTTTCACAATCCCAGCTACGGCCTCAACCCTACGTCTACACATATAGCCTGTTTACATTAACTAGAAATTAGTTAATTGGAGGTGCTTTTAAGTCGTGACGAGTCCACCTCTTGTTTTTTCTGTATGAATTAAATAATATTTTTGCTTTTTCATATTGCAATGACGAAACAAATTGTAAGTTCAAAAGAAACATACATATTTTAAAAGAAACGTATCTCATTTGTTGAAAAATAACAATTTAAAATGTCGAAAAAAAATTACGTAGAGGACCATACCACAAAAGAACGATCATTTTGCCCGCACGTGACAGTTTATATGCACCATTAAAAAATAGTAATGTAAAAATTAAAAGACGAAATGTTTTGGGCGATTCTCGAAAAAATATCTCGTGCTTAACGATGATTTTCCAGATAACCAAAGCCTTCAAAAAATAATGCTGCTGGGGAATAATACATGCTTTAATATCCTATCAAAGCATAGCAGGTAATCCCATATTTAATTAGCAGTTACTTGAATAAAATAAAAAACTTAGCGTTATGCACGGAACATTTTTTCGAGAATCGCCCTTTTGCTTACAAATTCGTTTGAAATCTGAGGCGTCAAGTGCGGGACAAAATGACCGTTTTCCGTGGAATGGCCGTACAACACTTTAGACCTCATGATTGTTGTCCTGAAACAAATATTGATCAAAATATTGTGAGCAGATATAAACTGAAACAACATATACAGACCATTTTCTTCTAGAACAAACTTTTACAAAAAAGGCTAGGAGCTAGAGCTTGAACTTATATTAAAAACTACCCAACTTTAATCTTAATAATTGCAATTGTATGAAACTTCTACAATTTGTAGCAGAAAATTGAATGCTTTACATATATAAAAAGAAATGATGATGTTATTCATATTCATCACTCGATAAGCGATTAAGTAACTTTAAAAACGTTTCAAAAAGAAATTTAATTTAAGTATAAGTGCTATTTTTCAGAAATCTCGCTCTTTGTGTCTAGGATGTGGGAGGGTGACTTTCTGATAAAACCACTATCACCAGGGCCTGATTTACCAATTGGCGCATGAAGCGTGATTTAGGGGGCTCCCAAAAGTTATTGACTAATATTTTCTATGACAAGCAAAAGACTCATAGACGGCCGGGTATAGAGTGGGGGGGGGGGGGGACTACCTCTCATTTTCAAGAGTAAAGTGACCTGGCCCCTCCACTTTTCTAAACTGAAAGTTAACAGTCGTTTAAAAAATGATTATGTTAATCGAGTCATTCGTTTAAAGCTTTCAAAAATCTTTCTTGATAGCATATCAGTACAATTCCTCGTTTTTTCTGATACGGCGGCAGTGGAATGTCATGGGGACCAATGTTTTTTTAGACTGTAGAAGTTAACTCCAGGAGGAAGAAAACAATGAAGTTTTCCAATTTTTGTAAAAAAAAAAGTCAAAACTGGACTTTAAGAGAGTTTTTTGAAATATTTAAAACCTCCTAGTGAAATTTTTTTTTAACTCCAGGAACATGATTAAATGAATGTGAAAGGGAGGGGGGGGGGGGGGCGAAAAATGGTACACGAAGCAATTTATTGCTCATCACAGGGGTGGCTTTATGTTTCAGAGTTTACTTTGATTTCTCATTCATTATAAGAGTTCTCTATTTCAAACGAAGTAAAAGGGATTTCTGTTTTCTTGCTTTTGAGAGTAGAAAATCTATCCGAAAACTTTGGATCACATGTTAGTCTATTCCTTATGGAAGGTAAGCAAATTTCATTTTTCAACATTTATTTTGGTCCCTCAACTTGGCCAAACATAGTCAAAAATTGAGTTTTAGCATATTCAGTTTCAAATAATTTCGGTTGGGAGCCTATCTCACCTTCCACTCTGTAGCGTGAAAAACAGCTTCAAAATGTTTTTAAGAGGGAGAGCTCGCGAATCTTTCATCCCTTTTCCTGATATCACCAAAAATAGCTTAGAATTGCTGCTTGAGATCTCAATGTTCGAAAATTTCTGGGCAGAGCTCTGAAACTTGTCTTTTCCTCTAACGTAGCATACATAGCCAAAAAATACAAATTTAAACCTTTAATTATGAAAAATTTCCTGGAGGAAACGCGCACCCTCTTTTTTAAAATCTCAACATATAGCCCAAATTTATGTTTTTAAAACTTCAATGCTTCAATATCAATTTATGAAAACTGCATTTGAATCTTGACTATCCCTGATCTCCTAACATAATCAAAGATAGCTTAAAATTTAGACTACAGTTTCGATTTTCTTCTCAAAACATTGAAACTGCGTTTTGAAAACTTCAATTTTGAAAAATTTCCGAGAAAGGAAAGCCGAACACCTCACCCCTTTTCTAAGGGTCCCAAAGATAGTTCAAATTTTCGTTATTAGAAATTTGCGTGGGTGGGAGAGCTTGCCTATCCTTCCTTCTCAAATATAGAATAAAATTAACTGCAGCTTTAAGAAAACAATTTGGAGAAGGAAACCTCCTTCTGCCCCCTCTTGCTCCTAACATTATCATTAATGCCTAAAGACGGGCGTCAATTACGGACATTTTGCATGAGAAAGCCACCTTGCTTCACAACATTCTTGGGCCTTTAGGTGTTAGTGAACACATTACCGTCACCGTCACCAAATAATGGCCTAGAATTGCGTTTTTGAGACTTTGGTTCCGAACAATTTTCAAGGAAAGAAGCAAAATCTTCCCCATTCCACCAAACCACCAGAGATACCCTTAAAATTGATTTCGATTTTAAAAATATTTCAGTAAGAATCCTCAGCGCTTCTCCCTTAACGCCTACAACTGCGTTGCCAAATAGCCTAAAATTACATATTTCAGAGCTTAAAATTTTAGAATTGAGTATGCTACTATTTCCGATTTTCTTAACCTCTCTAAGCCTAAGCTGCATTTTAAAACTTTGATTTCGGAAAATTTCCTTGCGGTGCCCACCGATCCCCTAACATTAACAAAAAAACACAAAAAGTTTTGAACATATCGGAAACAAATTCCAACCCGCCCTTTTCCCTTACTTTACTAAAAATTGCGTAAAATTTCGATTTTTAAAGTAAATTTAGCAATTTTCTCAAAGAGCGGACCTTTATCCCCCCATCTTTTTTTTTCTTTTTAGAGCATACAGAAATTAATTACATCTTTTTTCTTTAATTAAATTTCTAGTTTTAATTTAAACACCCTTTACAGTATGTGTATTAGCTATTTCACAACGATAGGGCGGCAGTAGGGAGATAATGCCGGTTTACCAACAGGAGGCGCAATCGCGCAATATGCATCTGCAGTCCGCCTCCCGATAGCCTCCTCCCAATCCCCCTCTGACCTTGGGTTGATCCCCCTCTGATCTCATGGCTGCGTCTCCATATAATCTTTGTAGATTACGGGGGTATTTTCGCGCATTTTGTAGTTTTTCGCGCGTTTTCGGAATTTCATTTTTTTTCTTATAATCTTTTACGAGGATATTTTCGCACGTTTTTAGATATTTTGCCGCCAATTTTATTTATTTACGGTCATACTAGACTTAGTCCTTTTTTCTCACAAACTTTTACGAGGATATTTTCACGCGTTTTGATTTATTTTCAAGCATTTTACAGTTCGAGGATTATTTTTACCGTTTTATTCTTAGACTATTTTAAAGTCTTTTAATCTTTGAGTATTTTCATACATTTTTAGTCTTTCACTACTTTTATTCATTTCAGACTTAGAATATTTTTCGCAAGTTAGATTTTTTTTTTCATTGTATCAATCAGCTTTAATATGCAGCATGATTTATACATTTTCATGAGTTAGATTTTAATCACATTATTAATCGTTTACAATGTCATTTCATTATTTTCATACATTTTTAGTCTTTCACTATTTTTATTCATTTCAGACTTTGAATATTTTTCACAAGTTAGATTTTTTTTTTCATGCATTTTTGGACAAGAAATATTTTTCACATCCTTACATTTAGGATTTCGATTTTTTTTTTCTAGTTAGGTCTTAGACTATTTTAAAGCTCTTTTGTCTATTTTTAGCAATTTGTAGACTTAGTTTATTTTTATGCCTTTTGATCTTTAATTATTTTTGCATCTTACATTTATTTACAAGTGTACACTGCAAAAAATAATTGTTGTTTTTATAGTAATATACTGCTTTTTCCTACAGTTTAATACTGCTCTGCCAAATAACAGAGAAAAACTGTAAAAATATTTTAGATTGCGCAAAACGATGCGCAAAAGGTGTTTCTTTCATACGGGAACAGAAACTAATGAATTCAAGATATTGGCAGCCATGTTTTTTGATGATTCGGGTGTGCTGAGGCAGGACTGCTCAACTGTAGTCCAAGTTAAAGGTAAGTGCTGGTTATATTATTCATTCCCTTTTCCTCAAAATATAGTTTTCTTTATCATCGAGAATGTATGTAAAATAATAGTTTATTTTGAAATCGCAATTCGTATCCCAATATTCGTTGATGCTGACTTTGCAATTTCGTATAGTTGCTAAGTTGCAGCGATTGCTTTCTAGCAAAAATCTGAGTAGTTGTTGTGATTCTGAATATTTTACTGCACGTGTGATAGTTTTTAAACATTTTCTGAAACTCAAATTTTATTTAAAAATAAATCAATTCCTTTCTTGATCGTATTTAAAGTTATTAGAACATTAAACTTTGTGTACGATTACATTTTGTGTTATATACTATGTCCGTACTTAAAATTTAAATTTTTATGTTCTCTAGTGAATTTTTAGCATATCGCGATTGACTTCTTTCTCCTGTTTTTTTTTTTTCTTTCTTATGTTCAGTTTTAAATTCTTTAACATTTTGCATTTAACCATTTTATTGAAAAACTTTACGTTATAGCGTCAGTAGCTTTTATATTCCGTACGTAATTCGATGAATAAAATGTAAATAAATGAAATAACAACGTGACAGAGAGACATGCAAACAGTATACAATTTACTGATATTTTTTGTTGAAGAATTTGACACTGTGGAAATACAATACTCTGATGTCTCAACGACTCAAAATTCTCTGAAATCTGGAGCCAGCTTTCATATTTATCGGTCGAAAGTAAAATAATAATAATTAAAAAAATCATCAATAAAGAACTCAAAAAAAAAATAAATAAATAAATAAAAAAAAATAAATAAATAAATTAAAAAAACTTAAAAAATTAGCATCTTAAAATACAAACACGAAACCCTTGTGTTTTAAAAGTTTTATATTTGCGTCAGCAGGAAATTAAAGTTTTACTTCAGGAAAATTGCACTAGTACCATTGAAACTTGTGAACGTAAAAATAATTTTAGAAACTATATTTAAAGGCACTCGATTGGAGGTCACGGGAAGTCTCTATGACCTCCCCAAAAATGCCATATTGGGAAAATTTTGTCTGGCTATTCGGCAAATTTGGGGACATAATTGTAATGTTGCAATTTTTAAATTTTCGAATGACCAAATTTCATTAGATATTGTACTTAATTGTGCGTACTTAATGTGTGCATTCACCAGTATTTTATTAATCGGCAAATATTTAAATTCCATTTGGCAAATTGAGATTATACGTCTTCCCAGCATATTTAAGTTCAGGCCGTGCCTGGCTATATTTTAAAATTTTCGGCTTTTCATTTCTGATCTGGCAGTGTTTCGTTCTCGTCAAAATTACAGCTTTTAAATTTAAAGTAGAATATTTACATTATTATGCATTGTTTGTCATATTTTATACGCTTTGAAGGACATGCTCATTTAGAAAAGTAGATGCTCGAGAACTACAGTAGAATTTGAAACTCTTATAACCTTGAAACTCATCAGTTTCCTTACATTTTAACTTTTAGAACACTTTGAGTCTTAAATTTTGGCATCAACATGTTCAGGATGAAGACAAAAAATATATTATAAATAATGAAAAGTGTGATTCTGTACTTCACTGTCTTTCACTGCTTATCAAAAGTAAAAATATGTCAGATTGTTATCCGTGTAAAATGAAAAAATCGGAGAATTTCGTTTAAACCTGTAACGGAGATTCAAGCCAACGCCCGGTAAGATCTTTTGCATTTGAATACGATGGGTTCCTTAGCAGTTGAGTTCTTTAAGGGGGGGGGGAATTATTTTCACAATAATAGACGATTTTTCGAGAAACTCTCCAGTTTATTTCTTTAAGAAGAAAAGTGAGGTTTAAGAACACTTTGTCAGGTTTCAAAAGATAAGAGAGATTTGTGGCAAAGCTCCGATAACGGAAAGGAATTTCTGAACTCCCGGTTTGAAATTTACCTTAGCGACCAAAGCATAAGAATCGAAAAAATCAACAAATCCTCTAGTTAACAAAGTAGCGCATAGAACACTATAAGTTAACATTAATGAATGGAAACTTTTAAATGAATCGAATGTGCCTCAGCAGTTTTGAGCCGAAGCAGCTATGTACTTCCACTGCTTACGGACTAGAGCGGTTTTAAAAGGAAAAACCAAACCCTTTTTTGAGCTTTTTGGGGGAAGAAAGATATCTATTAAACAAAACCTATTTTGAGCTATTTGGGGCAAAGAAAGCCATCTATTAAACACTCCCGGGGTTTTTTTTTTTGGCTGCATTTCGTATATTGGACTTCCAAAACAGAAAGTAAACAAATAGGGAAGTATCAACCTATCAAATATTCCAATTTTAACTATTGCACAATGTTGACAGGCTTACAAAACACAAAAATTCACCATGACCGGATTTTTAAAACAAACGATTGATTTTTTATGAATGTTTTAAAGAGCGATACGCAAAAAAGAGGTGTGGCCTAAAATGACAGCAGCTGACGTCATTTCCCTGTTCCGATCAGAGCTCCATTTCCATGCCGTGTTGCGCCTACCAAGAGGTGAATAGCACTGTCTTTTTCAGCCTTTTTAAAGACTTTAACCAGCATTTTTTCCATCATGGAGCTAGGATTCACGAAAGGTCAATCCAATAACCTTCCTCAAGTAAAGTCATTCATGGTGTTTGACTTTTTTCGAAAGGACGAGGGATTTAATGTCCTAGAAGTACGAGGAGTGAAACAACAAAGTTTCACCATTGTTATTCTTTAAAATTGTACGTACATATCCGTCTATGTTTGCAGTTCATATTATTTGCATTAGTTTCCCTTATCAAGATGGATCATTTCCATTTGTGTGTCGATGGTTTTTTTATCTGAATATATAAATTACAATGTAAGAGCGCTATTCCAGTTCTTACTTGGCGGCTTTTAATGAGGCGCGCATTTTGTAACAACCCTACTGCAAGTGATTCCAGTACTAAGTTTTAGAGCAGTTTTTGCATGACAATTTTTCGCTTTGTTGGCAATAAAAGTTGATCTGCTTTTTTTTTGTGGAAAATTGTTTTAAATCCATTAATACATGTTAATTATCCTTGAGTTTTTGTGCAACTTAGCAAAAAAAGGAAAAATATATTTTTTTGCTCTTTTGATAAAAATAATAAATTTGAAAATGGTGTTCATTTCATAAAATAAGTACCTTTTTGCATGTGAGAAAGGTCTTGTATATATAGAAACGTTTCTGGTGATAAACTGAAAATGTATTTTTAAATTATCAATTTGTAATAGTTAAAATTTGAAGATAGTTTGAATGTTAAAAAGAAAGTATTAATAGTTTTTGCATTGTTATTAAAATGGTAATAGTAATGCATCTATTACTTTCTATTTAAGTTTATTGTGCAGGGTTTAAATTCCTTTGTTTACTTGCATTTTTTAGAAATATCTCATATGCTTATTAAACATTTATTTATGAACAGTTGTGAACATATATTTCAAACTGTATTTCTCACTTGACATAGTTTTTAATTAAAATGCAGTGCAAATTTTAATTTTCAAATTTTAATTAATAAACACACTTGAAAACACTTCTTTCGAAGATCCTGCTGGGACGGAACAGTAACAAATCGCTTGTGAGGAGTTTTTTTAGATGTAGATACGCATCCAGGAACAAAGCAATACTTGTAATTGATTCTACTAGCCATGACAAAGAAAATCAAATTAAAAACAATCGCAGAATGCATTAAACCCTACAGACAGCAAAGGATTTTCACTAGCCTTTTATGCGCGCTGCTGTTAGAAGGCTCTTGTTTTCCCGCGCCTTCCCCCAAAGATCGCCAAGCACTTCTTTGCCCCAGCCAACAACGCCGCCTCGCAGCGCGGCAGTGACGTCAGTCAAAGGACTTACAAGCAAATGACGTCGCTCGCGCGTGAACTTAAAAAAATTATTTTAAAAAAAAGTATTAGTCGTATCGTAAAAATTTTTTCGCAGATGATGTTCATGTATGTTACTCTATCATACAAAAATAAAATTAGAATATCGAATACTTCCCTATTGGATATGAGAACTCAACAAGGAGTCATGGTAGGATATGCGTTTCATACGAAAGGTTACAGAATTTGGGATCTCAAAAATCGCGAAGTGACAGAAACGCTGAATGTTAAATTCGATGAAAATAAATTCTGGGCGACCCCCCCCCCCCCCCCCCAGGAACGAGAAACAGAGGGACACAGTTTTATTTCACTACTGAGTAAATCTGAAGTAGAAGAAGAATATCCTGAAAATCATAAAAAAGCATGTTGACAATTAAATGGGTTAAAGAAAGTCCAAGGCAAAATAAAGAATGCAGGGATAAGTATTATTCTATTAACACGACGGTTCTAAAGTCCGAATCGTGAAGCCGAGGTTTATTGTTCTGAAAATAACATTGAATATGACACAAAATATTTTAATTTCACTTGTGATGATAATTCAAGAAAAGTATAGGATTTTTATGAAGATAGGGGGGATAATTCAAGTATGCTAGAAGCTAACATTTCCGAGATTTAAAATTGGCCAAACGGAATGGCTCAAGAAATTCAGGTGATACGAGAAAAAAAAGTTCACGTATTGGTTCCACTGAATGAAAGTTTTAGAAAGAAAAAAGGATACAGATGGTTTTTTTTAATTTAAAAACAAATGAGCAGAATGAAATAATGCGCTTCAAGACCAGACTGGTAATTTTAAATACCCACCAGGTGGGGGGGGGGGACTTTTCTCAAGTGTTCTCTCTAGTAATTTCCTTTCCTTTGATTGAAGCTTTCTTTTGAATTTTTGTGTATAAGCTACATTGAGTCCATGTAGATGTTTGCAATGCGTATCTATATGCGGATATAAAAGAGGAGATTTGTGAGACAACCTGAAAGGTTTGTCCATCCCTGAAATCTAAATCTTGTCTGTAAATTGAATAAATCATTGTCATTCTGATACAGATTACGCCTCGAATCACGACGACCGGATTTCAATGGGGGGGGGGGGGGTGGATGGAAGCGGAGTATATTTCAATTAGTGAATAATCTAAGGAAGTGGGTTAAAGGAATTTTAAATCAATTGGCTACGAAAAGAGTTCGGAATTTTAGATTGTCGCAGTACAGAGTACTATTAATCAATCTAGTTGCAATCGATTTTTCTAGTTCTGCAATAGGAAATTGCAGAACTAAGCAGATTGATATGGGGTACTATTTCCTAAGGAATTTGATTGATAAAAATGAATTTGGAATACAATTTGTTGAAACTAAAAATAATGTAGCTGATTGTTTTACAAAACCTTTCTCTAGGGAAAATTTACATAAAGCTTGAACTGCAATGACATTATTTTCTAGAGTTTTTTTTTCTTTTTCTGAAATGTTTTAATTATTCCATTATGTTTAACTTACAATTTGTGCACACAAACGGAATGCCCTGTAATATATTTCTATTTTTTTCATTCATGTCTTAATTTCATTCTAGCCGCCTGAATTTCCTTCATCTAAATTTATTCACTAATGCAATATTATTTCTATGAGTTTAGTGGTATGCAAATGTAAAGAACTACGTAACTTGTGACCAGAATTGAATGATGGTCTCATTTTATCAAGATGGCAGTTCGTGGTTGTGTTCCGCTTGGAATTTCAAAGAAGCCTCTAGTCTGAACGATGTTGCGATGATGCACTTAGTGACATGAATGCCGGTATTGGAAGTTTATAAGTACCTTTTTCATTTATATTTTTATGTTTTAGGATGTAATTTGTAATCACAAATGCTTTTGAGTTTTAGAGCGTTCTTAGCCACTAAAGCCTATCCTACGGTCTGTGTGCCATATTGGGCCTCTAAAGCTGATTTTTGTGTGCTTGTTGTCAGGTTTTATGTTACAATCAAGAACTATGTATTGGAACAAGATAAACTAAATTTTTTTTATTTAAATGTGATGGATCATACAATTCATTTACGTCTGGGTTTTTTAAACTTGTAATTCAATATTAGCTTTTATGGGTAGTTAGTATTATCATTTCAAGAATCACCGGAATATAGAAATTTCTGTTGCTAGTGCTAAATTAAACGTAATTTATTTCATTATTTATTTTTTTTATTTTTATTTTCCAGTAAATTTTAGAGCACTGATTCTTTGTTTTTACATGTTATTAAAATTGAAGGAACCAAATCAGAATGTTAAGTACTTTATTATTTATTGTACGTATGTTTGTAAAAATTTAAAGGAACAAAATTTAAAGTCAACTTCATAATGAGAGCAACAATAAAGATTAGAGTTTAAAGTACGATGTATTACAGCGTATGAAACTTTCTTCGTATATTCAGACTTGTGACACTTATCAAACAAAATTATAGATTATTTTTATTATAATGCAAATAAAAAGCAGTTATTTTGCAAATGTGAGCATATTTAAATTTACAGTTAAAAGAGGTGCGGTCCTCTGTCAAGTATTTCCAAGAGGGGTAGCATTGTTTACAACAAGGACGGCGGCCCAAATGTGGACTTACAATTTCTTAATGATTAGAACTGGCAGTATCAGATTTAATCTATTTCTTGACATGTTTGTCGATTTATTCTTTTGTTAAAAACTTTCAACTTTTCTGATCGATTTTCACTTTTTACTGAATTGACTTTAACTAAGCCATCTTGATTTTGGAAATATAGAATTGTTTCTTCCGGGTTTCAGGTAAATTCTGAAAAACTTGAAGATAAATTGTCTAAATCCTATCAAAAGAAGTAGCACTTAAAAAAAAAGTCGCTATTGGATTAAATGGGGACATCGTTAGCTGTTCAAAACGGGGGGGGGGGGCGTCCACATTTTGAAAGACATAAAATATAAATGAAACATCTTAAATTATGCTTAAATGTTAAGACAGATATAAGATAGAATGCTCTTACGGTATTATTTTATTTCAACTCAAATTATTTTTTATGCAATTCCTTCCCACATAGCAGTCACATCTCAGCAACGTAGCAAATACGTCGCACTGCGACGTTTGTAACGTCTCGGGCACGTCACGGCACATTCCGAAACGTCCCAGAGATGTTCTGGCAACGTGGAATTGTCCGACTTCAGTTACGTCGCAATGCGACGTGTATGGTTCGTCGCAATGTGATGTTGTCGTCGCATTGTGACAGCCCAGAGACGTTCTGGAGACGTGGAATTGTCCAACTTCAGTTATGTCGCAATGCGACATGTATGGGTTGTCGCAATGCGACAGCCCAGAGACGTTCTAGAGACGTGGAATTGTCCAACTTCAGTTACGTCGCAATGTGACATGTATGGGTTGTCGCAATGCGACAGCCCAGAGACATTCTGGAGATGTGGAATTGTCCAACTTCAGTTACGTCACAATGCGACATGTATGGGCGACATGTATAAAATATATGAAAAAAAATATTTTAAAAAATTGTAAGTAAAATATTTCATATTAAGTGCAGAAATCTAAATAATTATTTTACATCACACATTGTTTCATATTCAGATTTCTAATAATGGGCAGCTGTCAAAGAAAAAGAATATGAAGCTGGTATCAGTTGAACATAGCTCGAGCTGTTAACAAGTGTTGGAATGGAATATAAGTTTAAAAAAAAAAAAAGAAAAAGAAAAAAAAAATATCTACGGTTTTCAGTGCTACTATAGCAACTCGGGGAGGGGGGGGGGGGGGCTAAAAGAGCCTAGATGCAGTATTCATTGTTTTAAATGAATACCTCAATATTTCCCAATTGGTTGTCTTAAACGTCGACCTTGCTCCATTTTCTAAAAAAATAATTCTCTACAGCATCCTAATTATTGCTTTGAAGTAAACATATTGCAATCCAATAATCTGTAGCCTATTATAAGAAGAAACTAGTTTCAAGTTTTACTGATCACTTCAGTTATCCGATCGAAAAAAATAAATATTACTCTTAATCAACGGTCTCCTATGTATTACAAAATCCTTCAAAACTACCGAAAGTTAACCATACAGTGAAACAAACAAACTACAGGCATTCTAAAGCTTGCTTACAAGAAAACGCATGTAGAAATACATGAAAGATTAATTTCAAAGCACAAAACATCAACTATATACAACGCAAAGCAATAAAACAAGTTTAAGTGCCTTGAAGGATATTTTTGAAGGATAGAGGTAATTCATGTATAAAACTTATTAATTTACTACTTAGCTAAAGGTGCGTATTTCGCAGTCTGAACTTCCACACTAACAATATGATCTAACATCTAACATCCACCCAGATCCAAGTTGTATAAACACCTCTAAGGCATTTTCAACCTGAGCAATAGCATCATTCAAATGTTCTAAGATAGTGTTCTTAACAAGTTCTATTCGCATTGCACTTCTAAAAAAAGAAATAATCAAATTATCATCATCATCATAATCGCCCACATAACGACTAATAATAATGAACAAGAAACGGAGAAAAATTGATAAAATTTTAATTAATGCTTCCATGAGCATCGTCAGAAGAGTGAGTTGAATGCTCCAAACTCACTTCATTTAGGGACTCTCTAGATGGGACTGCGGCCCTGTGCCCCCAATTTTTAGGGCTCATGTGCTCACGATGATGATATGTCGCGAGAAATGAAGGTTGAATGCTTAATTATTTGGCCTCCGGAATAATCTAAACTTCTTGAGAATATAAAATTATCCTAATTTTAAATTTTTATTTAAAAAAAAATCACTTGCGCACAAATGAGTGTTGAAAAATACCTTTAATTGCTCCCCCCCCCAAAAAAAAAAAAGAAGAAAAATTAATTTGAATTTTGAAATCTTGAATTCAAATTATGTTTTTCGCAATCACGAGTGTGTGTATGTAGGCGTGTGTGTTTGTGTGTAGGGGTATGTGTTTGTGTGTACGGGTTATGTGTATGTGTGTGTAGGCATGTGTGTTTGTGTCTGTGGGGATGGGGTGTATGTGTGTGTAGGCATATGTGTTTGTGTCTGTGTGCAGGCATGAATGTGTGGGTAGTTGATGTTTTTGTGTGTGTATGTGTGGGTATCTGTATGTATGCGTGTGTGTATGTGTTTGTGTAGGTGTGTGTAGGTGTATGTGTTTGTGTGTGTGTAGTTGTGTATGTATGTGCGTGTGTGTAGGACATGGATGCAACCTGGAGACGGCTTTCGCTGGAGGTGCAGCATCGTGAGGAGCCCGTCGACGGTGATGGTGCGGAGGGTGGTGGTGGGAAAAATCAAAGGAACGTCAAAAACAGTCAAGTGAGAACAATAAGCCATCGTGATTGCTCAAAAAAAAAAAAAAAACACACACACACATATACACTGACGTCCCGTCTCTAAAAAACAAGAAGCAGGATATTTTGAAAACGCAGGGCTCCTAAAACTGAATGCAAAAAATACATTTTATGCTATTTTGTTTTTTACTGTGATACGGAATATACTAGTCTAGGTTCGGGGTAAGGCCTCAATTCTAATTTAACTAGTATGTTGTGGCCATCACGAAACTTTCTTCTATATTTTTCTTTTTTTTTTTTTTTTTCTGATCCCTCCCCATGCTTGACGAGGAAGCAATATTCCCAACAAAAACAAAATTACACATGCAAAAACTTGACGACTATCCCAATGTCTGAATTATTGCAAAAGCAAAGCAAAGAGCGAAAATTGAAAGTTATTTTAAAAGCCTTGCTTGAATTAATTACAAATATTTTATTTGTTAACAAACATAAGATGGCAACAGATAAAAATTTTAAATCATTGAGATAATATTTCCTATCATTTCCATACAATTAAAATCACGAGAAATACGCAGACGACAATCTATTACGATTTATCTTTCTTATTGTTGTATTAATAAAAATATTTTTATTCGCAAAAAAAAAAAAAAAAAATCAACACCTCTTGGAGCGATCGGCGTCAAAATTGAACCAAAGCCTGTTTACATATGGATTCACATATATTTCAAATTTCAACCAGAACGTAGCATTACTTCTTGAGACAGGGCACTCAAAATGGAAAAAAAGAACGGGTGATTGCGCTACCCCCTTTTTAGCTGTTGACACAAAAATAAAATCAATTCTTATACCCACTAAGGGCTACTTGCCGATAAATTTTTCTTTCATTCCGTTCATTATTTCTTGAGATACAGCAGTCACAATTGACGACAAAAAACGTTCTATAGCTCAACCACCCCGTTTGAGTTATTGACACCAAAATTGAATCAGCACCTGTTCCTGTTAATACCAACATATGGACCAAATTTCGTTTGATTCCGCCAGTTACTTCCTGAGGAATAGCAAGCACGCGTAACTCGAAAAACGTCCCATTGCTCCACCCCCCCTTGGAGGAATTCGCGCCAAAAACTAATGGGCAAAAGTTCACATAGGGGCACATATGTGTACTAAATTTCGTTCGATTTCATGCGGTAGTTTTTGTTGTAGAGCGGCCACAAAAAACTGGTCACACACAGACGTGACACACACACACACATACACACACACACACACAGACAGACCAGACATTTTCCAAAAATGGTCGAAATGGACTCAGCACACCTCAAAACGTTCGAATCCGTCAAAAGTCGAAAATTTGCACGATTCCAATACTTTCTTCTATATATTAGATATAGAAGAAAGTAAAAAACACGATGCAGACTGCGCCATTGAGATTTTTAGATGTTTTGGACAATTTGTGGATGCTCTGTAACATCTGAAGGGGTACGTCATCATTCTTAATGGACATCTTTGAAAAAAAAAATAATAATAATAAATAAAAATTGCAAACAAGTGCAGGAACTGGACTGCCGTGCGCTGGAATTGAGAACAAAACAGAATATAAAAACAGAAAATGAATACATTTAGAAAATAAAAAGTTTTTTAAATTCCGTTTATATAGGTCGCAAAAAAAGTAATTTTTCTCTCTCTATTCAAGGAATATGGTCAGTAAGATGGTCTGAAGAAAATCAGTAAAACTTCACTGCATTTTTGGGGAAATAATTGGACTAAAATGAAGAAAATTGAAATGTTTTAAGTTTATACTCGTGTATGAAAAGCTTTCGTTTTTTTGATCGCGGTTTTTCAAAAGGTTTCGATTTTATGATTGCGATTTTTGGTAATTATTGGTATACCTAATTTTTCACTTAATTTCAGGCAGGGCCTGATTACTGAATAGGTCAACTAGGCTGTGGCCCCAAACGGCTTTTTTTTTCAAACTGATTTCGTCAATGGCTAAAATTGTAAGAGTTGACTACACACGGCTCCCTGATGTCCTTAACCAGGCCCTAATTTTGGGGAAAAAAATAGATGGTTTGACCAGCTGCGGTTTTAGATTTAGGGCCGTCAGAATACAAAGTTGGAGGCCCTCTCTAAAACAAAACTATGTAAAACATAGTGCACTTATCATGTGCACTTTTGTGCGTAAATCATCCCATTTATTAAGGTTAGATGCACACTAGTCTATGAACTAATGACGAACTTCCCCATAAACGTTCCTATTAAATATTTTCTTTATGTCATGGAATTTTTTGAGATTTTTTGTTTAAGTTTCTTTACTTTATGATACTAAAATAAAAAAAAAGTCTTCAATTGTTCACATGAGCCCCTATAATAACTCTGCTCACTATCAAATTTCAAAATTT